>NC_090814.1:43050106-43650106 GCF_000390325.3 Nicotiana tomentosiformis | reverse complement strand
CAGGTGTGTTTCATGGTGAGTTTTGAGCGAGTCCGGGCATTTTCGGCACTCTAATATTGTTCTGGAACTTTTGGAAAAGTGCAGACCGCACAATTTTGTGCGCGGCCGCACTCCAGAGGAAAAGTGTGGACCGCACAATTTTGTCTGCGGCCGCACTTCTAGTGATTTCCGCAGGTTCACTGGTCCGACTTCGCAGGCTTATATCTTTTGATCTACAAAGAATTTGGAGATGATTCAAAAATAAAAGTTGTAGCCCTTCGTGTCTAATTTCCAGAAGGGTACAGAAATCATCATTTGGACATTTGTAGAGAAAGTTGTGGCCAATTTACTGAATCTTGGTAGTGGAGAAGCTGCGAAGTGTGGCGGCATAATTTTTGTGTGACCGCAGAAGCTAGGATGTGCGACCACACTTGGAATTGTGCGGACCGCACATTGTGAGGTCAGATTGGGTACTATATAACTGAGGTTTAGGGTACTATTTCATTTTTTGACTTTGGGAGCTCGGTTTGAGACGATGTTTCGTGGAATTTTCAAGAAAATCATCGGGGTAAGTGATTCTAACTCGGATTTGGTTAACATACATGAATATATCATTGTTTTCATCATTCAATTAGTAGTTTGATATGGAAATTTGGGGAAAATTGTAGAAATTTCATAAAATAAATTTTTGTGATTTGAATGTCGATTCGAACTCGGATTTGAGTGGAACTAGTATGGTTGGACTCGTAATTAAATGGGTTATCGGATTTTGTGAGCTTCGTCGGATTCCGATACGTGGGCCCCACGGGCGATTTTTGAGTTCAATTTTGGATTTTATTGGAAAATTAGTATTTTCCTATGGATGTAATTCCTGTAATTTGTATTGACTAAAACGAATTAATTATGACTAGATACGAGGCTTTCAGAGGCAAATTTGTGAGGCAAAGGCTTAGCAGAGTAAAGAATTACATGCTTTGAGGTAAGTAACTCTTCTAATCTTGGAGCTGAGGGCATGAACCCTGAATATACGTATTATGTGAATTGTTTGGAGGTAACTCACATGCTAGGTGACGGGCGTGTGGGTGTGCACTATAAAAATTGTGACGTAATTGGTTTCGTGAAATTTTGTAGTCAAATAATCTTGACATTTTCTATGTAGTATTATGTGTTAAATAAATTGAGCTGAGAATCATATTAAAAATCATGATGAGGCTATGTGTCAGTATTATTGAGACCCACAGAGGTCATAATGCTGTTGAATTATTTGTTTAAAATGAAATTTCATACTCAGTCATGTTCATTCATTTTATATCATCTCTCAGTCTCTGTTGATATTTGTTGTTTCATCATATCATCATTTTGGGCTAGTTTCATGACATTGTGAGCCCGACAGACTGGAGAGATTGATGAATGAGTGAGGCCGAGGGCCTGATTGTGAGGATAATTATGGGATCGGTCTGCACGCCGCAGCAGGCCATATTGGCTTTATATACTTTATTATTATGGGATCGGGCTGCGCGCCGCAACAGGCTAGATTGACTTATTATAGCACGTGAGTTGTCCGTACGGATCCAGATATTATACCATAGTACGTGAGTTATCCGTGCAGAATGTGAGTTGTCCGTGCGGATCCAGATATTGATACAATAGCACGTGAGTTGTCCGTGCAGATTATAGTACTTGGGATGAAGGAGCCCCTCCGGAGTCTGTACACACCCCCAGTGATCGCAGGTACCTACTGAGTGCGAGTGCCCAGTGCTGAGCGATTGGGAGGATTGAGTGACTAGGAGGACTGAGTGAAATGATACTCTGAGAGTATGCATATGGTTTTATCACTGAGTTGCATCGCATTGAAATGCACATTTGACATACAGGCATAGAGATGCATTTTCCTTATATTGTACGGTATCATCTCATTCATGATTTCTTACATATACTGGTCTATGGGCATAATGATACATTTTTCACTGGCTATCTGGAAAGAAAAATAAAACATCTAATTTATTGTGGAAAGGATTCTTTTTGGGAAAATTACTGTTTTCAAACATACTCATGTTTTTGGCAACTTCGGTAAACGATTTGGTTTTTTTCCACTGATGTACTTGAAAGGCAGAACTATTTTCAGAAATCATGATTCAGCTGCGCATTTTATCTCTGGGTTACTTCTTTTATTACTTGCTTTATGCTATTATGAATTGTTGTTGCTTATGGGAGTTGGACTCTGACGTTGGTACAAGCTTGTAACTACTTTCAACCTAAGGTTAGATTTGTTACTTATTGAGTACATGGGATCGGTCGTACTCATACTACACTTCTGCACCTTGCGTGCATATATTGGATGTTGATGTTGCTGTACTCGATGAGAGCTAGAATTGAAGATGTACCTGTGTTCCGGTTGTAGGTTCCTCTTGTTCAGGGTAGCCTTAGATTTATAAGAATCTGTTTATGTACATTTCAAACAGATGATATATTTATTTCATACTAGTTTTGTAAATTCTAATCTTAGAAGCTCATGATTTGTACTACCAGTCTTTAGGGAATGAATAAGATTTATATAATTTCTTTTGCTTAATTGCTTTATTAATTGTTATTGGAATTGGTTAGGTGCCATCACGACTAGTTAGATTTTGGGTCGTGACAAGTTTGTATCAGAGCTCTAGGTTCATAGGTTCTACAAGTCATGAGCAAGTGTCTAGTAGAGTCTTGCGGATTGGTATGATGACGTCCATACTTATCTTCGAGAGGCTATGGGGCATTTAGGATAATTTCCCATCTTTCTTTCTTTATCATGCGTAATTGATTTAGCTTGAAATATAACTCTTTGAATTCCTTCCACGCATTCGGATGTGCACATGAGTGCTCGGTATCAGCTGTGTATCGCCAGCTTGTGATTTCAGGGATGAGGTGCGAGATGTGTATTCTGTGTTTTGGTGATAGGCCAGTCTGGAGGACTTGAGGCCAGGTTTGGACCATAGCTTAGGCTCGGTAGCTTCAGTTGTAACTTGTACATTTGGACTCATATGCCTGGTAGTATCCCTATGAGTGGAAAATTTATGGCTCGATGGGCGGTCGAATGGCTATATGATGATGATGATGCCATTGTGGGATGTGTTAAGATGCATTGAATGTGACGAGAAG
The DNA here is from genome assembly GCF_000390325.3 of Nicotiana tomentosiformis. Taxonomy (NCBI): domain Eukaryota; kingdom Viridiplantae; phylum Streptophyta; class Magnoliopsida; order Solanales; family Solanaceae; genus Nicotiana; species Nicotiana tomentosiformis. The sequence goes on along the minus strand of NC_090814.1, from coordinate 43,646,989 downwards.
TGTTTCCATGGAATGTACAGAGGGCTATTGGGTGATTGATTTTCGTTTGATGCGACGTACAGTCTCGAATTGTGAGTGTGTTAAAGGATCTGTCATGCAGTTTAATTGTGGAGAGAATTAAATTTTCATGTCTTGTTAATGAGTTTGGACTCAGGAAGATTAAGTGATTGCGTAGTAATTGTGGATGCGAAAGGGTATAACAAGATGCCAATTTGAGGCTAAGGATGTGGGTTATCTCCTGGAGAGTAATCTACGTAGGTGTGTTCCTTATAATGTTGAGTGGAGAGTTTCTTTTCTGCCAGCGGGGCATAGGTGTTGAGACTTGAATTTGAATCTGGTTGAGAAAGTTGACTTCAGTGTCAAGAAAATGAATGCTAGTTTAGCGGATGATTGAGGTATTTTTATGATTGGTGTTGCATGAGCTTGAGAAGAATTTTCGTTGAACTGACTGCGGTATTATGACAGTAATAAAGTATGGGTACTATGAGTTATCGAGTGTTTTAATTTATGGCTTTGAGCCAAGTGGGGGAGCATGCTATTGACAATTCAATTTCATGGTTATATGTAAAGGTTTAGTTTTGGGCTGAGGCATATTTGTGGGTTAGTTATGACTTGCAGAGGTTGAGATCGAGGATGACTCGAATAAGACAATTCCTGGATACGGGTTATATTGCACTTATGAATATATGAAAATCATGGAATGAGTGAGTTGTTATTTATGAAGGATGTAGTGCGCACGGAGTATGAATTTGATTGGTGGTGTTAAGCAGCGGTACTTCTATGAGTGTTGTTGTGCTAATGGGGCATGTGTCTTTTGGCCCGTTTGGGCGGTGCAATTGATATTTGAGCAGAGTGGACGACTCTTGAGAAATTCTAATGGATTCAAGATTAATATGTAGCAATTGAGAATTTTTGGCAGATTTGTTTATGGCTAAAATCTGAGTTTTAAGTTGGATGGTGTCGAGGCTTGTGGAATTTTTGTATATCATTATAGATTTTATATTTCAGTATCAGGAAGGTAAATGAAACGGCCTTAGACTCAAATAAGGTATTTTCATAGTGGTTTTTTTGGTTGTGGTATTTATAGGGTTAATTATGATATGGTGAAACTCTACAAATGTTTTGGTGGCAATATTCTTGGGTTTTGGTGACCTACTTGGTTTGGTTGAGTTAGAGGAATTTAGTTCTAATAGCTTGGTTATGTGCAAATGGATTTCAAAGCGTTCTTGATGGTTTCTACCATGGTTATAACCAGATATTTTCTACCGATGTGGAGATTGTGTTGTGTATTGTGATTTCCTCCTGGAAGGAAGCAAGAGAAAGGTTTCTAACTAACCAGGTATGTAAATTGCTGGTGACTCAGAGTTGATAATGAGATTTTTGTGCTTGTCATATGATGGAATGATAGATATGGTGTGTTGTGAGGGATTAAGATTTATATGTACAAGGTGGCAGTTCATTCCTGAAGGGAAGGTCACAAATTCTGGATAGAATGGTCAATTTTAGATATTTAGATGAATGTTATAACTGCTCGGTAATCCTTGAGAATGATGCAGATTTCAGAAGGCGCATTGTGTTTTGACTTACGGATGTTCATCGGTATTGCGGTACTCACCTGGTTGATAGACTGCTGATATTCAAATTACTGCTATGTGGTACGGAAGGATTATGAAAGTATTACTCGTAGGATGATCGTGCATGAAAGATGTGTTAGTCATTCGAGTGCTATAGTTGGGATCAGTTATGATGATTAATGTGTCCTATGAATTTGGAGACTGAGAATTCTCAGAAGTATATTGTTTCAGGGTTGTGACCTATTTGAGGTGAGTATTTTATTTAAACTTAGTGGAGGCACTAGTTTCGTTAATTATTTATGCTAGCTACGCGCTATGTGTGCGCATATGTATGGGGTTTGAGCCCATGTGCGAGCACTAGGGCAATTATTCGTGCTCGAAAGAATGCTTAGGGTACGATATGCCTAGAGTTGACTTTTAAGCATAAAGTGTGATATCAGACTTTGCACGTGCATACACTATGGCGTGTTATTTATACCAGTCCAGGAGCATGAGAATCTTATTTTATTATCATATATCAGTGTACTTGTTTAATTGCTCATGTATGATATGCTGGGACTGGAGGCCTGTGACCATGCCAGGCGATTCATATTATTGGCACGTGAGTTGTTTGTGCCGTGTGTGGGAATTTTATTTCTATGATAATTTATCTGATTCATTAATTTCCTTCCTTTACAATTGTGCACATGCGCCTATGGTTATCCTCCTTACGAAATTTGAGGAGTTGGTTGTAACATTGTGGTTGTGGTGGTTCTTGTTGAACTGGCAATACGGTTCTCTTCCTTGAGACATCTCCCATATTTGGGTACGCTAATTGCGCTGTTGTGACTAGAGTTATATTGATGTGGCGTGTCTGTGGGATAGTTGTATTTAATAATATAAGGTCATTGGACCTAGAATGGGTACTATCATGTTTGATTACAGTATATTAGGAAGGATAATATTGAAAGTCAGCTTAGCAAGTGATTATGGTTCTGGTTGGGGCGAGAGAGCTCCATGACTTATTGATCTGATAAGGGGTCATGAGATTCCGCATGTTTCTTTCATTATCATCTATGTACGAAAGTTTTGGAACAAGGTTTTGTTTGTTATGGGGTTTTATACTAGTACTTGGTTGGTTTTTGAGTAGTTATTGTGATCGGGAATGGTGCTGCGAGTATGAAAGTTGTGTGGTATGTTTTGTGATTATATATGGAGTTATGGTTATTGTTTGGTACAACTTGTTCAAACTTATACAGTGTATAGAAGTGAGACTCGGGTCTTGTAAGATATTTTGGATGTTAGAATTTGGGCTCTAAGTTTTATGGACTAATGTTAAAATAATGATTTTCAATGTTGTCAGGCCTATATGGAATAGGGTGGCATGGGATCACCCCAGGTATATGCATGGTAAGATGGAATAGTGATGTGATGGATTGGAGACAACTCTTGGCATGTTCGAGGACGAATGTATGTTTAAGTGGGGGAGAATGTAATGACCCGACCGATTTTTTTGAGTAATACAACCCCGTTTCCCCATTTACTACTCAATTTATGCATTACAGTTGTTTTATGACTTACTAAACTAATTTGCTCGGGTTCGGTGGGGTTTTGGAATGAATTGGAATACTTAGTTTTAAGGTTTAAAGCTTAAGTTAAAATAGTGACCGAATGTCGACTTATGTATAAACGACCCCGCAATGGAGTTTTGATGATTCCAATAGCTACGTATGGTGATTTTGGACTTAGAAGCATGTCCAGAAAATTATTTGGAAGTCCGTAGTGGAATTTGGCTTGAAATGGCGAAAATTAAATTTTTCGGGATGTTTGACCAGGGAGTTAACTTTTTGATATCGGTGCCGGAATCCGATTCTAAAAATTTTAATACCTCCATTATGTCATTTATGACTTGTGTGCAAAATTTGAAGTCAATCGGACATGATTTGATAGGTTTTGACGTCGTTTGTAGAAGTTGTAAATTTCAAAGTTCATTAGGCTTGAATACGTGGGGAATTTGTGTTTTTGATGTTGTTTGAGGGTTCGCCCAAGTTCGTATGGTGTTTTAGGACTTGTTGGTATGTTTGGTTGAGGTCACGGGAGCCTCGGATGTGTTTCGGGGTGAGTATTGAGCGAGTCCGGGCATTTCGGCACTCTAATGTTGTTCTGGAACTTTTTGAAAAGAGCGGACCGCACAATTTTGTGTGCGACCGCACTCCAGAGGAAAAGTGCGGACCGCACAATTTTGTGTGTGGCCGCACTTCTAGTGATTTCTGCAGGTTCACTGGTTCGACATCGCAAGCTTATATCTTTTGATCTACAAGGAATTTGGAGATGATTCAAAAATTAAAGTTGTAGCCCTTCGTGTCTAGTTTCCAGAAGGGTACAGAAATCATCATTTGGACATTTGTAGAGAAAGTTATGGCCAATTTACTGAATCTTGGTAGTGGAGAAGCTGCGAAGTGTGGCCGCATAATTTTTTTGTGACTGCAGAAGCTAGGATGTGCGACCACACTTGGAATTGTGCGGACCGCACATTGTGACGTCAGATTGGGTACTATAGAACCGAAGTTTAGGGTATTATTTCATTTTTTTACTTTGGGAGCTCGGTTTGAGACGATGTTTCGTGGAATTTTCAAGAAAATCATCGGGGTAAGTGATTCTAACTCGGATTTGGTTAACATACATGACTATATCATTGTTTTCATCATTCAATTAGTAGTTTGATATGGAAATTTGGGGAAAATTGTAGAAATTTCATAAAATAAATTTTTGTGATTTGAATGTCGATTCGAACTCGGATTTGAGTGGAACTAGTATGGTTGGACTCGTAATTGAATGGGTTATCGGATTTTGTGAGCTTCGTCGGATTCCGAGACGTGGGATTTTTTAGTGTAATTTTGGATTTTATTGGAAAATTAGTATTTTCCTATGGAATTAATTCCTGTAATATGTATTGACTGAAACGATTTAATTGTGACTAGATACGAGGCTTTAGGAGGTAAATTTGCGAGGCAAAGGCATAGCGGAGTAAAGAATTGCACGGTTTGAGGTAAATAAATTTTCTAATCTTGGAGCTGAGGGTATGAACCCTAAATATACTTATTATGTGAATTGTTTGGAGGTGACGCACATGCTAGGTGACGGGCGTATGGGCGCGCACTATAGAAATTTTGACGTAATTGGTTCTGTGAAATTTTGTATTCAAATAATCTTGGTATTTTCTATGTAGTATTATGTGTTAAAGAAATTGAGCTGAGAATCATATTAAAAATCATGCTGAGGCTATTTGCCAGTATTATTGAGACCCACACACAGAGGTCATATTGCTGTTGAATTATTTGTTTAAAATGAAATTTCATACTCAGTCATGTTCATTCATTTCATATTATCTCTCAGTCACTGTTGCTATTTATTGATTCATCATATCATCATTTTGGGCTAGTTTCATGACATTGTAAGCCCAAGAGACTGGAGAGATTGATGACTGAGTGAGGCCGAGGGCCTGATTGTGAGGATAATTATGGGATCAGGCTGCACGCCGCAGCAGGCCATATTGGCTTTATATACTTTATTATTATGGGATCAGGTTGCATGCTGCAACAGGCCAGATTGGCTTATTATAGCCCGTGAGTTGTCCGTGCGGATCCAGATATTATACCATAGCACGTGAGTTATCTGTGCAGCACGTGAGTTGATCGTGCGGATCCAGATATTGATAAAATAGCACATGAGTTGTCCGTGCAGTACGTGAGTTTTCCATGCAGATTATAGCACTTGGGCTGAAGGAGCCCCTCCGGAGTCTGTGCACACCCCCAGTGAGCGCAGGTACCTACTGAGTCCGAGTGCCGAGTGCTGAGCGATTGGGAAGATTGAGTGACTGGGAGGACTGAGTGAAATGATACTCTGAGAGTATGCATATAGTTTTATCACTGAGTTGCATCGAATTGACATGCACATTTGACATACAGGTATAGAGATACATTTTCTTCATGTTGTATGGTATCACGTCATTCATGATTTCTTACACATACTGGCCTATGGGCATAATTATGCATTTTTCACTGGCTATCTGGATAGAAAAATGAAACATCTTATTTATTGTGGAAAGAATTTTTTTGGGAAAATTACTGTTTTAAAACATACTCATATTTTTGGCAACTTTGGTAAACGATTTGATTTTTTTCCACTGATGTACTTGAAAGGAAGAACTATTTTCAGAAATCATGATTCAGCTGATCATTTTATCTCTGGGTTACTTCTTTTATTACTTGCTTTATGTTGTTATGAATTGTTGTTGCTTATGGGAGTTGGACTCTGACCTTGGTACAAGCTCGTGACTACTTTCAACCTAAGGTTAGGTTTGTTACTTATTGAGTACATGGGGTCGGTTGTACTCATACTACACTTTTGCACCTTGCGTGCAGATATTGGATGTTGATGTTGCTATACTCGACGAGAGCTGGAATTGAAGACGTACCTGCGTTCGGGTTGTAGGTGCCTCTTGTTCAGGGTAGCCTTAGATTTATAAGAATCTGTTTATGTACATTTCAAACAGATGATGTATTTATATCATACCAGTTTTGTAAATTCTTATCTTAGAAGCTCATGATTTGTACTACCAGTCCTTTGGGAATGAATAAGATTTAGATAATTTCTTTTGCTTAATTGCTTTATTAATTATTATTGGAATTGGTTAGTGGTTAACTGGCTTACCTAGCGGGTTGGGTTAGGTGCCATCACGACAAGTTGGATTTTGGGTCGTGACAGAAACCCCGAAATACGTGTTATGTGATTTGTGTTGAGGTGACGCACATTCTAGGTGACAGACGTGTGGGCGTGCACCATGTGAATTGGGACTCTGTTGTTTCCATGGCACTGAATAGTGGCCCTATATATTTGATATCCATGTTTTCACCATGTGATAAAGTAATTGAGCTGTCAATCATGCTATATATCATGTTTGGGATTTATGCCGATATTGTTTGGACCCATAGTGGTCGTTTCTTACTTTCATCTCACTGATTTCATTGATATTTCGAACTCAGTCATATTCATGCATTCATACCATATCTTAGTCTCAGATATTATTTATTGATACATCATATCATTGTTGTCGGGCTAGTTTCATAACATTGTGAGCCCATGAGTGAGACTGGAGAGATTGATGGCTGAGTGAAGCATAGGGCCTGAGTGAGAGTGACATTTTGGGATCGGGTTGCACGTCGCAACGAGCCTTCGGGTATATATATATATATATATATATATATATATATATATATATATATATATATATATTATTGGATCAGGTTGCACGCCGCAATAATATTGGACCGGGTTGCACGCCGCAATAATATTGGATCGGGCTGCACGCCGCAACAATATAGCGTTTGGGCTAAAGGAGCCCCTCTGGAGTCTGCACGCCCTCAGTGAGCGCAGTTGACTATATATATGTAGATCGGGTTTCACGCCACAACGGGCCTTATGGTCATATATGGATCGGGCTGCAAGCCGCAGCTGGTATTGTACAGCGCTAAGTGATTGAGTGTGCTGAGCCTTGAGCATAGTGAGAGAGAATGCGATACAGTGAGATTGAGTACACTGAGTGTGTGAGTACATGATTCATCTCTGAGATACATGGCATTGGCAAGCACCATGACATACATGCATATAGATGCATTTTTGCTCATGTTGTACGGTATCACATCATTCATGACTTTTTACACACATTGATATGTGGGCATATACAGGTATTTCAAACTTGCTATCTGGAAAGAAAATAAAACATCTTATTTATTATGGAAAGGATATTTGGAAAAATCACAGTTTTCAAACTTACTCGTATTTTTGGCATTTTCGGTAAAAGATTGGGTTTTCACTAAGATACTTGATGTTATGAACTGTTGTGAGATATTTTTATTGGACTCGACCTTGGTACAAGCTCGTCACTACTTTCAACCTAAGGTTATATTTGTTACTTATTGAGTACATGGGGTCGGTTGTACTCATACTACACTTTTACACCTTGCGTGCAGATGTTGGTTGCTGATGTTGCTGTGTTCGATGGGAGCTGGATTGAAGATGTACCTGTGTCCCGGCTGTAGCTGCCTCTTGTTCGTGGTTGCTTTAGATCTGTAAAACTCTGTTTATGTACTATTCAAACAGACTATGTATTTATTTCATTTTCGTTTTGTATACTCTATTCTTAGAAGCTCATGATTTGTACTACCAGTTCTTGGGGGAAATGTATAAGATTCAGATAATTCCTTTTGTTCAATTGTCTTATTAATATTATTGAAATTAGATGGTTATTAGTTGGCTTACCTAGCGGGTTGAGTTAGGTGCAATCACGACTAGTGGATTTGGGGTCGTGACATAGTGGTACCCATGCAGCTTTGTAGGATCATACTTGGGACTTTGTGGTAAGCTATCTTAATTGATCCGATCCACAACACATGAAGTTTCCCTTCCCTACTTATCTACCCCTATCTATTTATTTCTTCCAGACAAATATTATTTTTCAATTTAGATAGTTTAGTCTTGATGGATGCCCGTGATGATGTGACATCATATTTTGGGAGATTGTGAGACAGTTGTAGTCGTGTTTTGACCCTGTCATAGACTTATGTATTTTAGCTTGTGCACCCAACTACTTTTTTTCTTAAATTCAAAGTCATGTTTCCTTATTCTTTTTAATTTGTTCATTTTCTTTTCATGTTTCCTATATTTCTGAGGAGGATGTAAAGGGAGATCGAATTGAAACTGTAAAATTAAATATATAGTTACCAAAAAAATATGATGGTGATGTTCCTGCAGGCTTATTGTTAAAGAGGAGGAAGTTGTAATAATAAAGGTAAGGCCAAGATGGAAAAGAGGAACAAAAATTACATTTGAAGGTAAGGGGATGAGAGACCAGGCACGCTTCCAGCTGATATAGTCTTCTCGATTGTTGAGAAAACACATCCATTGTTCAAGAGAGAAGGAGATGACTTGGTGCTTGGAGTTGAAGTCCCTCTACTCCAGGCTCTCACATGCTGTATAATCACTGTACCTCTTTTGGGTGGAGACGAGATGACTATGTCATTTGACCAAGTTATTTATCCAGTTTTTGAGAGAATCATACCATGCCAAGGCATGCCTAAACCTAAAGAAGACTCTAGGAGAGGGGACCTTCTTCTTCAGTTTCTTATCGAATTTCTTTTAGATCTAAGTCGGGAACAAAGGTTCCAGATTGTTAGCATACTAGAAGATTGCTCTTGATGATGTTGCTAATTAATTCGAGGGTTATTCGAATTAATTAGAGATCCTAGGAGATTCTTATGGCCCAATTTCATGTCGAACATAATTTACTTTTGATTTGAATGAGGAACAACGGCCACATGTTATTATATTAGTAGTAAGACTGGTCTTGGATATATATTCATAGGGGGTCTTTTCTCTTCATGTGTTATGTATATAAAGATGGTAGTTGTGCTCCAATTTATTGTCGAATTTTGTTTGATTTGGTTTTGGTTTTAAGTAATAAATAACCGGAAAAAAATTGAACCACACTAATTATAAATTTGCCTATTTAAAATTTACTAGTCTCTGTATTTGTGCGATATACGAATATCTTTAGGGGCAGAGCAAGATTGAAGAAAGAGGAGTCTCTTTCTCTTTCGCCAAAAAATAACATATAACGTGTAAATATGATAAATACCAATTTTTTAATTATATATAATCTATTAAATCCCCTAGATTAAAAAAATCTAATTACGTGATCGACTAAGGGTTTCAAAACTTACTACTTTTGAATCCTCTTGTATCACTACTAGAAATCAGAAAAAAACAGACCAAGCCATACCGACCAATATTGGTCGGTCAAAAAAAGCGACCAAAAATCGTCCAACACGGACGGAAACAACAAAAAATATTTAATATTTTTTTAAAATTAAATACCGACCAACTTTGATCGGTATAATGGTCAAAAGGTTGACCGAAGTGGTCAGACTTGCTTAGTCAAAGCAACTTTTTGATTACCGACCAACTTTGGTCGATAATGTGGACCCAATTTTTTAAATTTTAATAATTATATTATTATTTAAAATATTTTATAAAATTTAAAGAATCTATATTTAAGATTACCGACCAAAGTTGGTCAGTTATTGCAGGGGAAGCATTTACCGACCAACTTTGGTGGGTATATTTTATTTCCTGGAAAATAAATGACCAAAATTGGTCGGTTATTAGGTCAAACATGGTCAAACTTTTGAATCACTTTAATATTAACTATCTAAATAATATAAATATAATCTATTAACACTTTATTTTGTAATACAAATAATGAATACACTAACATATACTATAACAAGCTATATATAGTTAAAGTAGTACAACAAAGTGTATGTGTGTGTGTGTGTCTATATATATATATATATATATATATATATAGAGAGAGAGAGAGAGAGAGAGAGAGAGCCGTATATATATAAGAACACGAAGCGCTAGGACCATAGGATCGAGTTCTTTTGGGGATAGATTTGTGAAGAAGCAATGATCTAACTAATATATATAATTGATCATTAACAAATATATCTATTTATAAATTGATTCATCGGCTTATAACTTACTTAGATGCATCGATGAATATTAAAAATAAAATATTTCCACCTATATCGATGAATATTAAAAACAAACCGTCTCGACCTATATTGATTAATCTATGTCATGCATTATTAGTGATGAATTAATAAAATATAGAAGAATTAATACAAAACATCTTTGACATGTATATATATATCTGCATTACAAATTAAACAAACGAAAGAAGTTATTAACATTAAGTAAACGAGTTAATAGGTGAAATATGGTCAAACTTTTAATTTGAATCACATTAATATTTACTATCTAAATAATATAAATGTAATTCGTTAACACTTTATTTTGTGATACAAATAATAAATACACTAACATATACTATAACGTGCTATATATATAGTTAAAGTTGTACAACGAAGTGTGTGTGTGTGTGTGTGTGTGTGTGTGTGTGTGTGTGTATATATATATATATATATATATATATATATATGAATACACTAACATATACTATAACAAGCTATATATAGTTAAAGTAGTACAACGAAGTATGTGTGTGTGCATATATATATAGCTATATATATATAAGAACACGAAAGCGCTAGGACAACAAGTTCGGGTTTTTTTGAGATAGAATTGTGAAGAAGCAATAATCTAATTAGTATATATAATTTATCATCATCAAATATATCTATTTGTAAATTGATTCATCGACTTATAACTTACTTAGATGCATCAATGAATATTAAAAATAAAACGTTTTCACCTATATCGATGAATATTAAAAACAAAACATCTCGACCTATTTCGATTAATCTATGTCATGCATTATTAGCGATGAATTAATGAAATATAGAAAAATTAATACTAAACATCTTTGGCATGTATATATGTATGGATTACAAATTAAAGAAATGAAAGAAGTTATTGCATTAAGTAAACGAGTTAATAGGTCAAATTAACGACTAAACATATTTAAAATAGAATAATGTTGGTTTATCAATTGATAAATTTTTCGTACGTAGTAATGTATGCGATTGATCATCAATTAGAGTATAGTGTATGCGTGTGTATGTGTGTGTGTGAAATTACTCATATACTTAATTATAACTTAAAAAATTTACTTAGATAGATGCTATTATAATTTATTAAAAGTAATTAGTTAATATAATTATTTATAAAGATTATGCTTATAGTTTATAATTATTTATAATAATTATATATGTGAATAAAATAAATGCTTATAGTTTATAATATTTTAAGAAATAAAATCACAAAAAAAAACAATTTTTTTTTAAATAACAGACCAAAGTTAGTCGGTTAATAGTCAAACGGTCAACACTTCATGTACCGACCAAAATTACCGATCAACTTTGGTCGAAAATTCTAATATTAGATCTGAAATACGGGATTCCCCCTCATTTCTCTTACCTCTCTTCTCCAAATTTTCATACTCCTCACTCAATACCCTTCCACTATCCTTCTCTATTTTCCTCACACAAATCCCATTCCTCACCCCACGTAGCCACTGCCCCGCGTCGCCACTCCTCCGCCGTCGCCGTTGCCACTGCTGCTGCTAGCCACTACCCAGCTACTGCCCCTCCTTCTCCACCTCCTAAAAATTCTAGGTTTGAATTACAACTTATTTCTTTTGTATATAAATTTAATATTTTGTTAATTAGTTATAAATTAGTTAATTAGTGTTTCAATTGATTGTTTAACATTGCATTTTATTAAAATCTAGGGTTTAGGTCTTGTTTTAATTGAATTGATTACATATGGTGTAAATTGAATGTTTAAGTTTGTATTGTTTTGAATAGTTGTCATGACCCAATTTCTCCCTCCGTGAACCGTCGTGACGGCACCTAGTCTCTACAACTAGGTAAGCCTAACACTTTGTGGAAATGAAACAAAAGCATGAACATTAACTGCTAACAGTAACAAATATCTAATAAGCAACTGAATGCCACTCGGCATATACAATTATCACCTATGAAAAAAAGTATGAAAAACATCCCCAAAACCCGAAAACCCGCAAGTCACAAGCTACTAAGAAGTCTGAACTCTTATATACATCATTTCTACAGAAGGAAGGAAAAATGAACATAGGGGAATAGAGGGGGACTCCGAGGATCTGTGGGCGCGGAAAGATGTACCTTGAAGTCTCCAATAAGTAGCAGTGATTGCAACTAGTGATGAGGCTGGTAAGATAAACCTGGATCTGTACACGAAAAACATGTGCAGGAAAGGGCGTGAGTACACCACAATGGTACACAGTAAGTGCCAAGCCTAACCTCGGTCGAGTAGTGACGAGATCAGGTAAAAATATAATGAAATAAGACAGAACGAAATATCGCAGTAAAAAATAAATAAATACGGAAATCTAACTGGAATAGAATCAATGAAAGACAACAGCTCAGAACACAGTGATAACAACAGGAGATCTCCCGAGATACCGTCTCGTAGTCCCAAACGTAAATGTGCATGGGGATCTCCCGAAATACCTATCCGTAGTTCCAAAATAAATATGCTGAGAAGGAGTATCTCCCAAAATACCGTTTCGTAGTCCCAAAGTAAATATGTGGTAATGGGGATCTCCCGAAATATCGTTCCGTAGTCCCAAATTAAATATGCAGCGCAACAAACCGAAATAACAGTTACAGCAAGAAATCCTACAGCTTAGACTAAGTTCAAGTCAAGGAATGCAGGTAATTTCATTAAACATACTGCACAGAGTTCAAATAGGCAGTAAAACAAGTAGGCATGTTATTCTAGTCTAAACAAGATAGTTACATATGCTAGTATGTTTCAAATAAGAAGAAAACAAGTTATGACTTAGTGAAAAACGGAGTTTTACATCAAATAGCCCGTGTACGTACTCGTCACCTCACGTACACGGCGTTCACATATCAAATAGTACCAAATCTTAAGGGGAGTTCCCCCATACGAGGTTAGGCAAGCCACTTACCTCGAACCAAGCTCAAATCAATCCATCACAATTCTCTTTCCACGGATATCCGACTCCGAATGGCTCAAATCTAGCAAAAACCAATTACATAATATAAATATAGCTACAAGAACTAATCTAGCTAACGAACTCAAAGCTAAGGTAGGAAATTAGAAAAACGCCCAAAAATGTCTCCTCGGGGCCACGTCTCGGAATCAGGTAAAAGTTACCAAATCTAAACACCCATTCACTCATGAGATCACTCGTACCAAAATTATCCAAATCTGATGCCTAAATCCCACTCAAAACTCAGAAATTCGGTTGCGGAACTTTTCCCCTATTCTCCCAACTTTCTCACTCAAATTCCTTAATTAAATTAAGAAAACAACAATAGATTAATGAAATATGATCAAAATCAAGTTAGGAATCGTTATCCCAAAGCTCTCTCTGAAAATCCCTCAAAGAATCGCCAATATCCGAGCTCCCAAGTCCAAAAATGGAGAAATGAATCAAACCCTCAAATATTTCCCTTTTCTGCCCAGCAAAATCGCTCATGCGACCTATTCATCGTACCTGCGGCACCGCACCTGCGGAAATTCCATCGCAGGTGCGGAAATAACTTAAGGAACCTAGGACCGCTTCTGCGAGAAAGTGGTCGCACCTGCATGTGCGCGCACCTGCGGAAACTGGTCCGCTTCTGCGGTCTTACTGCGCTCCAGGGTCGCATCTGCGGGCATCGCAGATGCGGAATATTACCTTGCACCTGCGATCCCTGAGCTCCTCCTCCCAAACCGCTTATGCGCCTGATCTTCTGCACGTGCGAGTCCGCACCTGCGGTTCCCCAACCGCAAATGCAAAAACAACAGCAACCAGAAATCTTCAGCAATTGCATAAGTCCAAATTTCAAACTGTTGAGCATCCGAAATACACCCGAGGCCCCCGAGACCTCAACAAAACATACCATCCAATCCTAAAACACCATACAAACTTAGTCGAGCCTTCAAACCACATCAAACAACGCTAAAATCATGAATCATCCTCCGATTCAAACTTAAAGAACTTAGAATTTCCAAATTCGACAACCGATGTCGAAACCTATCAAACCACGTCTGATTGACCTCAAACGTTTCACACAAATCATATTCAACCCTACGGACCTATTCCAACTTCCGAAATCTGAATCTGACCCCGATATTAAAAATTTCACTACCGGTCCAAAACTCCAAAAATTCGACTTTCGCCATTTCAAGCCTAAGTGAGCTACAGACCTCCAAAACACAATCCGAACACGTTCCTAAGCCCAAAAATCACACAACAAAGCTAACGAAATCGACGGAACTCCATTCCGGAGTCGTCTTCACACGGTTCCGACTACGGTCCGAATCCTAAAACTTAAGCTTTCCGTTTAGGGACTAAGTGTCTCAAAACACTCCAAAAACCAAAATGAAACCTCCCAGCAAGTCACAATAGCAAAAAATAGATACGGGGAAATCAGTTAATAGGGGATCGGGGCTATAACTCTCAAGACGACCGGCCGGGTTGTTACATCCTCCCCCGCTAAAAACAATAGTGTGTCCTCGAACGAGTATAGAGACATACCTGAAGCTGTGAAAAGATGAGGATAACGGCTGCGCATATCCTGCTCGGTCTCCCAAGTCCCCCTTTTGACCGGCTGGCCCCACCACTGAACCTTTACTGATGCAATGTTCTTTGACCTCAGCTTCCGAACCTGCTTGTCCAAAATAGCCACTGGCTCCTCAACATAGGATAGATCCTTGTCCAACTGGACTGAGCTGAAATTTAACACATGAGACGGATCGTTGTGATACTTCCGGAGCATCTAAACATGAAATACCGGATGAACTCCTGCTAGGTTGGGAGGTAAGGAAAGCTCATAAGCAACCTCCCCAACTCGCTGTAACACCTCAAAGGGGCCAATAAACCTCGGGCTCGGCTTGCCCATCTTTCCGAACCTCATAACGCCCTTCATAGGCGAAACCCGAAGCAGGACCCGCTCTCCAACCATAAATGCAACATCACGAACCTTCCGGTCCGTATAGCTCTTCTGTCTAGACTGGGCTGTGTGAAGTCTGTCCTAAATCACCTTCACCTTCTCCAAGGCACCCTGAACTAAGTCTGTACCCAATAATCTGGCCTCGCCCGACTCGAACCAACCCACTGGGGACCGACACCGCCTACCATACAGAGCCTCATACGGTGCCATCTGAATGCTGGACTGATAACTGTTATTGTAGGCAAACTCCGCAAGTGGCAAAAACTGATCCCAAGAACCTCCAAGCTCTATCACACACGCACGGAGCGTATCCTCAAGAATTTGAATAGTGTGTTAGGACTGCCCGTCTGTCTGAGGGTGAAAAGCTGTGCTCAACTCCACCCGAGTACCCAACTCCTGCTGTACAACTCTCCAGAACCGCGATGTAAACTACGTGCCCCGGTCAGAGATGATAGATACCGATACGCCATGAAGTCTGACAAACTCACGAATGCAAATTCGAGCTAGCTGTTCGGAAGAATAGGTAGTCATCACAGGAATGAAATGAGCTGACTTGGTCAGCCTGTCCACAATCACCCAAACCACATCAAACTTCCGCTGAGTCCGTGGGAGTCCAACAACGAA
Source organism: Nicotiana tomentosiformis (assembly GCF_000390325.3). Taxonomy (NCBI): domain Eukaryota; kingdom Viridiplantae; phylum Streptophyta; class Magnoliopsida; order Solanales; family Solanaceae; genus Nicotiana; species Nicotiana tomentosiformis. The sequence continues at coordinate 43,631,280 of NC_090814.1, read as the reverse complement.
GTCCATAGTGATCCGCTCCCATTTCCACTCCGGAATCTCTATCTTCTAAAGCAACCCACCCGGTTGCTGATGCTCATACTTCACCTGCTGGCAATTTAGACTTATAGCCACATACTCTACTATGTCCTTCTTCATCTTCCTCTACCAATAATGCTGCCTCAGGTCCTGATACATCTTTGCGGCACCCGGATGAATGGAGTACCGCGACTTGTGAGCCTCCTCGAGAATCAACTCATGCAAACCGTCCACATTGGGCACACATAATCGGCCCTGCATCCTCAATGCACCATCCTCCCCAATAGTGACCTCCTTAGCATCACCGTGATGGACCGTGTCCTTAAGGACAAGCAGATGGGGGTCATCATGCTGACGCTCCCTGATACGATCATAAGGAGAAGATCGAGAGACCACACAATCCAATACTCGACTCGGCTCAGAAATATCCAATCTCACAAACTGGCTGGCTAAGGCCTGAACATCCAATGCCATAGGGCTCTCTGCTGCTGGTAGATATGCTAAACTCCCCAAACTCTCTGCCCGATGACTCAAAGCATCGGCCACCATATTGGCCTTCCCGGGATGGTACAAAATAGTAATGTCATAATCCTTAAGCAGCTCTAACCACATCCTCTGATGCAAATTAAGATCCGTCTGCTTAAACAAATGCTGCAAACTCCGGTGATCAGTGTAGATCTCACAAGGAATGTCGTACAAATAGTGCCTCCAAATCTTTAAGGCATGAACAATAGCTGCTAGCTCAAGGTCATGGAAATAATAGTTCTTTTCATACAGCTTCAGCTGCCTGGACGCGTAGGCAATCACCCTACGGTCCTGCATCAACACCGCGCCGAGGCCAACTCACGACGCATCACAATAAACTGTATAAGACCCCGAACCTGAAGGTAATACCAATACTGAGGTTGTAGTCAAAGCTGTCTTGAGCTTCTGAAAGCTCTCCTCACACTCCTCTGTCCACCTAAACGGAGCACCCTTCTAGGTCAGCCTGGTCATAGGTGCTGCAATAGAAGAAAATCCCTCAACAAACCGACGGTAATACCCCGCCAAACCTAGGAAGCTCTGGATCTCTATCGCTAAGGATGGTCTGGGCTAAGGGTGGCAAGTGGGCCGGTCCAGGACCGGGACCGGCCCGGGACCGCGGGCCAAACGGGCTAAACGAGCCAGGACCATTTTGCCCGGTTTTAGTGGGCCTGGGCCGATCTCGTGGGCCGGTCCTATGATTTGGGCCCGTCAAGCCCGGGACCGTTTAGCCCGCCAAAGCCCGGGACCGGCCTGGTCTCTTAACAGGCCAAACGGTCCCAACGGCTATTTGTTTTTATAAATATAGCCGTTGGGTATTTATAAAATAGCGATTTAACCCTCCCCTCCTCCCCCCAACTTTGTTTTAATCCCAAACATTTTATAATTACACTTTTTCCCTATTTTCAACTATAAATACCCCATCATTCTTTCATTTTTTCTTACAAAATCATCAATCTATCACAATCTCTCTCTAATATATATATATATATATATATATATATATATATATATATATTATACATTTAATATATATACTATACTATACTCGAATATAGCTTATATATATATATATATATATATATTTAATATATATACTATACTATATATACATCTTATATATAGTATATAAGATGTATATATAGCATATCGAATATAGCTTATATATAAATATACTATATATACATCTTATATCGATATATATATATTATACATTTAATATATATACTATACTATACTATATATACATATATAGTATATAAGATGTATATATAGCTTATCGAATTTAACTTATATATATATATATTATACATTTAATATATATTCTATACTATACTATACTATACTATATATATATATATATAGTCAGATAACTGATACTGTTAGTAATACTGAGTATTCTCATATTACTCAAAATCCGGATGGTAGGATTTGCATTCAGTTTGACGATAATAGTTCCACTTATAGTAGACAGTCATTTTCTAATAATAGAATGTTGCCTACTATTAATTCTAGTTATAACAGACATTCCTTTACTAGTCGTAGACTGTTGCCTGATATTCAACACATTTCTCCTGTTGAACCAGTCTATGGACCAGCTAGAAATCGTGCTGCATCTTTACACACAATTTCTACTAAAGTAGGTGATAAACCTGTTGAAAGGGTTAAGATTAACCCCAAAACAAATATTGTTCAGGATAGTGATAATATTTCTGATAAGGATATTCCTTCTGCGTCCGAAATGGATTTTGACCCCAATGATTCTTAATGATTCCACACCAAATTGATTTTAGTCCAGGGTCACAAGCTAGAGGTTATATTCAAAAAGAATTTTTTACTGATAAATGGAACCAGTTTAAAACTTGGTTTTTTGATACTTATAGTAAGGAAGATTTAAACAATATTTCACAAGAGTTTTATGAAACTTGTGCTTTACATAATCAAATTATGTATTTTGTTCCTTGGTTTATAACCACATATTTACCACTTTTTATAAAAGTTTTGGAAAGATCTTATAAAGACGGGAGTGGCAATATTACTAAAGCCATTTACCCTCCTCAATCATCTTTTGTTTTACCTAATAATACAGGTATTACTTTTACTGCATTTCAAAAATTTATTGATGAAGATGTTGCTGCAGTCAGCATCACAGAAATTAATAAATTAATTTCTCAAAATAATTATTTGAGTTTATATGTTAAAGTTTTGGGTGAAAACGTTAGTTTTCTTAATAAAAAACTTGATGATTTAACAGTCTTGATTAAGGAGATGAATACGAAAAAGACTTTGACTGATATTGCCTCTTCTTCAGGAAGCAAATCAGAACCTCAGATTATTGTTACTCATATTCAAAGACCTCCTGATATTCAGGATTTTAAATTTAAATCTTTTGGAGACTTAGAAGAACTTCTTGATAAAAAGTTATCCGGTTTGAATATCAAACCCATTGATTTATCAAATGATTTTGCTGATAAATTAGATTCTACTTTTGACTATAAAAAGGATGTTTTGTCAGAATTTAATAAACTCAGAAGTTACCCCAAAAAGAATAGTAAGTTTGCAGATAGCAGATATGCTGATAAACCTAGAATGCAGACTTATTATTACAATCGTCCTACTCCTCAAGATGTTTTAATAGAGGAACGTGATTGGAATCAGACTAATACGTCTTACAGTGGTTCCGAAATTTACGAATGGAATCTTGATGGTTTGACTGATAGGCAGTTAACTATTCTAGTACATAGAATGCTTATGTATGCAACTATCTGTAAAAGTGTAAAAAATACAGATAGGAATATTTGCAGAATGATTGTTGCAGGTTTTACTGGCCAACTTCGTGGCTGGTGGGACAATTATTTGTCTGTCGACGAAAGGGCAATGGTTATTAACGCTAAAGCCGTTGACGAAGGACTTGATAACTTAGGCATGGCCCTAGTGGCAAATAGAGAAGATGCCGTTTATACCCTTATTCTTACTATATTAGAACACTTCAATGGTAGATTTACCAACCAAAATGAAACTGTTCGTACTCTCCTTAATAGCCTTAGATGTAAGACTTTAAGTGAGTTTAGGTGGTATAAAGACACCTTTATGAGTAGAGTGATGGAACTACCAGAAAATAAGTTTGAACATTGGAAAGCTAAGTTCATAGATGGCCTTCCCTCTTTATTTGCCGAAAGAGTTAGAAAGGTTTTAAGAGGTAGTTATGGAGAAATTCCTTATGCAGACTATACCTATGGTAAATTAATAGGAATTTGCACACAGGAAGGATTAAACCTGTGCAATGAATTAAGATTGTCCAGACAACTTAAGATGGATAAGCTTAAAGAAAGAAACCAGTTAGGGGACTTTTGCACCCAGTTCGGTTTACCCGAAACTTCTACTCATAGGAAAAAGAAACATAAGTATCATAGATACCCCAACCAAGACAGTCCTTATAGGAAAAAGAGATCTAGATATAGATCCAAAGAAGAACGAGAAGCCAAGAAAGCACATCGCAAGTCTACTAGATTTACCAAAAATAGGTCTAAGCGAGATCTTGCTGACATTAAGTGTTATAAGTGTGGTAAATTTGGCCATATAGCTCCAAATTGTAAGCTTCAAAAGCTGAAAACCTTAGGACTAGAAGATGAACTACGTGATAAGGTTTATAGTTTGTTATATACTTCTGGATCGGAATCTGATTATTATTCTGAATCAGAATCCGAAGCTGAAATTGATTTGCTTGATTTATCTGATAGTGATAAAAATATTGATAATACTTGTACAACTTGCAAAGGTGATACATGTACTTGTGATGATGAATTTTATAAATTACAATCACAGTTTCAAGACCTAAACATGAAAACTATTACTTCTGATAATGTAATAGAACTTTTAAAAGAAGTTAATGATGAAAAACTTCGTGAAAAAATTATTAATTTGGCTGCTAGTTCAAGTTCTAATTCAAGTTCTGGTTTTGCAAAACCTTTTGAAAAAGAATTTGAATATTCCCTGCCTTATTCCTTACTAGAGGTTAATAACCGTTTGTTAAACAAAAATGCATCTCCAGCAAGAGATTCTTCTTTCGATGATTTAAAAATTGAAGTTGAAAACTTAAAACGAGAGATCAAATCTCTTAAACAAAATCAAATGATTTGTGATCATAGGATTACTCAGATTGAGAAAATCAATTCTCCAGCTGAGAAATCTAATGATAAAAACAAAGGTATTTTTGAAAATGATATTGAAGAAAAACCTATTAATTTTAATCCTAAACATGATATGTTTCTAGGAATGATGCAAATTATTACTGCTCATAAATGGTACATCAAATGTACTATTCTCATTGATAATAGTTTCTCAATTACAAACATTGCCATGATTGATAGTGGAGCAGATGTTAGCTGCATTCAAGAAGGTTTAGTACCTACGAAATATTTTCAAAAAACTACTCATATGGTTAGATCTGCATCCGGACATGCTTTAGATATAAAGTATAAACTTCCTAATACGGGTATTTGTCAGAATAAAGTCTGTATTCCTCACTTCTTTTTCTTGGTAAAAAACCAGTTATACCCTCCAATTATACTTGGAACACCGTTTATTAACGCCGTTTATCCTTTTACTAGCATAGACTCGAAAGGTTTTACTGCTACTTATAAGGATAAAGAGATAAGTTATACTTTTGTTACAGATCCAGTAACTAGAGATATTAATGCTTTAATTGATATGAAGCAAAAATATGTTGATTCTTTACAATTAGAAATGTTTAGTATGAATATATTTGATACTCTGAATTCTACTAAAGTACAGGAAAAAATCAAATTGATTTCCGAGCAGATTGCTATTGATATTTGTGCTGAGCATCCTAGTGCTTTTTGGAATCGAAAAAAGCATATTGTTACTCTTCCATATGAAGATAATTTCACTGAGGATGATATTCCTACTAAATCTCGACCTTGTCAGATGAATGCAGAATTGGTGGAATTTTGCAAAAAAGAGATTGATAGTCTGCTATCAAAGAGTTTGATAAAACCCTCAAAATCTCCTTGGTCTTGTACAGCTTTTTATGTTAATAACGCAGCTGAAAAGGAACGTGGTGTTCCTAGATTAGTCATTAATTATAAGCCCTTGAATAAATATTTGAAATGGGTTAGGTATCCTATTCCTAATAAAAGAGATTTATTGTCTAGATTATATGACGCCAATATATTTTCAAAATTTAATTTAAAATCTGGTTATTGGCAGATTCAAATATTTAAAGAGCATACTTATAGAACTGCTTTTAATGTTCCATTTGGGCAATATGAATGGAATGTTATGCCTTTTGGTTTAAAAAATGCCCCTTCAGAATTCCAAAAAATTATGAATGATATTTTCAACCCTTATCTAGACTTCGTCATTGTATATATCGATGACATTTTGGTATTTTCCAAAACACTTGAAATGCATATTAAGCATTTAGATATTTTCAAAAGAATTGTTATACAAAATAGTTTGGTAATCTCAAAACAAAAAATGAGCTTATTTCAAACTAACATTAGATTCCTAGGACATTATATTTGTCAGGGGAAGATTACTCCTATTCAACGATCGATTGATTTTGCCTCAAAATTTCCCGATGTTATTACTGATAGAACTCAGTTACAAAGATTTTTGGGAAGTTTAAATTATATTTCACCTTTTTATAAAGATCTGTCACGTGATTTAGCCCCCTTATATGATAGGTTAAAAAAGAATTATAAAAGCCCTTGGACTGATAGTCACACTACTTTGGTAAAAAATATTAAACAACGTGTTAAATCTTTACCTTGCTTAACCCTTGCTAATCCTACATGGCAAAAAATTATAGAGACTGATGCGTCTAATATTGGTTATGGAGGGATATTAAAACAGATAAATCCCAATGATAAACATGAATATCTGATTAGATTTTACTCTGGTAAATGGTCTGAAGCCCAGAGAAAATACGCTACTGTGGCACATGAAATGTTAACCATAGTAAAATGTGTTTTAAAATTTCAGGACGACTTATACAATCAAAAGTTTTTGATAAAAACTGACGCACAATCTGTTAAATATATGTTTAATAAAGATTTTAAACATGATGCCTCAAAAATGATATTTGCAAGATGGCAAGCTCAATTAGCCCCTTTTGATTTTGAAATACAATATAAAAAGGGAATTGATAATTCTCTGCCAGATTTCTTATCTCGTGAATATTTACAGGATGGAACCCCCCTGGGGTAGGGGAAGAGGTAGAGGTTGGGGAAGATCATCCCCACAGTCCAAAGGAAGGTCATCACCTTCGGGATCGTCATACGGATCCTCATCAAACTCCCCAGTTATACAAATGGGAAGAAGGAGTTTAGTCAATGAGAGGATATCTCTCAGAGAAGAATCATCGATTGGACCATCCGTCCATCTGGAAGATATTCCAGAAGATAGTCCGTTATACGCACATTTGCAGGCATATTTGACTGCTCAAAAACAGAAAGATACTTCTGTTAAGCAAAGTAATACTTTTGCTTCCATTACTAAAGATGACAATGATGATATCAAGTCATACGAGAAAGTGCCAAAAAGAGAAATGATATTTCTCTTAGAAAATTCTGACATTCAGAGAAAAGAAGAACCATGGAAGATATTCCAAAGGTATTTGATAAATGGGTTATATTATCCGGGTGAGTCATACAAAACCCGTTCCTACTATGAAATGATACTGACCAGTACTGGAAGTGCAGATTTTCAGCACTTTTCTGGGTATAGCACAGACGAGAACGTTTATAACTTCTCGAAGATTATAATTAAACAGATTATATCTGTTGAAGACTGGGGTATATCCACAATGAAGGAAAGGCAGATAAGCCTTAACAAAAATAAAATGAATTTTACTTATTGGGATTATATCCAAGCTTTTGATAAAGTATTATACTACAATAATGATAGACACAAACATACTTGGTTTATAAAAGTATGTGCAAAGATATTTGCAACAACTGTTCCTAATTGGTTTCTAAACTGGTGGTCATACCACGGTCCAACAATAAAGATTTTACCAGATCCATTTCTCATGTTATACAAAGAATGGATAAAAATTTCTCCTTTTATTAACGATTTATATCACGCAGATCATATCTGCTACCCAGAAAAAATTAACCAAATATATTTCTTTCTGGAATTTTCTATCCCTTGGATACACAAATGGAATCCAGAAGTCGGATTCACTGAAGAACAAGTCCCCTGCTTATATAGGACTTTTTACAACAATTTTTGGGACAAGTTAATGAAGAAGGATCCCAAAACAAAGACCTTATATGGTCAAGAGCTCTTGGATTCAATCGAGATGAAGATCCAAGAATATTCCAGTAAACCTCAGAAAGAGGTAATTGATGACAGTTCAGTGAGGCATATTGCCAGAAGGATCTCCTTTCAAGAAGGAGATAAAACAGAGATGATTAACAGTTACTTGGAAGAGGTTAAAAGAAATTTACTGTCTTCCATTAATCAATATGAAAAGTCAGATACGTCAATGCAAAGTGAAACAAGCAACGATGATATTGCTGAAGATTCTCAGCCCATTGAAGCAGAAAGGATATTATCTGAAGAAGACTTACATGATACAGAAGAATTCATCCGCAAATTGAAAAAAGCGGAAAAGAAACCAGCACAGTGAAACAGCTGGACCCCACTCAAACAGTGAAGCCGCCGGACCTACAGCATAGTGAAGCCGCCGGACCCACTCGAACAGTAGATACACTGTTCATCAACAGTAAATACACTGTTTCTACAGTAGAAACACTGTTACAGGGACCCACGGGGACCCACTTTTACTGTTCATAGATTCCTTTTCTTTTTCTATTTATAGAAGTCATTCGTTCATTCTTAAGAGGCAGATGTCAAGACTCCCTCTCTCTAGAACTCTCTCTCTCTCTCTCTAAGTGTAAGTAAAGAGTTAGTTTGAAGTTTGTAGATTGTAATAGAAGAACAAATAAATAAAAGTTTTCAGTTCTTCATCTTCAGGGCCTTGCTTCTTGGCCACAAGGTACATACTTCTGTCTTTCTTAGTTTAGATTTTCTTCTAGTCTCTCCTCTCTGGCCGTGACGATGTCCGGCTAAGAGACTTCATATCTATGTTGAGTATCTAACTTCTCTCCTATATACACTATGAAAGCGACGACATCTATTAAAATATAAATGAGTTTTATATATAGAGTTTTGACTTGGTGTCAAGATGGTTGGTACAGTCTGATATAACACTACTCTTATTGGCTTTGCCTTAGTGGCTCCGTCTAGCCAGCCGTGAACCTCAGCCCGATAAAGGAGTTAAAAGGGCATCTTCTTTCACGGTTAGAACTGCTAGACACATGGGCTCAGTATCTAACTTCTCTCCTATATACACTATGAAAGCGACGACATCTATTAAAATATAAATGAGTTTTATATATAGAGTTTTGACTTGGTGTCAAGATGGTTGGTACAGTCTGATATAACACTACTCTTATTGGCTTTGCCTTAGTGGCTCCGTCTAGCCAGCCGTGAACCTCAGCCCGATAAAGGAGTTAAAAGGGCATCTTCTTTCACGGTTAGAACTGCTAGACACATGGGCTCAATAAAAGTATGTATTATATTATGACAGACCCCTTGCTTGAGTAAAGGTTTTTAACCTTCCATACAGTCATTAAACTATATATAAAATTCAAGTATATTTCAATTCTTATCCTTACTGATTGTGCGGATTACCGCCAGTCTTTAAATATAAGGGTACTTAATTAGCTAGATTAAGAATTCTCAAATATGTTAAAATAGAAATCTTTAACTGGTGGAAGGTACAAGTCCAGTTCCCGGTCAAACAGTGATTTCTGTTTTAATTTAATTGAGAAGGCATGGCGGATTACCGCCCGCCACTTGATCCTGTTAAATGTATTATACATTTAATATATATACTATACTATACTATATATGCATCTAATATACTATATATAAGATGTATATATAGCTTATCGAATATAGCTTATTACTTATGTATGTATACTATATATACATCTTATATCGATATATATATATATATATATATATATATATATATATATATATATATATATATATACATCTTATATATAGTATATAAGATGTATATATAGCTTATCGAATATAGCTTATATATATATATATATATACACTATATATACATCTTATATACTATATATACATCTTATATACTATATATATTCGATATTAAATATTGAATATTAAAATTTAGGTCACAATTCTATAATAAAATTTACAAAGCATTGTCTTAGATGTTTTTTTTAACATCCTTTTGTCTCTAATATCTATTTAATTTTTTTTTTTTTAAAAACAAATATGTTGGGACCATTTTGCCCGTTTAGCCCGCAGGCCGGGACCGTTTATCCCGGGACTAAACGGTCCCGGTCCCGGTCCCGGTCCCGGTCCCGGGCCGGTCCCTACAAAAAGCCCGTTTAGGCCCGGGACCGCTTGGCCCGTTTCATTTGGGACCGGCCCGGGACCGCTTGGCCCGGGACCGCTTGGACCGGCCCACTTGGCCCGTTTAGGCCCGGGACCAGCCCACTTGGCCCAGGACCGGCCCACTTGCCAGCCCTAGTCTTTGCCAACTCTGCACTGCTTCCACCTTCTTCGAATCCATCTTGATCCCCTCACTCGACACAATATGACCCAAAAATGCTACGGAATCTAACCAGAACTCACATTTTGAGAACTTTGCATACAACTTCTTTTCTCTCAAAGTCTGAAGCACTGTCCTCAGGTGCTGCTCATTATCCTCCCGAGTACGGGAATACACTAGAATGTCATCAATGAATACGATGACGAAAGAATAAATATAGGGCCGGAAAACACTGTGCATCAAGTGCATAAAGGATGCTGGGGCATTGGTCAGACCAAATGATATCACAAGGAACTCATAATGGACATACCGAGTCCTGAAAGCAGTCTTCGAGATATCTGGCTCCCGAATCTTCAACTGATGATAACCAGATCGCAAGTCAATCTTGGAAAACACTTTGGCACCCTGTAACTGATCAAATAGGTTATTAATACGAGGCAAAGGATATCTGTTCTTCACTGTGACTTTGTTTAACTGGCGATAATCAATACACATACGCATAGAACTATCCTTTTTCTTCACAAATAAGATAGGAGCACCCCAAGGTGACACACTGGGCCGAATGAAGCCCTTATCAAGCAACTCCTGCAACTGCTCCTTCAACTCCTTCAACTCAGGAAGAGCCATACGGTATTGAGGAATAGAGATGGGCTGAATGCCCAGAAAAAAATCAATGCCGAAATCAATATCTTTGTCGGGCGACATGCCCGGAAGATCAGCTGGAAACACATCTAGGAAAACCCTTACTACTGGAACTGACTCAACTGTAGGGGTATCAATACTGACATCTCTCACATAAGCTAAAAACGCGTCGTACCCCTTCTCAACCATTCGTTGAGCCTTAAGAAATGAAATAACTCCACGGGGAGTATACTCTAAGGTACCTCTCCACTATAATCATGGTAAGCCTGGCATAGACAGCGTCATGGTCTTAGCGTGACAATCAAGAATAGCATAATGGGACGACAACTAGTCCATGCCCAAGATAACATCAAAATCTACCATGCTGAGTAATAATAAGTTGGCTCTAGTCTCAAAACCAATAAGAGCAATCACACACGACCGATACACGCGGTCCATAACAAGAGAATCTCCCACGGGAGTAGACACATAAATAGAGGAACTCAAAGCATCCCGAGATACACCTAAATGTGGGGCAAAATAATAGGACTCATATCTATACGTAGAGCTTAGGTCAAATAATACTGACGCATATCTATGACAGACTGGAAAAATACTTGTAATGACAGAGTCGGAAGCAACTACCTCTGTACTAGCCGAAAGAGCATAATATCTGGCCTGGCCTCCCCCTCTAGAGCGACCTCGACCTCCCCGACCTCCACCTCGAGCTGGTTGAGCAGGTGGGGCGGTAGCTTGTGCTGGAATCATGGCCTGAGGATCCGGTGGAGCACGTGGTGGCTGAGAAGTTTGTGGAGGTGCAACCCTCGTAAGTCTGGGGTAATCTCTCACCATATGGCGGGTGTCCCCACACTTAAAGCAACCTCTCGGAGGGCGTGGCTGCTACAACTGACTCGGGCCAGGTCTACTGAACTGACCGATAAAAGCACCCCGAGTAGGAGGCACACTAGATACTGGCGGTGTATAATAAAGCTCCTGGGGCCTAGAAGGGGCTGGAACACCACTGGCAGCTGGAAGAGCTGAATGAATGGGGTGACCCACATAACCCCTACCATGGCGAGCTGTTGGGGCACGAGCTCAAGAATAAGAACCAGTCTCTCGAGACCTCTTGACCTCTCTCTCCTCTCGGTCCCGGGCAAGCATACCCTCCAATCTCCTAGCAATACAGACAACCTGCTGGTAAGAAATATCCACCTCCAGCTCCTTGACCATACTAATCCTAATACTGGGGTGGAGTCCATCAATAAATCGTTGAACCCTCTCTTGAACTGTGGTAACCAAGGCCAGTGCATGTCGGAACAAATCACTGAAGCGGACTGCATACTCCGACACAGTCATAGAACCCTGGCGCAGCTGTTCAAACTACGCGTGCCATGAGTCCCTGAGGCTCTGAGGGACATACTCTCTCAAAAACATGTCCGAGAACTGAGTCCATGTAAGTGAAGCTGCCTCATCCGTACTACTCAACTCATAAGCACGCCACTATTGATAGGCTACTCCTGTAAGCTGAAAAGTGGTAAAAGAAACCCCACTCGTCTTCGCTACACCCATAGTACGGAGAATACAATCACACTCCTCTAGAAAACCCTGAGCAACATTTGTAGCAAATCCACTGAAGGTAGGTGGGTGGTACTTCTTGAACCTCTCAAGTCTGAGCTGCTCTGCCTTAGAAGCGGTTGTCCTGGTCTCATGCTGAACCAGGGCTACCGGTGGCATAGGAATGAACTCTGGGGCCTGATCAACCTGACCCTCTGCTCAGGAGTGTGGGCTACGGGAGTCAGTGCCCCTCCCCCGACCTGAGATGTGGCGGGAGCTAACAGAATCAATCCAGCCTGAGCTAAGGTGCTGAACATGCTCATGAACTGGGCTAGAGTCTCCTGGACGGTTGGTGCAGCAATAAGAACCTCAGTTGCCTGCCCTTCAGCTGGAACTGCTGGGGGGCTCCTCTGTCGCAGCTCGCGCAGGTGCTCTAGCTGCACTGCGTGGCCGTACTCTACCCCGGCCCCGGCCTCTAGCAGCTCTAGCAGGGGGCGCGGGTGCCTGGTCATCAGATCCTCTGGTACGAGTCCTCACCATCTATGAAAAAGAATATAATAAAGAAAATTTTAGAGTTTAATACCAATAACTCGCATGACAAGGAATCAAAAGAAGTATGCTTGTTCCAAACAGTTCCATAGCCTCCCGAAGATAACTACAGACGTCTCCGTACCGATCCGCGAGATTCTTTTAAACCAGCTTGTGACTCACGCCTCCTATGAAACTAGATATCAGATACCAACTTATCACGACCTAATTTCTCCCTCCGTGAACCGTCGTGACGGCACCTAGTCTCTACGACTAGGTAAGCCTAATACTTTGCGGAAATAAAACAAAAGCATGAACATTAACTACTAATAGTAACAAATATCTAATAAGCAACTGAATGCCACTCGGCATATACAATTATCACCTCTGAAAAAAAGTACGAAAAAAATTCCCAAAACCCAGAAACCCACAAGTCACAAGCTACTAAGAAGTCTTAACTCTTTTGTACATCATTCTGTAGAAGGAAGGAAAAATGAACATACGAGAATAGAGGGGGACTCCGAGGATCTGCAGGCGCGGGAAGATGTACCTTGAAGTCTCCAATAAGCAGCACCGATTGCAACTAGTGATGAGGCTGATAAGATGAACCTGGATCTGCACACGAAAAACATGTGCAGGAAAGGGCGTGAGTATACCACAACAGTACCCTGTAAGTGCAAAGCCTAACCTCGGTCGAATAATGATGAGATCAGGTCAGGGCCCTACTCGTATAAATATAATGAAATAAGACAGAACAAAATATCGCAGTAAAAAAAATAAATACAAAAATCTAACAGGAATAGAATCAATGAAAGACAACAGCTCAGAACACAATGATAACAACAAGGGATCTCCCGAGATACCGTCTCGTAGTACCAAACGTAAATGTGTAGGAGGATCTCCCTGAATACCGTTCCGTAGTCCCAAAATAAATATGTTGAGCAGGGGGATCTCCCGGAATACTGTTCTGTAGTCCCAAAGTAAATATGCAGTATAGGGGGATCTCCCGGAATACCGTTCTGTAGTCCCAAAGTAAATATGCAGCACAACCAACCGAAATAACAGTTACAGCAAGAAATCCTACAATTTAGACTAAGTTCATGTCAAGGAAAGCAGGTAATTTCACTAAACATGCTGCACAGATTTCAAATAGGCAGTAAAACAAGTAGGCATGCTATTCTAGTTTAAACATGATAGTTACGTATGCTAGTGTGTTGCAAATAAGGAGAAAACAAGTTATGACTTAGTGAAAAACGGAGTTTTACAACAAATAGCCCGTGTACGTACTCCCCACCTCACGTACACGATGCTCACATATCAAACAGTACCAAATCTTAAGGGGTGTTCCCCCACGCAAGGTTAGGCAAGCCACTTACCTCGAACCAAGCTCATGTCAATCCGTCACAATGCTCTTTCCATGGATATCCGACTCTGAATGGCTCAAATCTAGCCAAAACCAATTATATAACATAAATATAGCTACAAGAACTAATCTAGCTAACGAAATCAAAGTTAAGGCAAGAAATTAGAAAAACACCCATAAACGTCTCCCCGGGCCCACATCTCGGAATCGGGTAAAAGTTACCAAATCCGAACATCCATTCACCCACGAGATCACTCGTACCAAAATTATCCAAATTCGATGTCTACATCCTTCTCAAAACTCAAAAATTCGGTTGGGGAACCTTTCCCCCATTCTCCCAACTTTCTCACTCAAATTCCTTAATTAAATGAAGAAAACAACAATAAATTAATGAAATATGATCAAAATCAAGTTAGGAATCGTTACCCCAAAGCTCTCTCTGAAAATCTCTCAAAGAATCGCCAATTTCCCATCTCCCAAGTCCAAAAAATGGAGAAATGAATCAAACCCTCGAATTTTTTCCTTTTCTGCCCAGCAAATTCGCTCCTGCAACCTATTTATTGCACCTGCAGAAATTCCATCACAGGTGCGGAAATGACTTAAGGAACCTGGGACCGCTTCTGCGAGAAAGTGGCCGCACCTGCGTGTGCGCACCTGCGGAAACTGGTCTGCTTCTGCGGTCTCACTTCGCACCTGCGCTCCAGGGTCGCATATGCGGGCATCGCAGATATGGAATATTACCTCTCACCTGCGATCCCTGAGCTCCTCCTTCCAAACCGCTTCTGTGCCTGATCGTCCGCACGTGCGAGTCCACACCTGCGGTTCCCCAACCGCAGATGCGAAAACACCAGCAAGCAGAAATCTTCAGCAATTGCATAAGTCCAAATTTTAACCCGTTGAGCATTCGAAAGACACCCGAGGCCCCCGGGACCTCAACCAAAAATACCAACCAATCCTAAAATACCATACAAACTTAGTAGAGCCTTCAAACCACATCAAACAATGCTAAAATCACGAATCATCTTCCGATTCAAACTTAAAGAACTTAGAATTTCCAAATTCGACAACCGATGCCGAAACTTATCAAACCACGTACGATTGACCCCAAACTTTGTACAAATCATATTCAACCCTACGGACGTATTCTAACTTCCGAAATCGGAATCCGACCCCGATATCAAAAATTTCACTACCGGTCCAAAACTCCAAAAATTTGACTTTCGCCATTTCAAGCCTACATGAGCTACAGACCTCCAAAACACAATATGGACACGTTCCTAAGCCCAAAAGTCACCCAACGGAGCTAACGGAATTGACGGAACTCCATTCCGGAGTCATCTTCACACAGTTCTGACTACGGTCCGAATCCTAAAACTAAAGGTTTCCGTTTAAGGACTAAGTGTCCCAAAACACTCCAAAAACCAAAACGAAACCTCCCGACAAGTCACAATAGCAGAAAATAGATACAGGGAAATCAGTTAATAGGGGATCAGGGATATAACTCTCAAGACGACTGGACGGGTCATCACAATAGTTTAGTTAGAATTAAATTATTAACTTTGAATTGAATTTAGTTTTTAGGATTTGTTCTTGTGAATTGAACTTTTAGGATTTGTTCTTGTGAATTGAACTTTTAGGGTATGGGTTGAACTTTTAGGATATGAATTGAACTTTTTGGATATGAATTGAACTTTTAGGATATAAATTGAACTTTTAGTTTATGTTTAAACTATTAGGATATGAATTGAATTGAGTTTTTAGGATTTGTTCTTGTGAATTAAACTTTTAGGGTATGGGTTAAACTTTTAGGATATGAATTGAACTTTTTGGATATGAATTGAACTTTTAGGATATAAATTGAACTTTTTGGATATGAATTGAACTTTCAGGATATAAATTAAACTTTTAATTTATGTTTAAACTCTTAGGATATGAATTAAACTTATAATTTATAATTAATAATATTTACTATAATTTGGTGTAATTAGGAAAAATTAATTATCTTAATTAACTAAAAAAGATTTAATTAATTTATATTTGTAGAATAAATTAATTTGTTCTTATTTTATTTGTATAGATGGAACATCGTACTTGGATGTACAATACGAATTATCCTAATCGGTGGGGATTGCTGGAGGATTTTGTAGAAGGGGTTGATGACTTTCTTATACATGCAATGTCACTTTCACCATACCAAATTGAAGCAGTAATTAGGTGCCCTTGTGTCACGTGCGATTATGTGAAGTTTAAAAAACCGGAGGAAGTTAAGTTTCATCTTTATAGGAAGGGGTTTATAGAGAATTACTTGGTGTGGACTAATCATGGAGAGATCGATGGTAACTGTGGAATATTTCATAACAAGGTTGTTGGTGAAAGTTGTAGGTCGGTGAAGAATACAAATCATGATTCTAGAATTCAGGATATGGTTGCGGATGCTTTCGGATGCACTTCGGGGGTGAGCCTAATGAAAATGTTGAACAAACTCCTAATGATGATGCAAAACATTTTTATGAAAAGTTAGAGGAAGCTAGTCGTCCACTACCGGAAGGAAGTCCGCACTCTGAGCTATCTATTGCAGTTAGATTACCAAGTATTAAATCGGATTGGAATATTTCTCAAGCAACCAGGACTCTTTCATTGACCTCATGAGTGAACTAGTTGACCCAAATATCAACTTACCTGGTGATTGCTATAAGGCAAATAGATTGGTTTCTAACTTAGGACTTTTGTCAATGAGAATTGATTGTTGTGAAGATGGTTGCATGTTATATTATAAAGATGATGCAGATTTAGAAAGTTGTAAATTTTGCGAAAAGCCTCATTTCAAGAAGCATTGCAGCGGGAATATGGTCACTGTAAAGGCGATGCATTATTTACCTCTTATACCTAGGTTAAAGAGGTTATATGCATCGATGAGTTCTGCTCCTCATATGAGTTGGCACTTTGAAAATAGAAGACCACCTGGTGTTATGTGTCATCCTTCAAATGGAGAATCTTGGAAGAACTTTGATAGGACATATCCAGATTTTGCTAGTGAACCAACGAACATTCAGTTAGGTTTGTGTGCGGATGGCTTCATGCCTTTTTCTATATCTGCGACACCATATTCATGCTGGCTTGTCTTTCTTACACCTTATAATCTACCACCTGAGTTGTGTATGACTAGTCCATATATATTTTTAAATTGTATTATACTAGATCCACGTAATTCGAAAAGTTTGATTGATATGTATTTGCAACCTTTGATTGATGAGCTGAAATAGTTGTGGTATGATGGTGTTGAAATATATGACATATCAACTAAGCAGAATTTCAATTTGCGTGCTAATTTAATGTGGACTATTAACAATTTTCTTGCATATAGAATGTTGTCTGGGTGGATGACTGCTGGGAAGCTAGCTTGTCCTTACTGCATGAAAATGGTAAAGCGTTCACTTTGAAATATGGCTGAAAGCAATCATGGTTTGATTGTCACCGTCAATTCTTGCCTGATGATCATGAATTTAGAAGGATGAAAAATGCATTCAAAAAGAATAAAGTGGAATATGATTCGCCACATCCGATACTTTCAGGTGAGGAAATTTGGGAGAGGGTCCAGAACTTTAGTAAAGTTACTGAGGCTCCACCTTATAGATTCCCCGGATATGGTGTTACTCATAATTGGACGAAACAGAGTATATTTTGGGAGTTGCCTTATTGGAAGGATAATCTTCTCCGACACAACGTTGATGTCATGCATATTGAGAAGAATTATTTTGACAATTTGTTCAACACAGTGATGGATGTTAAAGGTAAGATAAAAGATAACCCGAAGGCTAGAATGGACTTATAAGAATATTGCAGGCGACCTGAATTATACTCGTAGATAGCAAACAATGGTAAGTTGTTCAAGCTCAAAGCAAGTTACACATTCACTTTGGAGGAAAGACGGCAAATCTATGATTAGGTTACGAAATTGAAGATGCCTGAGGGTTATGCGTCGAATCTAGGAAACAAAGTAGATATGGATGTAAGGAAGTTGAGCCATTTGAAAAGTCATGACTGTCATGTTTTCATGGAGACCTTAGTGCCTATTGCATTTTGTGGTTTGCCTGAAAGAATCTGGAAACCCATCACAGAGATTAGTTTATTTTTCAAAGACTTGTGTTCTACTACATTAAGGGAAGAAAACCTACTTCGGATGGATTAGAACATTCGTGTAACTTCTAGTAAGATGGAAAAAATATTTCCATGTGGTTTCTTTGATGTGATGGAATACCTTCCAACCCACCTTGTACATGAGGTATGACTTGGAGGGCCTGTTCAATGCAGATGGATGTATCCCTTTGAGAGGTAATATTATATGTTTGATGTAATATTCTATTTTATTTGAATGTTCTTGTCTAACATAACATTATGTAGGACAATTGGCAAATGCAAACAATTTGTTAAGCAGAGGAATATGATTGAAGGATCTATATGCGAAGCCTATCTTGCAAAGGAAACTACATATTTTTGTTCTTATTATTTTGAGAGTAACATTCCATGTTCTAGTAATAGGCCCAATAGTCACACTGTCGAATGTGTGAATGATCCATTATATCCACCAATGTCCATATTCAATCAACCAGGCCGATGTTCTAAGGATGTTAGAAAGAGAAGTTTGAGTGATATGGAATACAAGTTAACTACAACTCATGTGTTGCTAAATTGTCCCGAAGATGTACCATTTCTCAAGTAAGTTTTGATTTATTAGTTATCAAAATGTAATTACATATTGATGCAACTTCTAAAAATATTTGATGTGTCACAGTCACTTCGTGGGTCAATTTGGCCATGATGCTGTATATACGAGATTTAATACGTGGTTCAAACAGTTTGTAAGTTTATCCTGATAATGTTCTTCTGAAGTTTCCGATATATATACAGTTATGCTAGCTTATGAATTTTTTTAACACTATGTAGGTAAATAATCTAAATAATGGTGTAAATTAATTTTTGAAAGATATATCTTGGGGGCCTGGGCTTCAAGTCACAACAATGTCTAAGTACGTAGTGAATGGTTATAAGTTTCATACAAAGGATTTCTCTAAAAATAAAAATAGCAAGAACAACGAGGTGTGGGTTTAAGGTGGTGATGGCAACCAAGTTGGAGATATAGATTATTATGGTGTGGTCAAAGAAATATTACAACTAGAATATACAGGTTGGCCATATAAGAAATTGATACTCTTTAGATGCAAGTGGTTTGACCCAAATCCAACAAGAGGTACAAGAGTACACCACCAATACAACATAATTGAGGTTAATCATACGAGGGAGTATGATCGCTATGATCCTTTCATAATTGCACATAACGTTAGGCAAGTATATTATGCTCCTTATCCATTGCGGCGAAATAAGTTCGATTGGTGGGTTGTTATAAAAACTAAGCCTGTAGGTAGGGTGGAAGTCGAGAATGAGTTAGATGTTGCATATCAAAATGATATCTCTAGTTTTCACCAAATAGTGGACGATCAGTTAGAAAATGATTTGGAACATCCTGAACGCATATTGGAAGAAGTTGACATAAATAAAGTAACAATTATAAAAAATGAGGATAATAATCAATTGATGAAATTCAAACAAGTGAGGATGAGGAATTCTCGGACGAGGAACAATACGTCGACGAGTATTAAAAGGTTGGTTTTTAAAAGCACTTTCGTTTTATAACTAGTTTTTTATATGTTTCAATCTAAATATGTATTATATTATGCAGATGGCAGACAAGGGTAAAGGTAACAATGACCCTAATAGTACTCGGGGTAGAGAAAAGGTTAGGAAGGGAAAGAGGAGGGTAGATGCCTCTTTTCCACCCTCTTCAGAGATGCCTATGTCTTATCCTCCACCGCACGGCTATACTGAGTTGACACAGCATCACGAGGCCTACACCTTCATCCAAACACCACGTCTTCCATCACGAGGCCATAAGACTATACGTCTGACATACAGTCCAGCAGCCTCACAACCACGTGGATCGCAGGCATCTGCATCACAGCCACGTGGATCGCAGCCATCCACATCACATCCACGTGGATCGCATCCCTACATATCACAGCCACGTGGATCACATCCATCCATGTCACAGCCACACGGGTCACAACCATCAGTATCACAGCCACATGGATCGCACCCATCCATATCACAGCCACTCGGGTCACAGTCATTAGTATCACAGCCACATGGGTCGTAGTCATAGGGATCACATCCATCTTCATCTTTGACTCCATCTATTAAAGGCCTTCACCTGCGAGACACTAGCTCTGAGCCCCTACACCATCTACACATGCCTCTGATACACATGATGAGGATGATGATCCAGAGGTAGTACATTATGATCGCTATGGCAGGATCATCATAGTCCCTGAGGGTGACAGGTAAGAGTTATTTGTTATTTTTGCGTCTATTGTTTTGTAATGTTTTTAGTAATATATTCATGTGTTTTATTGTTAAATTGCAGGTTCAGGCCGGATAAACAGACTACGAAGATAATCACTAATGCCATCAAAAAGCTTTATGATGGCCCTTATGCGACTTGGACTGATTTCCCATTCTTGCTGAAGAAGCAAATTTTCAATCAGTTTAAGGTATAAATGTTCTTTTAAGCAGTTTAATAATTTATATTTATGATATTTTCATCTAATATTTAACTTTTGAAATGCAGAGCAAGTGTGTATAGGAAGACCACTATAGCGCGAAAGTGGCTGCAAATTTTCATCATAAAGCTCGCAAGAGATTGGCGGATCATTTCTCGGATGCTAGAAAGAAGAACAAGAGGCCTAACTGGTGTCTTGAGAATTTATAGAATGATTTGTTAAGGCAATGGCTTACCATGGATTTCTTAGAGACGAGCGAAAAAGGAAAGAAAGCTCGCCCATCCGAGAAGGGAGGCTCCTTGCACACTAGGGGTGCTATTAGCCTGGGGACAATAAAAGAAGATTGGTAATTGCTTAATTAAATTATTTTACTTTTCTAAGTATATCAATTCTATTTATTAACTAAATTAATTTATTTTCAGGAAAAGAAGTATGGGCATCCAATGAGCCATGATGAGCTATTCACGGAGACGCATATTGTAAAGAAGAAGAAAGAGGGAGATGGAGATAGGTGGGTCAAGGACCGGGCCTCGACTGCATATGTAAGCTTTCAATTTTCTTTAAGTGTTATAATTTTCTTTTATAAGAATTTTTAAATGCTAATTTAATTTAAAATAATGTAGGATCGCTACCAAAGTAACGTGGAGGACTTCATTCGTAGTCAGCCAACTGGTGGATCGGGCGAGCCAACCCAACCTTCAGAAGAGGATGCTGAAAGAATATGGTTGGAGGCTGTTGACGGTCCAAAATGGGGGAAGGTATATGGGCTTCCTACTAAAATATTCCATCGCTATAGGTGTGGAATGCAATGAATAAGGACGTCCTCGCAAGGTGAGGAACTTAATAGGGAGAGCCTCTCAGCTATGCGGGGGACAGTGACAAAGCACACATCCGAGCTAGAAGAGGCCAAGGAAAGAGAAAGGCTTAAAGATGCTCAATTCCTTGGTATGCAAGCTCAGATCAGAACTCTCCTATCTACTGGAGCTTTTCCGTTACCCCGGTCTCCTGAGTCATCGCCAGAGGCTCGACCTCTACGTGATCGTTCCTCCCATCCTCCCCGTGATCGTTCCTCCTGTCCTCTCCGTGATCGTTCTTCCCGCCCTACAGAATACCGTTCTCTATACCGTCTTATAGATGAAAGTTTATCAGACGGTGATGATGATGTTTTAGAAAACACCCCTTGACAATTACTTTGATATACTTTGAACTAGACTAATAGAACCAATTTTGGATTAGATTGAATAATTTTGAACTTGTTGTAATTAGTATTTGCTTGGTTTTGGAATGTGATGTTCAATTGAACTTTAATTTGTTAGTTTTAAAGTATTAATTGGATATTTGGTTGTTATTGTCGTTATTGTTGGGTTTTTGGTTGGATTTGTGGTGAATTGGTGGTTATTAGATTTGAATTGGGGGTATTGGTATGCTGTTTCTATTTGGCAGATGGTGTAGCTACCAAAACAGGCATATTCTGCCAAAATTAAAACCGGAAAACCGACCAACCTTGGTTGGTTACTAATAAAAAAAAATTAAATTGCACATTACCGACCAATGTTGGTCGGTTAATGTACAATAAATTCCCAGAATTCGTCACGACCCAATTTCCCCTCTGTATGATGTTGTGACGGCACCTATTCTCTACGACTAGGTAAGTCTAACATTTGCTTAATAATGAAATGAAAACATAAATTTAACAACTAACTGCATCAATAACAACATAATTAGGTACCATGCCGCTTGGCATGTACAATAACCAACTATTCAAAAATATACAGTAATCCCAAAACCCGGAACATCGTGAATCACAAACTACAGAAGGAAAGTCTAGTGTCTCTACACATCAGAGTCTAACAAAATAAAAATACAGAAGAAAATGGACATGGGAAAGAGTAGAAGGGGACTCTGAGGTCTGCGAACACGGCAGATATACCTTGAAGTCTCCAAAGCTGTCCCGGCTCACTGACAGTGCGGCTGATAAGGAGCACCTGGATCTGCACACGAGCATGAGTACACCACAATCGGTAACCCGGTAAGTGCCAAGCCTAACCTCGGTCGAGTAGTGACGAGGTTAGGTCAGGACCCTACTGGTATAAAAAAATAATAAAGCAAGGCAAGAATGAAATATCGCAGTAAAATAAAGACTGAAATTTAATAAGAAAGAATTTATAGAAGATAACAGCTCAGTACACAGAGATAACAACAGGGGATCTCCGGAGATACCGTCTCGTAGTCTCAAACATAAATGTGCAAAGGGATCTCCCGGAATACCGTTCTGTAGTCTCAAAGTAAATATGCAGAATAGGGGGATCTCCCGGAATACCGTTCCGTAGTCCCAAGGTAAATATGCAGTGCATGGGGATCTCCCGGAATACCGTTCCGTAGTCCCAAAGTAAATATGCAGTACAGGGGGATCTCCTGAAATACCGTTCCGTAGTCCCAAAATAAATATGCAGCTCAACCAACAGAAATAACAGTTACATCAAGAAAACCTACAATTGAGACTAAGTTCAAGTCAAGGAAAAAAAAACAGGAATTTCACTAAACATGCTGCATAGAGTTCAGATAGGCATTTAAGACACGTAGGCATATTATTCTAAACTAAACAAGATAGTTACATATGCTAGTGTAGTTCAAATAAGGAGAAAACATGTTATTACTTAGTGAAGAATTAGGTTTTACAACAAATAGCCCGTGTACGTACACGGCGCCTCACGTACACGGCGCTCACATATCAAAACAGTACCAAATCCTAAGGGGAGTTTCCCCCACACAAGGTTAGGCAAGTCATTTACCTCGAACCAAGCTCAATCAATCGGTCATAATGCCTTTCCCACGAATATCCGACTCTGAATGGACCAAATCTAGCCAAAAGTAATTACATATCATAAATATAACCATAATAGACCCATCTGATTAATGAAATCAATACTTTAACAAAAATTCCGAAATTCGCCCTAAAAAGTCGACCCGGGCCCATGTATCGGAATTAGGTAAAAGTCACAAAATATGAACACCCATTCACTCACGAGTCCAACCATTTAAAAATTACTCAAATCCGACCACAAATCCCTTTTCAAAACTTGAAATCTTTGTTGAAGAAGTTCTTCCAATCTTTCCCAATTTCAACTCCAAAAATCAGAAATTAAAGAGAAAATTAATGATACATTAGTGGAATATAACCAAAATGGAGTATAGAATCATTACCTAATCGATGTCTCTAAAAATCCCCCAAAATCTCGTCCAAATCCGAGCTCCCAAACTCAAGTTTTGATAAAAATGGCCAAACCCTCATTTTTGAAATGTTTAATACTGCCCAGTGATTCCTTAATTGCGATCGCGGAAATAGCCTCGCGATCGCAAAGAACAACTTTGCTGCCCCAGAAATTAACTCTACGCGAACGCGATGCTCTAGCTCTTAGACTCGCGCGATCGCGAACGTCCTCACGTGTTTGCGATGAGCAAAGCGTGTGGCCCAACTTTGGTCCACTTAACCCTACGCGAATGCGACCTTGTCTCTGCGTTCGCGAAGCACCACCTCAATTCACTACGCATTCGCATGCCACTTACCGCGAACGTGAAGAACAATTCCATCCTCTCGCCCAGCTAGTTTACACGATCGCGGATCACCCCACGTGATCGCGTATAAGGAAACCAGAGCTCAAATACCAGAAAACTTCAGCAACCTCCTAAGTCCAAATATCGATTCATTGGGCATCCGAAACTCACCCGAGGCCCCCGGTAGCTCAACAAAACATACCAACCAATTCTAAAATACCATACGAACTTAGTCAAGCCCTCAATCTACATCAAACAATGCTAAATTGACGAATCGCCCTCCAATTCAAACTTAAAGAACTTGAAACTTCAAATTTTCACAATCGATGCCGAAACCTATCATACCACGTCCGTTTGACCCCAAATGTTGCATACAAGTCATATTCAACATTAAGGACCTACTCCAACTTTCGGAATCATAATTTGACCCCGATATCAAAAAGTCTACTACCGGTCAAAATCTCCAAAAATTTGACTTTCGCCAATTCAAGCCTAAATCAGTTACAGACCTCAAATTCACAGTCCGAACACGCTCCTAAATCCAAAATTACTCAACGGAGACAACGGAACGGACGAAACTCCATTTCGGAGTGGTCTTCACACAGTTACGACTACGGTTAAAATCCTAAGACTTAAGCTTCCGTTTTAGGGACTAAGTGTCCCAAAACACTCTGAAACCAAAAACAAAACCTCCCGACAAGTCACATAAGTAAAAAACGATACGGGGGAAACAGTAAATAGGGAATCAAGTCTATTACTCTCAAAACGACCGGCCGGGTCGTTACATAATACAACATTACCGACTATCTTTGGTCATTTTTCTGCCTGCCTAGTCCAGTTTACCGACAAATTTTGATCGGTATTTTTACATTTTAATTATTTAAAATAAAATATATTTTACATTACCGACCAAAGTTGGTCGGTTTTTTGAAATTTTAAAATTTATATAAAAAATATATTTTCCAATACCGGCCAAAGTTGGTCGGTAGAAAAAATTAATAACTTAATACACCGACTAAGTTTGGTCGGTAAAATTAAATTAATAAAATAATATTCCAACCAGTTTTGGTCGGTAAGCCAAATACATTGTCAGATAGTCGTGTAGAGCATACCGACCAATGTTGGTCGGTAATTTTCGATCAATTTTGGTTGCTATGCCCTTCCGACCTTCAAAATACCATCCACACGAAAATAGTCGCGTTTTGGACGGTTATTGGCCATTACCGACCAACTTTGGTCGGTTCTTTTGGATGAATTTTTCCGGATTTTTAGTAGTGTATCCTCTCTCTGACGATAGTTTGATAAATGCATAATTAAATTAGTCTTTTAAATCAACACAACACTGAAAATAAGAACCAAAAAATTCAATTAGAATGGTAAAATATATTACATCAATTACAGGATTGTTTGCTATTGAGCATAGCTAAGTGGGACAACCTCGAGCCAAACGGTCATACAAACATATGAAATGAAGAATAGTCTCCTCAGGTTCATCGATGTTGCTCTAAGATTTTCTATATCACTTAATCAAGTGGATAATATTTGAGTGTGATGCAGAAGAAAATAACAACTTATTTAGTTGTCTAGAAACAAAAAGGTGACAATAATTCTACTATATAACAAAAACGTCATTATCAAGCATCAGACTTTCATAGATTATTTATGGTAGAATACATTATTTACCCCTAGACCTTGAGGTCAAATCCCTCTGACACACGTTTTCAATATGAGCAACCCTTTATACATTCAATCTTTTAAAAGTATCTCTAAGACACACGTGCTCAGTGTTTGACCACTTTGTTCCCAATAAGTATATGTCACTCACTATTAATACTGTGACACATGTCATTAACTAAAAAAAATTATATTTAAAAATCTCCATCATTTTGAAAAAGGAAAACAAAATAGAAAAGCTTCATCATCTTCTTACTTTACCCAAGATACCATTTTAGCCAAAATTCATCTTTCAAAATGGCTCTAAACAGAAAAATCCTCAAAGTTTCTTCTTCCTCAAATAATTTAAAAGACGAAAACCTACAATCCAGTGTGACTATCAGCTTTGGTACGAATTAAAAACTAAATTTTGTGGACCTGATTAATCAACAATGGGCAATATTTATTTGTAGGTGCTTTCTTTCTCTAAACAGCAAAACCCCCAAAGTTTTTTCTTCCTCAAATAATTTAAAAGACGAAAACCTACGATCCAGCGTGGCTATCAGCTTTGGTACGAATTAAAAACTAAATTTTGTGGACCTGATTAATCAACAATGGGCAATATTTATTTGTAGGTGCTTTCTTTCTCCAAACTTTTCGAACCAGTTTTCTCTAAAATAAAATTATTTTAATTTGGAGTTGGAAAATTCTAATTTCAATCACCTGCTCATCATTTGAAGTCTTTTCATTTAACTCCTAAATCCCTTTACTTTCAAAGCTGTGATTTTGAACTTTTTTTCATTGACAGTGCTTGAAAATTAGAATATTGGGGATTGTGATGAAGAATTAGAAATGGGTTTCATTGAATTGTTGGCAAAGTAGTGACTTGTTTTCCTTTGTGGTTTATGGGTTTTATTTTTGAATCGGCAGAAATTAAAAAAATTTATGGTGTAGCACAGATTAAGGTAGGTGATGTTGGGTGACGACAATGGAGGATGGCGGCGAAGCAGCGATGAAGAAATGGTGAAGATGGAGGCCAAAAAACTTTCTAAAAAAATAAATTTAGGATTGATTAAAACTTTTGATGAAAAAAAAGATTCATAAAATAAATAAGAAAATGAAAAAAAACTGAACACGTGGCATTATAGCTCCATATACAAAAAATTTAATACTCGCTCGCTTCTATTGGTTGTAAATCACGCAATGCCAGGTGATCAAAAGTGGTGTGTTTTTAACACACTTTTGAAAGGCTGCGTATATAAAAGGTTATCCGTATTGAAGGAGTATGTCGTAGGGATTTGACCTCAAGGTCACGGGGTAAACTATGTATTTTTCCATTATTTATTGTTACATATTTTTTTGCCAAACACTAATTCGATTGCCATTCTCAAAACACCTGTAATAACTAAGAAACAACTTCAAAACGATATCTTCTCAAATAATAAAATAATTTCTATTATTTGATACAGTTGATTCACTTATTTAAAAAGGAAAAACTTAATAATTTCTTAATGAAGCAGGGGCAACTTTTCCCGTGGAATTCTCCAATAAATAATAATAATGATTTACCGGTCTAATCGATAGTAACAATTAACTACTTGGCCGATCGTCTCGAGTATTAGAGCCTCGTTATTCTATTTGATACTTTTCATAGTTTTATTTATGTTTTGTGACTTGTGGGGATGGCCGTTTGGTTTCAGAAAGATTCAGGAGTGAATTGAAACACTTGATTTTATTTTGAAAGCCTTAAGTTGTAAGAGTTAATTAATGGTTGACTTTTGAATATATGACCTTAGAATCGAGGTTTATGGGTTCCTATAAGTTTGTATGATAATTTTGGATTTAGGAGTATGTTTTGATTGGTTTTGGAAATTCCTAGAAGGTTTTGAACCTATTTGCCAAAATTTGATAATTTGGAGGTTTAGAAGTTCATAAGTTTGAACAATAGTTGACTTTTGGGTCAATAAGTTTCGATTGATATTTTGCATCCTTCAATAGGTCCTAATGGTTGAAATAAACTTATGTGCAAAGTTAGTTGGGATCCAGAATGTCTAAGTATAATTTGGATGCGTTCGGCGAAGTTGGGATTTTAAGGAATGGATTTGATCTTCGTTTTTTTGTTTTGATGTTATTTTTGATGTTTCGAGCCTTGGGACATGTTTGTATATTGGAATGATTGGACGGGGTCTTAAGGGGCTCACGCGAGTTTCAGAGTGGTTTAGGACCATTTCATGTGATATTGCAGTAGCTAGTTTGCTGATGTGTTGCTGTGCTTCGCGATCGCAGAGCAGGGGCTCGCGATCGCAGAAAAAGATTTTGGCTGGGTTGTTCGTGCTTCGCAGTCGTGGGGTGTAGGGTCGCAATTGCGATCGCGATCGCGAAGTGCTACATGGGTTGTGCATCGCGTTCGCGGGGAGTTGAGGTCGTGTTCGTGAAGGGATAGCAGGGGTGGGGACCGGTCATTAGCCTTCGCGGTCGCGAAGTTGAGAGCCGCGATGGCATAGAGTACTTGGCAACTGTGCTTTGTGATCCTTTGGGTTCGAGCTGCGATCGCGATGTGTACCCTGGGCAGTATAAAATGCTGAGATTTCGGGATTTTTAATCATGAGATTGATATGGGATTTGGAATCTATTTATATGTTTTTGGACTCGTGGTGCTATGGGTAATCTTAATCTTTGATCAATTTCGGATTTCGAGCATGGGTCCAGGGTACACATCGCGATCGGTATTGACTCATTTAAGTAATATTTTACTAGATTCGAGTCGTTTAGTGGTGGATTTGAAAAGAAAAGAGATTTTAAAAGGTTAAAGGTATTTCCAAAAAGTGGTAACTCTTCTGTCTATCCTTATAAGAGGGAATTCTCTCCATAGATGATCTATTTGCTACTTATTGCTTGAGTTAGGAGCCATGTATATGCAAATTGGCGAGTGTATATGCGTTAGCTAGGTTATGACCATCTCCGAATAGAATTAGGCTTATAGTATGTCTTTTTTGGATAGTGTGAATTATTTATCCATGTTTCGTTTATTCTATGACTATGTGGTAAAGGGTTAGTAGCTTCGTCAGTGGAAGGGTTTCTTTGAGTGCGGGGACTTGAGTCATCTCAAGAGGGATTGCCCCAGACTTTTTAGTAGGGTTCCACAGCAGAGCTTGCAGCCTATGATATCAGCACCAGCAGCTGCACCACCCGCACAACCAGCTAGGGGTGGGTCTCAGTTAGTTCGAGGTTTCCCTAGAGGGGGAGGTCGGACAAGTGGTGGTCAGGCCCATTGTTATGCATTTCCAGCCAGTCCAAAGGAAGTTGCTTTCGACTCCATCATCACATATATTATTTCAGTGTGCCACGGGGATGCTTCAGTGTTATTTGACCCTTGTTTCACTTATTCATATGTGTCATCATACTTTGCTTAATATTTGGATATGTCTTGTGATTCTTTAGTTATGCCTATTCATGTATCTGCACTAGTGGGGGATTCTATTGTGGTGGATCGTGTATATCGATTGTGTGTGGTTACCATTGGAGGTTGTGAGACTAAGATTGATCTATTGTTGCTTAGTATGGTTGATTTTGACGTGATACTGGGCATGTATTAGTTGTCGTCATATCACTCTATCCTTGATTATAACATTAAGACCGTGTCATAGGCAATGTCGGGTTTCTGAGGTTGGAGTGGAGAGGCTCCCTGGATTATGTTCCTAGTAGAGTGATTTCATACTTGAAAGCTCAACGGATGGTTGAGAGGTGATGTATGGCATATTTGGCCTTTGTGAGGGATGTTATTGATGATAGTTCTTCCATTGAGTCAGATCCAATAGTCAGAGATTTCTCAGATGTGTTTCCAGCAAACCTGAGAGGCATGCCACCTGATAAGGACATTGATTTTGGTATCAATCTAGTGTCGAGCACTCAACCCATCTCTATTTTACCATATCGTATGGCACCAGTTGAGTTGAAAAAGTTGAAAGAACAATTGCAGGAGCTACTTGATAAAGGATTCATTAGGCCTAGTGTGTCGCCTTGGGGTGCACCGGTTCTATTTGTGAAGAAGAAGGATGGTACTATGAAGATGTGCATTTACTACAGGTAGTTGAAAAAAGTTACAGTTAAGAACAAGAAGCCCCTACCGCGCATTGATGACTTATTTGATCAGCTTCTGGGTGTTAGAGTGTTCTCGAAGAATTATTTGAGGTCGGGGTATGATGATTTTCTAGTGATGTCTTTTGGTCTGACCAATGCCCCCGCACCCTTTATGCACTTGATGAACAACATATTTCAGTCCTATCTTGATTCCTTCGTCATAATTTTCATTGATGATATATTGGTATATTCACGCAGCCAAGAGGATCATGAGTAGCATCTGAGCTTCGTGCTCCAGACTTTGAGGGAGAAGAAGCTATATGCTAAATTCTCCATATATGAGTTTTGGCTTGATTTAGTGGCATTTTTTAGGCACGTGGTGTCTAGTGAGGGGTTTAAGTTGGATCCGAAGAGGATTGAGGCAGTTCAGATTTGGCCCAGATCGACTTCTGCTATTGAGATCTGGAGTGTAAGTCCCCATAAAATTTCGCTAAGTAATTTACGGTTTTGTGCTGCCGAGGTAGACTAATGTGTTCGAAGGTGGCCGCGGTATGGACTTTTTGGCGATGAATAATGGATTGTGGAGTTAGTGGAAATATTTGCTGAAGAAGGCCATTCTGCTGTTAAGTTCGCGACCGCAGAACCTTTATGCGGAGCGCATAATCATCGCGGAGTTAAGCAGAAAAATAGTTGGATTTTGAAGTTTATTTTGCGGTCCATTATGCGATCGCATACCTATTTCGCACTTCCGTCACATATTTGGCATGAAGAATTTCGGAAGGGGATTCTACTATAAGGCCTCGTAAAATTTAACCTAGAACCCAGGATTTTATGGTGCCTAGGTAGGCTAATGTGTTTGAGGATTGTAGAAAGCACGCCGCGGTAAAGACTTTTTGGGTTGTACAGTATGTCGGGGATTTGAAGGAATTGTTTTGCAGAACATGGCAATTCTGCGGTCCACTATGCGACCGCAGAACCTATTCGCGTACCACAGATCGGCCGCAGAGTGCAATAGAACTTGAGTCAATTTTTGAGGATCATTTGTCAAGTATGCGGCCGCATAATCATTTCGCGGGCCGCACAATCCGTCGTAGAACTAGCATGAAGATTTCCGGAGGGAGGTTTCGCGGTGCATTGAACGATCGCATAATCGATCTGCAGGCCGCATAACGGCCACAGACCTGGCCAGGCCTGCCCTGCCCAGTTTTGGGACCATTTTGTGGTCCCTTCTGCAGACCGCATACTCATTTCGCGGTCCGATCTGTGACCGCAGACCTGGCTTCGAAAGCATAAGTTTGGGGAAAATTTCACTCGATCCTTGTTGATACCCAATTTTGCCCTCATATTTTTATAAGCATAATATATGTTTAAAAATATCATTCCTGCATCATCACCAATTTACGAGAGTCATACAAGTATTTTCTATAATGTTTCATAATTTTTAAAAGATTTAAAATTGATTTTCTTGCATTTAAATTACTTGAATATGTATTGATTACCCTCTAAATTGGTTTGTGGTGACTTAATCATCCGAATTTATTATTTGCATCCACATATATATCTCATAATATTTTACTTTGTTTTTATATAATTTTATTTGTATTTTTAAAGCTATTTTATATAATTTTGCAATAATAGCCTATATTCTATACATAATTGTATTTATTATATTTTTTTATATCAAAATAGCTTTTCTTATATTTTTATAATGTTAAGTTTTATTTTAATGCACGAATAATATTTTTATTATTTATTAGTCATTTTTATAATTTATTTTTTTAATAAATTTCGTATGTTTAAACTATGTCCCAATTTTTGAGTTAATTTCGGACCCAATACACCAGCCCAAACCCCAAAACCTTTGCCCAATAACCCCAAGCCCAAACTAGACAACCCCTAACCCGGTCGCGACCCTCCTTACAATCCGCCCCCACTTCCCCTTTAATCATGGACGTTGATCTTAGATGATCAACGGCCCACAATAACCCTTCCCCTTTCCTTATATCTCCATAATCTAAACCCTAGAGATATTTCCCCCACCCAGCCACCTATGCATTCTCTCATCTCCCCACTGATACACCAAACCCTAGCCGCCTCCTCCCAAATCCCCTCAAAACTCGGCTAAATCATGAAATTCTTTCACGATAAGCTTACCTTATTTGCACTATCTCATTATCATTCATATGCTCATGGTATTACTTAGTACTTGCCCGATTTTAGCAAGTATTACCTCTCCTAATCGAGTGCAATCGTCCTCAACCTATAAGATACAGACGGAAATCTGTCTATATACATTCTCAACAGGGCCGTATGGGTCCGATTCACCGAGATTCTTGGCTAATTTTTTGACTACTCGTCAAACTATTTGCTTGATTTTTACCTATTCTGAATCAGAATAGGCTATGATGCAATTTCCTTTTCTTTGCTTGAGCTTGATTGATTTTATTTTATTATTTTGTGCTTTATTAACTGTCTTCTATGTTTGTTCGTTCAAACTTCAACCACTACATAAACCTATTCCCCGTTCCCTTTTGAAGCCTCAAGGATTATTGCTGAATCACTGCATTATTCTCTCATTCTCACTCATTATACTCTGAAATATGAGACCTTGGCTGGCCGAAAGCCAAGGCCATTCGAATTCGATTGTGTTCTTTCTCAGTGCGAGCACTGCCCGGGGTTCATTCGAGACCCTTGGGAACTATGACGCACTGGTATTTTGGGGATTATGCTACTCTTTGCTACTGTTAATTGAATTACTTATGGAAATTGCTCTTCTAATTTGCTTGTTCGTTAATTGGTAACTGGTAAGTGCCTTCGGCCTTTGCAGTTTCATTCTCTGTTCATGTGTGTTATTACTCTGTATATCTATATCATTGAGACTTTTGTGAATCAATATGATACTATGTCATCTCTGTTTGCAACCTATTTGCTCTGAAGTTATTCTCGTGGTTCTGTATTTTTCTAGCATATGAACTAGCCTAAATTCTAACTCTGATTCTAGCTTTCTTAAGCATGTCTAGCCTGGTGTGTTTGTGTGTGTCTGAATGCTTACATCTACTGCTTGTCCTGAGTTTATCTTCTACCCTGTTCTGAATTCTTGTGATAAATCAATTTATGCCTAGAATATGTTCTAATTCCTGTTAAATCGTCTATGAATAACTTAATTCTTGATCACGTTGATTAGCCAGATATGCTTTCTTTCAACTTAATGTGTTCTCCCTGATTTGTTCCATCCAATTCCCTTTAATATTGCCTAAAGACCTTTAGAATGAGATGTGATATCTAGCCTTTTCTCCTATACGTTATCAAGACCTAATGTCTGCATATCCTGTTAATTTGGAATTGATATATTTTCACCTATCATGAGTTCTGATATTGTTTCTGAACTTTGGTATTTTGACTGATGTTCAGCATGTTAAAGTTTTTCTCATTCTCAACTAAGTGGTTGCTCGATCATGGACCTATTCTGTTAGGTTGCTGTTCACTAAGCCTTCATATTAAAACTTTCATGTAGAGGCTATGCTCTATTTGTTCTTGTCTATGACTCTATTAGATTTTCATGTTTAAATCTTGTGTCTAAAGTTCTTTTAGGCTAATTCTGAATCGTTTTACTTTTGAAACTCGTTTGTAATAGTTCACTATCATATGATAGTCAATCCTATCACTTTAGCTTTGTTTCTGAGAACACAAGCATGAACCTGCCTTGTGAACTTGTCAATGTTTCATGTGATCTCGTCTATATGCTTTGGTTAGAACTGTTGTTAGTTACAGCTATAGGAGTTAAGTATGAAAAGTTGTTTAATTAATTCCATGAGCGGTTTGTCACCTGTATGGTTAAGTCTGGCACCCATTTGGCTAAGTAAGTTATTCACTGGGCTTGGTGTTAGGCCATATGTGTTGTTGGACCTGGGCATTGGATTCAAGAAGATTCTACTATCCTTATGAGTCTGAAATTAGGGTCTATTGGGTAGTGAGGTTGCTGAAGGCCCAGGAATTCACTGGGTTATTTTATAGTGGGCTTGTACTGTTCGATGGGGCTCGTAGTTGTTTCAGTCTGTATTTTGTCATCTTTGAGTTTGTATTATTCCATTTTTGTCTTGTAACTTGTAATAACGAATTATTGGGGCGTTAGTGAAATTGGGTAACAAGTGTGCTTTATTCTTGCATAAAGTGTAGAGAACATGCCTATGGAGTCCATGTGTTTTATTTGCTATTCTGTTTGACTTGCTCTGCTTCTGCACGCTAATAGAAATCATGTCTATAGGAATCGCACATATCTCACCTAGTTTGACTAATACTCGCTACTTCAAACATATTAGCCGTTACTATACTTGATTTCTATGTTATTACTGCGCGTTTAGATAGCATGCCTATAGGATGTATAACATATGCTTTGTCGATTTAGAAACCATGCCTATAGGAAATCACACACTTCACTCAACTTGCCTAATGCCTGTACATTATTCAAAAGCATAATTGTTTGACTAAATATTTTACCTGCTCTCATGTCTACTTCTATATGATTATCAGATAGCATGCCTATAGGGTTGTAATCTTACATACTTTTGTAAATGCTCATCTAGATACCATGACTATAGGTTCTTAACTAATTAACTAATCAGCTTCTTCTGTTGTTTTATTATACTGCCGCCTAGATAGTATGCCTATAGGATAAGTATGACAAAATCGAGTTCAAATACCGACCATTAGAAATCTTGCCTATAGGATATTGTTATTTGCCTAGAGAGAATGTCTATAGAATCAAACGTTGGTAATTCCAAATATTCTAATAGCTCTCACTGCCCGTTGCGTAAAAAACTTAGAAATCATGTCTATAGGTTTTATAATACCTATAATCAGCAAATTAGTTAATTTGGAACAGCAGCACTGTCTGTACGACTTGAAATCAGAATCATATAGAAATCATGCCCATAGGACTTAATGACTCAAATACGTCCTAATCTGAAAATTGTCTACTCTGTAGCCTGGAACTTGTTTGCGTGGTTTATTGTTATGTGTGGAGCTAACATGAGCCACTCTTTACTATTATGTGCAGTCCTACTTGCTTTGAATGCACGATTAGTTTTATCATTTTGAGCAACCTAGGTAAAGTCTAGAATCACCCAAATAGAGGTCCAAAGCTATAAGGCCCCATGAAACTTTTCCTAAAAACCGGGGTTCCATGATGTCGGGGTAGGCGTAGTGGTTAATAATAGTAGAAATTCATCGCACTTTTCCTAAAAACCGGGGTTCAGACTTTTTGGATTGAACAGTATGTTGGGGAGTTGAAGGAAAATATTTTGCAGGGTTGGGCATTTCTGCGGCCCATTTTGCGGCCGCATAATCACTCTGCGGGCCGCAAAATGGCCGTAGAGTAAAGCAGCTACTTGGGCCATTTTTTATGTCAATTTTGCGGCCAATTATGCGACCGCTAACCATTTCACGGGCCACACTTTGATCGTATCATCAGCCTTGGAATTTTTGCGGAGGGAGGTTCTGCCACGCATTATGCGACCGCAGAACAGGTCTGCGGGCCGCATAACTACCGCATACCCAGGCGGATGTTTTCCAGTTTTTTGCACCAAATTATGCGGCCGATATGTGGACCGCATATCTATTCTACGATTGCATATGCAACCGCAGATCGTGTCCCGGGGCTTCATATTTGGGGGTTTTAAACCCACCCTATTTCGTTAAAACATATGCCATAGTCCATTTTTAGCAAATTTTTGATACTTTTAGAGTGAGAAAGAGTGATTAGAGTGGGGGAGTAACCTTTAACCTAATATCCATCAATTCTTGCTCAGTTGTTGAAGATTATCAAGAAAGTCCTCATCTTAAAGGTAAGAATCTATGCCCTAGCTCTTAATTTCGAAAATCTACTAAAAAGGGATAATTAGAAAGACACTTATTGGGTGTGGGGATTGTTATCTTGCATGCATGTATTCTTAAAGTATGTGGGAAGGTTGTGAGCTAAATAAATGGTAGAGAATGTGTTGAGGAATGATAGAATCTTTCCTAAAAGGGCCTTAAAAATATTAATGCACACCTAGTGTTTGATAATGTGCTCAAATGAGCTAGAATCATGACCATCTTCCTAATTTTGGTCCAACTTGTTATATTTCTAAAATAGATTGAAGTGCTAAGAATTTTGGAACGTTTTAAAGTTTACAGGAAGCTCAATTGAGGTATGTTGGCTAAACCCCCTTCTTCTTAGAATCGAATCCCACGGTGTTCATGTAATTGGTGTAAGTCCCAGATTGATCATAATAGAATTGGCTATACCGAATGTGCTTGTGTTGAAGGATATATGCTCAATATGTATTGTATATGTTTCATCATGTCATCTTATCATTTGAGGATGTGTTCAAAATATGGAATATATGTTAACAATGTTAAGACTTCATATCAAGATCGAATAAAGGTTGTTATGCCAAATTGTATGAAAAGCCTCTATGTGCTTAGGATTCCCAAATTGCTCATATGTGTACTAATGCCTTAAATGGTAGGCCTTATAGTTGTTGATGATAATAATGATGTTTGAATGTGGAAAGGGGAAACTGAAATTTTGAAATACGGCCAAGTGCCAAGAATGACTTTCGAATTGAGGCCACTCGTGCCAATGAATTGAAAAGACGTGAAAGAAGTATGAAGTGAGATGATTAATTTAAAAGGTAATGTCTCAGGTGAGAGGCCTAGTCGATCGGGCTGTAATCGGACGCCATGCCATACATATGATGGCGACTGTGCTAGAAATGATAATTGAAATTGTGGTTATGGTTGGTGTCTCAAACGAGACGACCTAGCCGATCGGGTCGTGATCGAAATCCGTGTAAGAATACGGTGGTATTGTGAATTATGGTATATCGGCTCTAAAGATCACCCAACCTAATAATATGGAAATTGACTTGAGAACTTGTGTGATCCTTACTTGATGTTTTAGTATTGTTTGAAGCTCTTATTGAACTCATGACTGTTTCCCCCTTGTATTATTATTCATTCTATTGAGATGGTGTTTAGTTTTATATACTAGTACTATTTGACAGTACTAACGTACCTTTTGCCGGGGGCGCTGCATCTTTAAATGGATGCAGGTGGTTCCATAGCAGGCAGTGTTGATCAGCGATAGTGGTACATCCTCTTCCCAACAGACTTGGTGAGCCCCACTTCATCCCGGGGTCATGTATTGTATCTTTTGTTCATATTTTTATCACATTTTGAGATATAGCCGGGGCCTTGTCGGCAGCACTATCATAACACTCTTTTGTATCTTTTAGAGGCTCCGTAGACACTATGTGGATTGTACATGGCTGCCAGAAAAGTCAAACAGATTATGTTGTGTTTTGATCTATTGTTCCACTCGAATCATAAGAATGTGTGTATCTTGAAACTTAAAAATGATGTAACAAATGAGATGATTTAGTATTGTATATATGATCTTCCTACTATCTAATTAATGAAATCATGTCTTCTCTTGATCATGGGTGAGTTGGGTAGAAAGTATCTAATAGGCTTGCTTGACCGGGTTCACTCGGTTGAGCGCTGGTCGCGCTCCCCGAGGTTGGGGTGTGACAAAATCCTCTTGGACCACAGGTATGGGACGGGTAGCGCACACATAAGGTACAGTTTAGAATTGAATTAGAGCGCATTTAGGTAACGACTTTAACATAGAAATTGGGTAGCAGGAGATGATAGTCTGTGCCCCCTGAGAAATATGAGCAACTCCCTATCTTGAGGGAGTTGCAAAGTATTATTTATGTTGCACGGGATGGTCCTTTAGGCTAAAAAACTTAGGACCCCCTTTTCTTTATATAATTGTTATTCACACTTAGTCATCTAACATAGACCAATGTAGTTGTATCCTTGCAATCATTAAGGATTTGTACCAATTATCATGTGTTATGATAAGATTCCCCGACTTCTATACTTCCCTTTGTTTATTTGGTCACCTAGCCTAATAACATAATCCACATAGTTTAAAATTCGTATGGGAACCTCAGTCGTGGACCTCAAGGAGTACCTAACACCTTCTCTTTGAGGTAATTTGAGCCCTTACCCGATCTTTTGTGACGCGGACTAGTTAAAATAGAGTTATTCGCAAATAGGTGCCCTAACGCACCTTAAACATTGTTAGGTGGCAACTCTTCTCTTTGAATTATCTTCCTTTAAAAGAGTTGTCACATGTCAAAGCCTGCTTTCACGAGAAAATAGGGCGCAACAGCATGGCGACTTTGCTGGGGATATACTTAGGCTCTTACCATAACGAACTTGACTTATGTGGATTACTTTCCTTATTTTTCTTCACTTGTTTTAAATTGCTATGACATGCACACCCCTTTCCTTATTCTCCTTTATTTGCTATGATATGTATGACCTCTCACCATATCCTTCACCTTGTCTAAGACTATCATATTATGACTCTCCCATCCCTATTTCCCTACCTACTTCATTACGTTCTCGCACATTTTCTTGAGCCAAACTGACTTCTCTCTTTTTATCTTTCATTTCTTTTCTCCTCTTTTCATGTTCATCTTTATTATGTTATTTACTGCTTTTGTGTATTCTTATCATGCAAATACTTGGCAACGTATTACTATTTCTACATAAAGCATGTTCCACATCATACTCCACTTATGCCTATTCTCAACATAGCGGCGCTTGATGAGTGTCCGTGCAGTTGTCTACTTGGGAGTACCGGTCGAAACCTTGCTAGGAACCACACTCCGATTTAAAATGTAGATGCATCATGCTAAACCTAGTACCGATTGAGACGTCATTGACATAACAACCCGCTTAGATGAACCTTGTCCAATGTCTGACGGGATTTCCATAATCCCAAAATACACCATCATATTATGTGCAGTACTTGGAGAAAATGTGCCAACATATTGATCATTATTGCACAAATAGTCGAACTTGGAGGGGGAAGGGCTAACTCTTATTTGTTTGCAGAAAATGAAGCACGAAATCCCCAGGTTCGGTATGGTCCAGAATATCCCGCCTTTGCTACTTGACTCGTGGAAAGACCTTGCACCTTGTGACAAAAATCATGTGAGGAGAGTACTTGGTGATCTGCCATCTCTGCTGAACATTCAACCAAATAGGGAACCGATTAAGGCAGCTACCATGTTCTGGGATAAGAAAAGAGTTGTTTTTCAATTTGGCAAAATAGAAATGACTCCTCTCCTGGAAGAAATATGAGGTTTCGCCAAGTTACTATGGGATAGTCCGGGACTACTGGTGACATAAAATCGCACCCCCCTAGTTTTCTGAAAATGTTAGGTTTTAAGAAGAATGATGAGCTGCTATGTCTAAAGAAGTCATACATCCCTTTTGAGTTTCTGTACGAGCGGCATGGGCATAGCAAATCATATCTCCACATCACAGTGAACTAGCCATTACTTCTTTAGGATGGGTGCATCGCCGGGTTTATGTGTTCATTGTCTGCTTCGTGGGGTTGTTGATATATCCAATGCAAGGAGGAAGGATTAATACTCTGTTAGTCATGGTCTCCAGGACCTTAATGGATGGCATCGAAGGCCAAACATACACTATTATCCCCATGATCTTAGGTGAGATGTACCGCACTCTAGATCGATGCAAGCAGGGATTCAGACACTTTGAGGGTTGTAATCTATTGCTACAAGATTGGCTGCTGGAACACATTCAGAGGGGAGATGTTTGAATGGTTACCTAGTAGTGAGTTCATCATCAGGTGGAAGGAGACTACTCACTTGGTGCTGATCGGGCTGCGAGGTATCTACCGTTACGCTCATATAAGGGTAATGAGACAAGATGGAAGAAAATAGGTCATACCTCGGGTTTCCAACATAGTCCAGCACAAGGAAGATTTCAAGGGAGATGTTATCCCATATAACATCAAAACACAATATATGTGGAACCAAAAGATCATCATGGAAGGAGTAACCATTGAATCAGACAGGTATCACGTCGGCCATACGTAGCTGGGGACGTCAAACCAGGAGTCAATCTAACAGATAGGATCATAGATGAAATGGCTGAGGCACATGTGAAGTACAAGAGGCTATGCAAAAGGGTGTTTGAGTTCGAAGCTAAGCATCTGGAACAACACAAAGTGAACATGGAGGCGATAAGGGAATGGAGGGAGATTGCCACTATGTCCCGCGGAAAGATTAGAACACTTGGAGCAAGGATTGATGGAACTAGAAGGGAAGATGAGGAAGAGACTTTGTGATTGTCAGGGCTTGGACGACGATGGAGGAGGAAAGCTGGTAAAAGTTTACTTATTTCTAGACATGCGTGATTTGGGGAACATGATTGATGGGGTCAAGAGAGCCAAGCATTGAGAAGGTCCTTCAGGGACCAAGTAGATGATGTTCTTTACCACTTTCTAGCAAAGATTAGATTTCGATGTAATAAGGCTAAATGCCATTAGTAACTTTATCATTATTATTATCGATTTAGTAAAAGATTGTTTAGGCTCATTTTCGAATTAATGGAATGAAGCAAACGTTGACACCAATTTTCTCCAAGTCTTAGTGTCGCTCAGGCCTACCTCAGGCACAATGAGGTCCCCAAATTAGGACGTGAATTATTTCATGACTTTGTGAAACATGTTTAAATATTGCGAACACTCTTTTATTTCACCTTACTGACTTGGTTACCTTTTGTTTTTTTATTTCTTTTTGATTATTCCCATTCCCAAAGGTTGGTTCATGCATACTGGCATCATCAGCGTACCACACTAGATCCAGAGGTTCTCCACCACCACCTCCACCTAGCGACCCGAAAATCAAAAGCAATGGCAAAGGGAAAATGGATGATTTAAGTGGTATCCGGTAAGATAATGCTGATGTGGCAGAAAATATTGAAACTTCAGATGGTAGAAGCACTCCGGGTCAGAATGAGTTGGTCTTACATTTGGAGCAGAAAATCCTGGAACTACAAGGCGAGCTTGAGCATGTCCAAAATCTGGCAAACCTTTCCCTTACTCTCAATGTTCCCGACATCAACCAGCAAAACCCGACTACCCAGAACCAAACACCGCCACAGAACGCACAAAATCAGAATCCACCACCCATAGCTCTGAATCCTCCTGCATAACACCAATATCATAATCCTGCACCTCCCCGAAACCTTAACCCACCACCGGTGCAAACCCCTCAACAACCCCACCATCATCCAACTAAATACCCGCAAACCACTTTTATCACACTCCCCAAAATGCACCACAACCTACTCCTGATCCCCAAAACTGGACCAACGATCACCTATATATCCAAGTTTCAGGAACTTATCAAAGCAATCTAATATATGTGGAAACCTTACCCCATACCCCCGCAGCAAACCGTATACATACCTGAACTGACTAAAAAGGACCTGCTCATTAGAAACATGGCAGAGGAACTCAAGAAACTCACAGGGAGAGTTTAAAATGTTAAAGGCGAGAAAGGCATTGAAGGCCTGAATTATGAAGATCTGTGTATTCAGCCAGATATGGAACTGCCAGAGGGTTACAAACATCCAAAGTTTGAAATGTTTGATGCCACTGGTGATCCAAAGGTGAATATAAGAACATATCGCGACAAGCTTGTAAGAGTGGGTAAGATGAACAAATCCGCATGAAACTGTTCATGCAAAATCTTATAGGAGACGCCTTGTCTTGGTATATCAGTCAATACCCCAAGAAGTGGGCAAATTGGGTAAGTATGGCATCATACTTCATGGACAGATTCAGGTTTAACACGAAAAATATGCTAGATGTTTTCTATATTCAAAACCTCTAGAAGAAGCTGACAGAAACCTTCCACGAGTATGCTACTCGCTGGAGATCAGAGGCCGCAATGTAAGGCCAGCACTTGAAGAAGAACGAATGAACAAGTTCTTTGTTAGAGCTCAAGATCTGCAATATTATGAACGGTTGATGGTCATCAAAAATCACAAGTTCTCATACATCATCAAGTTGGAAGAGAGAATAGAAGAAGGAATCAAGAGCGGGATGGTGACTAATTTCGAGGCATTGCAAGCCACAAATAAAGCCTTGCAATCGGGAGGTATTTCAAAGAAGAAAGAAGTGGGTGCTGTGATGGTAGCCCAGGGCCCTAAGTCTCCCTTCACATACCAAACACCTCCACCCACATATCAACCCTCACCCCCAAAATACCAATACCCTGCCACTGCCTACCATATTTATAACATTCAATCTTCATATTACCATTCACAACCACCCGCCCGCCAAAACTACCCAAAACCACATCCAAATTTCGACCGCAGACCTCCTAGACAATACACCCTAATTGCTGAACCCATAGCCCAATTGTATGAGAGACTGAAGGTCGCTGGTTAGTCACCCCTATTCCTTCTGTTGTTGTGTAAAATCATTCCCAATGGATCAACCCTAACAAAACATGTGCTTATCATTCAGGCATGAAGGGTCATACCATTGAGGAATGTCGCACGTTGAAAGACAAGATTCAGACGCTGATCGACACTAAGGTTATACAAGCAAATGAAGTTGTATCGAATGTCTGCAACAACCCTGTCCCAGATCACAGAGGTGAGGGAGTGAACGTGATAGAAACTAATGAGGAGTGGGATCACGAAGGATCCATCGGACTCATTCGAGAGGGAGACACTCCTAAAACATCTTCGGTCATCCTCACATCAGTTGTGGTACAAACCTAGACACCATTTGAAGTTGAGGTAGCTATACCTTTCACTGTAATGGTAGCTCCCACACCATCTTACAAGTTTGAT
This sequence comes from Nicotiana tomentosiformis, assembly GCF_000390325.3. Classification (NCBI taxonomy): domain Eukaryota; kingdom Viridiplantae; phylum Streptophyta; class Magnoliopsida; order Solanales; family Solanaceae; genus Nicotiana; species Nicotiana tomentosiformis. The sequence goes on along the minus strand of NC_090814.1, from coordinate 43,588,409 downwards.
GTCGTCCCGTGGGATTATGTTGCGGAAGAAAGAAGAAAGGGAAAAGCCAAAATGGAAGAAACAAGTGTCGTGCCAGGAATGACTAGAACTAGCAGAGTTTACACACCTGAGAATCTGGAAGGAACAAGCAAAGAAGCTGCACCTAAGCCGCCTATTGTTGAGACTGGCACTGATGACCTTTGGAGGAAGATACAAGCAAGGGAATACTCTGTTGTTGACCACCTGAACAAGACTCCTGCTCAGATATCCATTTTATCACTATTGCAAAACTCAGACGCACACAAAAATGCATTGATGAAAGTGTTGAGTGAACCTTCTGTACCCGCATGCATTACTAGTGAAGAGATGGCTAACATGGTCGGACAGGTATTGGAGAGTCATAAAACTACTTTCCACAAAGATGAGATACCGCCAGAAGGGTTGAGTCACAACAAGGCGTTGCACATCACAATGCAATTTGAGGACAAGTTCATTGCTAGGGTTCTGATAGATCGAGGTTCGAGTCTGAACATATGTCCACTGACCACCCTGAAAAGATTAGGTAAGGGCATGCACGAGATATGAATGGGAAGCATGAATGTGAAGGCATTTGATGGATCTCAGAGAGCCACTATCGGGGAAATCAACCTTGATCTACAAATGGGTCCGACTTGGTTTGATGTTGAGTTCCAAGGGGTAGGTATATATGCTACTTACAACCTATTGTTGGGATGACCATGGATACATGCAGCTGGGGCAGTGGCTTCTACTCTGCACCAAGCTGTTAAGTTTGAAAATAGAAAGTGAATGATCAGGAACTGATCATTCATGGAGATGGAAGCAACCCTATCTACACCAACCAGACCGTTCCAATCATCGAAAACAAGAGAAAGTTGGGGGGAGAAACATATCAGCGCATTGAGCAGGTGAATATAATTAAAAAGGATTGATGGTGGAGTAAGAAGATTGAAAGCATACTGTTGTGGACGGGATATGAACCATGCAAGGGTCTCAGTAAAAAGCTTCAGGGGATCACTAAACCCGTACAACCACAATATCATGGCATGACCTTTGGACTCAGATATGAATATACCGTGTAAGAATATCATAATTGGACACCGCCTTGGTGCGCCCATTATTATCAGCTGGAACAACCCGTACCACCTCTACACCAGACATTCCGGCAGGCTGACATAATGTGGGGATCTAAGGAAGAAGAGATTTTGGCTGGTATGAGTTAGCTATTTCTGGATGAAGAAGACATGGACTGCATTGCAATTGTTGAGGAGGAGGAGGAGGAAGAAGACGTTACCATTCAGACAATGGAAGAGGGAGTTGTTCTCAAGAACTGGACCGTTGCACCATCTCGAGCTCGCCGAGTTCTTGGGTAGCTGGGCAAATTAGCATGACTTATTTTTTAAATTGTTTTGAGCATTTAAGACATTTTCTATATTTTGTTTTGAAATAATTACTCGATCCATCGAGTCGCACTTGTTGACATTTTAAAGTTTTATTAATGCATTATCGCTTTTCATATTTATTTTCACATTCTTTTCAGCATAATTATTACATATCCTGATGAACCTACGACTGGGATATGTAATGAGACAACGCGACATAAGGACAGTGATTCAGAAGATTTGGAAGATGATGTAATACCTGAGGAAATTGTCAAAGAAGTAGAGAATTTTGAAAACAAACCGTAGTCTAATTTGAAGGAAACTGAGGCCGTTAACTTAGGGGATTCCAAAACAGTCAAGGAAACTCGCATAAGCATTCATTTATCACCGACATAGAAGGAAGAATATATCAGATGTCTAAAAGAATATGAGGATATTTTCACATGGTCCTACAATGATATGACTGGGTTAAGCACATCCATAGAAGCTCACAAGCTACCCACCAATCCCACGTGTTCACCGGTAAACCAGAAGCTCAAAAACTTCAAGCCAGATATCAGTTTGAAGATAAAAGAGGAGGTCACCAAGCAAATCAAAGACAAAGTTCTCCGAGTGGTCGAATACTCGACCTGGTTAGCCAACATTGTGCCAGTTCCAAAGAAAGATGGGAAAGTTAGAATATGTATCGATTACCGAGATCTGAACAGAGCAAGTCCTAATAATGATTTCCCGCTGCCTAACATACACAAATTGATTGACAACTGTGCCAAGCATGAACTCCAATCCTTTGTGGATTTCTTCGCAAGATACCATCAGATTTGGATGGATGAAGAGGATGCCGAAAAAATGTCTTTATCACACCCTGGGGAATATATTATTACAAAATGATGCCATTTGGTTTGAAGAATGTTGGGGCCACCTACATGAGGGCCATGACAACTATCTTCCACGACATAATACACAAGGAAATAGAGGTATTCGTGGATAATGTTATCATCAAATCTAGAAGGATTTCGGATCACATAGCAGACCTAAAGAAATTTTTCGATCAGCTTCAAAAATACAACTTGAAGTTGAACCCTGCAAAATATGCCTTCGGATTCCCTGCTGGAAAATTATTGGGGTTTTATCGTCAGCCGCTGAGGTATTGAGCTAGAACCGTAAAAAATCAAAGCCATCCAGGACTTGCCACCGCCAAAGAATAAGAAAGATGTGATGAGTTTTCTATGGCGCCTCAATTATATAAGCCATTTTATAGCACAATCAACGGTGATATGTGAGCCAATCTTCATAATGCTGAAGAAAGATGTTGTAACAAGATGTATTGAAGAATGCCAGAAAGCCGACAAAATTAAGAAGTATTTATCTAAACCGCCTGTGTTGGTCCCGCCAAAATCGGGAAGACCTCTGTTGCTTTATCTGTCTATGTGGGATGGGGCCTTTGGCTGCATTCTAGGATAACATGATGAAAGTTGAAGGAAGGCGCAGGCGATATATTATCTGAGCAAGAAGTTCACACCTTATGAAGCCCGGTACTCTTTGTTGGAATGCACCTGCTGTGCTTTGACATGGTTAGCCCAAATGCTGAGACATTATTTCTGTGCATAAACTACATATCTCATATCAAGGATGGATCCGCTAAAATACATCTTTCAGAAACCCATGCCTACGGGTAAGTTAGCAAAGTGGCAGATATTGCTGAGCTTGTTTGACATCATCTATGTAACTCAGAAGGCAGTCAAAGGGAAAGCATTGGCTGATCACTTAGCAGAAAATCCAGTAGACGGAGAATACGAACCACTGAAAACGTATTTTCCTGACAAATAGGTATCATTTATAGGAGAAGATATTACCGGAGCATTCGACGGTTGGAGGATGTTCTTCGACGGAGCAACAAACTTCAAGGGAGTGGGCATCAGAGCTGTCTTAGTATCAGAAACCGATCAACATTTCTCGGTATCCACAAAACTTAGGATCCCGTGCACAAACAATATGGCAGAATACGAAGCATGCATCTTGGGACTCAGGTTGGCCGTCAATATGAACATTCAGGAGTTGCTAGTAATCGGAGATTCTGATCTATTGGTGCACTTGGTTCTAGGAGAATGGGCTATTAGAACACCAAAATATTACCGTACTTGCATTGTATACAAGAGTTGATCAAGAGGTTCACAAAGATAGAGTTCAAACATATTCCAAGGATTCAGAATGAGTTTGCAGATGCATTAGCCCCCTTGTCTTCCATGATACAACATCCAGACAAGAATTTCATCGATCCTATCCCAATAGGAATTCATAAGTAGCCACCTTATTATGCTCATGTTGAAGGAGAGTTCGACAAAAATCCATGGTTCCATGACATCAAGGAATACTTGGAAAAGGGAGAATATCCAGAGAATGCTACACACACTCAAAAGCACACGCTTCGAAGATTGGCCAATCATTTATTTCAAAACGAAGGAATTCTGTATAGAAAACCTCCTGACCTAGAATTACTGCGATGTGTCGATGCCAAGGAGGCATCTAGATATCTTGAAGAAATACATGCTGGAACTTGCGGACCCCACATGAACGGTTTTGTTTTGGCCAAGAAGATATTAAGAGCATGGTATTTTTGGATGACTATGGAAATAGACTGGATCAAATGTGTTCAAAAGTGTCACCAATGCTAGATACATGCTGATATGATACGAGTACTGCCCAACGAACTCAATGCAACGAGTTCACCCTGGCCTTTCTCTACTTGGGGCATGGATGTCATCAGACCAATCGAACTCGTTGCTTCAAACAGACACAAGTTAATTTTGGTGGCCATAGACTAGTTTACAAAGTGGGTTGAAGCCGCGTCCTATAAGACTGTGACTAAGAAGGTCATAGCGGATTTTGTCCGGGATCGCATTGTTTGTTGATTTGAGGTACCTGAGTCAATAATTACTGACAATTCCGCCAATCTCAACAGTGACTTGATGGAAGATATGTGTGAAACATTCAAAATCGTACATCGGAACTCTACTTCATACAAACCGCAAATGAATGGAGTCGTAGAAGCCGCCAACAAGAATATCAAGAAGTTATTGAGGAAAACGGTGGACAACTACAAGCAATGGCACGAAAAGCTACCATTTTCTTTGCTCGGGTATCGCACTACCGTTTGCACGTCAACTGGGGAAACTCCCTACTTACTGGTCTATGGTACCGAAGCCGTTATCCCTGTCGAAGTAGAGATCCCTTCCATATGAATTATACAAGAAGCTGAGCTTAGCGATGCGGAATGGGTACGAAACCGGTATGAACAACTAGCTCTCATAGATGGTAAACGAATGAACGCAGTGTGTCACGATCAACTCTACCCGAATAGAATGGCAAGGGATTTCAATAAAAAGGTTAGGTGAAGGCAATTCACATAGGGGGAATTGGTGTTGAAGTGAATCTTCCCACATCATAATGAAGAAAAGGGGAAATTCTCGCCCAACTGGAAAGGCCCTTACATGGTTCACCGAGTACTAACAGGAGGAGCACTTATACTCGCAGAGATGGATGGAAAGATTTGGCCAAAACCTATCAATTTGGACGCAGTCAAGAGATACTATATTTAAGAGTATGATTGAACTTTCTATTTGATGTAACCTGAACTACGCTTGACCTGATTCCTGTTTAAAAGGGGATATGTAGGCAGCCCTGTGGGTTTGGTCACATCATAATAAATTCTTTATTCCCCCCCAATGTAAAAAATAGGGACAATATCTCAAGTTTGCCCGATCTCATCGTATTTAGAATTGTCAAGGAATGTATCGTTAGAAGTAAGCATTTAAACTGTGGCAGAGTTTTGAGGAGGATCCTCAAAATTCCGAATTAAGGAGGTTGCAATGTCTCAAAAGTGTGTCACAGTCATCAATTCAAAAATTTATTTGCTCTCATGCATCATCACATATTTCAAACAACTACATTTTTATATAAACAATTTATCACAAATGCATGTTTTTCAAAAATTTCGTTTTCTATAGTAGCCAGACGTTACCCGGGGTGACTCAAACAGGACCTCGAGACAAGAGCAAAGGCAAAGCAAGGAATCGAGAGCACGAACCAACCTTCCCCCTCCAAACTCACAATTTTCCTTTGGATATAGGCATAATGGATATAACAGGAACGTTCGCAAATATATACACACAACAAGATCACTATATTCACACCGAAAAAAGTCGTTGAACGCAAACGCGTCAAGCTAAGAAATACTTTTCCCTCTCACATTTAGTCATTTCTTTTCTTGCATAGGGCTAAACACTGCCCTCATCTTCGCATAAGGCTAAACGTTGCCTTTCTTCGCACAAGACTAGGCATTGTCTCTACTCCTTGCATAGGGCTAAACACTGCCCTCACCTTGCATGAGGCTAAGAACTGCCTCCATTATCGCATGAGGCTAAGCACTGCCTTTCCTTACAAGAGACTAAGCACCGTCTCCATTATTGCATGAGACTAAACACTGTCCTCCATACTGCATAAGGCTAAGCACTTCCTTTCTTTGCATGAGACTAAGCACTGTCTCCATTCCTTGCATGAGGCTAAGCGCTTCCTCCATTGTTGCATAAGGCTAAGTATTTCCTTCCTATGCATAGGGCTAAGCACTTCCCTCGTTATTTTCATAGGGCTAAGCACCGACCTCATTTTATTGCATGAGACTAAGCACTGTCTGCATTATTGCAAAAAGCTAAGCACTGCTTCCATCATTGCATAAGGCTTAATACTGACTTTCGTTGCATAGGGCTAAGCACTTCCCTCATTTTATTGCATGAGACTAAACAATGTCTTCATTATTGCACGAGTCTAAGTAGTGCCTCCATCATTGCATAAGGCTAAACATTTCCTTTCTTTGCATCGGGCTAATCATTGCCCTCATCGCATACAATACTAAGCCTTGTCTCGTCTTGTTCTCGCATATGACTAAGCATTACATGTTTCCTATATCAAAAGATCGATATCACCACATCTTTGCATTTCATGGGCTCAAATATCGCCATGTTGTCTGAAGGCACCATAGTCTGAGGGCATCATCCTCATAGCCCGAAGACATCATGCCATGGGTAGATGATCACTCGAAACTGCATATCATTATTCAAAGGCATCATAGTCCAGTGGCACCATCCTCATGGCCCGAGGACACCATTTCATGGTCTGTGAATCCCTTATCATACGCTTCATGGCCAAGGATGCCATAGTCTAAGGACATCATCCTCATCGTCCAAAGATAACTCTCATGGTCCGAAGGGAATCTGCATCATGTTTAGATCTTTGCAATCAACCATATATATTTGCGTGCATCATGTTTTAAGTTTTGCAGGTAACTCAGGAGGTAACTGTTCTACAAAGAGGAGCAATTCTCGCTCCGGTTTCCATTCACAGCGTTCACATCCTATGTAATCGATAATCAGCAATTGATTACCCTTTGTTCTATAACCGTTCAAATGTCTGCCTTGTACATCCGTAATGTTCAAATTCACATTCATAGCTCCACCTGAAATCATCCATTGATCACAACAATATCGCATCCAAAAGTCCCTTTTCGAAACATACGACCATTCTTATTTCAATTCCATCGGTTTCGTTCGTTGTTGGATCTAGAACTACACACGACCTAATTTCCGTAATACCAGGGATATGTAAGAAACTCAGGAACTGGGGTTCAACCCCCATGTTTTCAAAACACATCATTCCTCACTCGCTTCGGACAAAACTGGTCATCATTTTCTTTACCCGATAACTCTTTCATCATTCCCGGGTAAAGAGGGGCATCTTTTGATACCCAATTTTGCCCTCATATTTTTATAAACATCATATATGTTTAAAAATATCATTCATGCATCATCACTAATTTACGAGAGTCATACAAGTATTTTCTATAATTGTTCATAATTTTTAAAAGCTTTAAAATTGATTTTCTTGCATTTAAATTACTTGAATGTGTAATGATTACTCTCTAAATTATTTTGTGGTGACTTAATCATCCGAATTTATTATTTACATCCACATATATGTCTGATAATATTTTACTTTATTTTTATATAATTATATTTGTATTTTTAAAGCTATTTTATATAATTTTGCAATAATAGCATATATTCTATACATAATTGTATTTATTATATTATTTATATCAAAATAGCTTTTATTATATTTTTATAATGTTAAGTTGTTATTTTACTGCACAAATAATTTTTTTTATTATTTATTAGTCATTTTTATAATTTATATTTTTAATAGATTTCGTGTATTTAAATTATGTCCCAACTTTTGAGTTAATTTCGAACCCAATACACCAGCTTAAACCTCAAAACCTTAGCCCAATAACCCCATGCCCAAACCAGACAACCCCTAACCCGGTCACGACCCGCCTTACAATCCGCCTCACTTCCTTTTTAATCATGGCCGTTGATCTTAAATGATGAACGACCCACAATAGCCCATCCCCTTTCCTTATATCTCCATAACCTAAACCCTAGAGACATTTCCCCCACCTAGCCACCTCTGCATTCTCTCATCTTCCCACTCCTATACCAAATCCTAGCCGCCTCCTCCCAAATCCCCTCAAAACCTGGCTAAATCATGAAATTCTTTCACGATTAGATTATCTTATTTGCACTATCTCATTATCATTCATACGCTCCTGGTATTACTTAGTACTTGCCCGATTTTTGCAAGTATTACCTCTCTGAATCGAGTGCAATCGTCCTCAACCTACAAGATTCAGACGAAAATCCGTCTGTATACATTCTCAACAAGGTCGTATGTGTTCGATTCACCAAGATTCTTGGCTAATTTTTTTACTACTCGTCAAACTAGGATTTGTCCGATTTTTACCTATTTTGAATCGGAAAAGGCAATGATGCGGTTTTCCTTTTCCTTGCTTGAGCTTGAAATATTTTCTTTCCTTTTTTTTCTGCTTAATTAATTGTCTTATATGTTTGTTCCTTCAAACTTCTACCACTACATAAACCCCTTCCCCGTTCCCTTTTGAAGCCTCAAGGATTATTGCTGAATCACTGCATTATTCTCTCATTATCACTCATTATTCTATGAAATTTGAGACCTTGGCCGACATAAAGCCAAGGCCATTTGAATTTGATTGTATTCTTTCTCAGTGCGAGCCCTGCCCGGGGTTCACTTGAGACCCTTGGAAACTCTGACGCGCTGGGATTTTGGGGATTCTGCTGCTCTTTGCCACTATTAATGGAATTACTTCTAGAAATTGCTCTTCTCATTTCCTTGTTCGTTAATTGGTAATTGGTAAGTGCCTTCGGCCTTTGCAGTTTCATTCTCTATTCGTGTATGTTATTGCTCTGTATATCTATGTCATTGATACGTTTGTGAATCAATGTGCTACTATGTCATCTCTGTTTGCAGCCTATTTGCTCTGAAGTTATTCTCGCGGTTCTGTATTTTTCTAGCATTTGAACTAGCATAAATTCTAACGCTGATTCTAGCTTTCTTAAGCATGTCTAGCCTGGTCTGTTTGTGTGTATCTAAATGCTTACATCGACTGCTTGTCCTGAGTTTCTCTTCTACCCTGTTCTGAATTTTTGTGATAAATTAATTTATGCCTAGAATATGTTCTAATTCCTGATAAATCATCTATGTATAACTTAATTCTTGATCATGTTGATTAGCCAAACATGCTTTCTTTCTACTTAAAGTGTGCTCCCTGATTTGTTCCATCCAGTGCTCTTTAATAATTCATAAAGACCTTTAGAATGAGATGCAACCCCTTTCTCCTATACGTTATCAAGACCTAATGTCTACATATTTTGTTAATCTGGAATTGATATATTTTCACCTATCATGAATTCTGATATTGTTTGTGAACATTGGTATTATGACTGATGTTCAGCATGTTAAAGAAGTCTTTCTCATTCTTAACTAAGTGGTTGCTCGATCATGAACCTATTCAGTTAGGTTGCTTTTCACTAAGCCTTCATGTTAAAACTTTCATGTGGAGGCTATGCTCTATTTGTTCTAGCACCCATTTGGCTAAGTAAGTTATTCGCTGGGTCTGGTGTTGGGCCATATGTGTTGTTGGACCTGGGCATTAGATTCAAGAAGATTCTACTATCATTGTGAGCCTGAGATTTGGGTTTATTGGTTGGTGAGGCTGCTGAAGGCCCAGGATTTTATTGGGTTATTTTATAGTGGGCATGTATTGTTCGATGGGGCCCGTAGTTATTTCAGTCTGTATTTTATCATCTTTGAGTTTGTATTATTCCATTTTGGTCCTGTAACTTGTAATAATGAATAATTGGGGCGTTAGTGAAAGTGGGGAACGGGTGTGCTTTATTCTTGCAAAAAGGGTAGAGAACATGCCTATGGGGTCCATGCTCTTTATTTTCTATTATATTTGACTTGCTCCACTTCTGCATGCTAATAGAAATCATGTCTATAGGAACCACACATATCTCACCTAATTTGACTAATACTCACTACTTCAAACATGTTAGCCGTTACTATACTTGGTTTCTATGTTAATACTGTGTGTTTAGACAGCATGCCTATAGGATGTATAACATATGCTTTGTCGATTTAGAAACCATGCCTATAGGAAATCACACACTTCACTCAACTTGCCTAATGCCTGTACATTATTCAAAAGCATGATTGTTTGACTAAATATTTTACCTGCTCTCATGTCTACTTCTATATGATTATTAGATAGCATGCCTATAGGGTTGTAATCATATATATTGTTGTTAATGCTCATCAAGATACCATGAATATAGGTTCTTAACTAATTAACTAATTGGTTGCTTCTGTTGTTTTACTATACTATAACCTAGATAGCATGCCTATAGGATAAGTATGACAAAATCGAGTTCAGATACCGACCATTAGAAATCTTGCCTATAGGATATTGTTACTTGCTTAGAGAGCATGTCTATAGAATCAAAAATTGGTGATTCCAAATTTTCTAATAACTCTCACTGCCCGTTGCGCAAACAACTTAGAAATCATGTCTATATGTTTTATAACACTTGTAATATGCAAATTAGTTAATTCGGAACAGCAGCACTGTCTGTACGACTTGAAATCGGAATCATATAGAAACCATGCCCATAGGACGTAACGACTCAAACACGTCTTAATCTGGATATTGTCTACTGTGTAGCCTGGAACTTGTTTGCGTGGTTTGTCGTTATTTGTGGAGGCTAGCATGAGCCACTATTTACTATTATGTGCAGTCCTACTTGTTTTGTATGCGCGATTAGTTTTATCATTTTGAGCAACCTATGTAAAGTCTAGAACCACCCGAATAGAGGTCCAAAACCTCCTGGACCACAAGTATGGGACAGGTAGCGCACGCATATGGTACAGTTTAGAATTGAAATAGAGTGCCTTTAGGTAACGACTTCAACAAAGAAATTGGGTAGCAGGAGATGATAGTCTGTGTCCACTGAGTAATATGAGTAACTCCCTACCTTAAGGGAGTTGCGAAGTATTATTTATGTTGCACAGAGTGATCCTTTAGACTAAAAAACATAGGACCCCCCTTTTCTTTATATACTTGTGATTTACACTTAGTTATCTAACATCGACCAATGTAGTTATATCCTTGTAATCATTAAGGATTTGTACCAATTCTCATGTGTTATGATAAGATTCCTCGACTTCTATACTTCCCTTTGTTTATTTGATCACCTAGCCTAATAACATAATCCACATAGTTTTAAATTCGGCCGAGACCCATAGTTGTGGACCTCGATGAGTGCCTAACACCTTCTCTTTGAGGTAATTTGAGTCCTTACCCGATCTTTGGTGGCGCGGACTAGTTAAAACAGAGTTATTTGCAAATAGGTGCCCTAACACACCTTAAAAATTGTTAGGTGGCGACTCTTCTATTTTAATTACTTTCCTTTAAAAGCGTTGTCACACGTCAAAGACCGTTTTCGCGAGAAAACGGGGCGCGACAATCCCAATTTTATAAAAAAACTTTGGGGGTTATTTTAGAAGGTCCCAACTACTATTTTAGAGAGAGGAAAGTGCTCTAGAGTGACAGGAGGAATCCCTACACATTTTGTTCACCAATCCTTGCTCAAGTCTTGGAGAATCCACAAGGAAAACTTGCAAAGTTGTCTTATAAAGAGGTAAGGTTCTAACCCTAGCTTTCCATTTCGAATTTGGGGTGGAAGATAGGTAATGGGGAGGATGATTCTTGGGTATGAGAGTGTTATTTATGTATGCATGTACCAACAAGGTTTGTGGGAAGGTTATTGAGCTCAAATGGGTAAATAATGGGTTGTGGGATGAAAGAATCCACCATAGAAGAACTTTGAAATCATAATGCACACCTAGTGCTTGATAAAATGCTTAAATGAGATAAACCCCACGGATATCCTCCTAATTATGGTTCGATTTTGTCGTCTCTCTAGTAGATTGAAGTTGCTAGGATTTATGGATCATTGTGGTAATTTAAGGAAAGCTGAAGTAAGGTATGTTGGCTAAACTTCTCTCTTAGAATTGAATCCCACGATGTTCTTATTTCTCATGTTTCGAGTTATTCATTATAAATTTGAATATTCCGAATAAGCTTTATGTCGAAAGATATATGTTCAAAATGTGTTCCGAATGCTTTTATCATATTATGTTATCCTTCGGGAATGTGTTCAAAGCATGGGTTGTGTATTAAAATGATATGATTTCAAGTTCAAATGAAAGTTATTATGCCAAATTGTGGAAGAAAACTCAATGTGCTTAAAAACTCTTAACTGCTCATATGTGTACTTAAACTTCTTGATTTGAAATGCCTTGTTGTTGATGATCTATGATGATGCTTGAAAGTGAAAGGGGTGAGTATGAAATATGAAATACGACCGACGTGCCAAGAACGATATTACATTTGTGGCCACTAGTGCCAATTAAATGAAAAGACTTGTAAAAGATTATGAAAGGAGCTAAAATCCTTTATATAATAAACATTTTGGGAGTATCACTAGTCACCTAGGAAAGGTAGCTTGAAATAACCTAACCACGAAACTACATGTATCGGTGTAGGAGCGATTGAAGGGTAAATCCCTGAATTGATGTGTTGAGAACATTCCCCTTAAATGGGATGAGATTGATGTGTTGAGATTATTTCCCCTTAATTGGGATGAGATGATTGCTAGCCGAGGGTGATGTCGACCCACACGACATTGTGGTAAGATGACCTAGCCGATCAGGTCGAGATCGGATGCCATGTCGCGCACATGGTGGTGATTGTGATTGTGATTGTGGTTGGATGTCTTTGGGTGAGACGACCTAGCTGATCGGTCCGTGATCGGACTCCGTGCTAAAAATCACGGTGGTATATCGGTACTAAAGATCTCCCAACCTAAAATATTGAAATTTACTTGAAAACATATCTTGCTCCTAACTTGACGCTTGGGTATTATTTGAAGCTTTCATTGGATCCTATGATTGTTTCTCCTTGTATTGTTACTCGTTTTATTGAGAGGGTGTTTAGTCTTACATACTAGTACTATTACATATGTGCTAACGCCCCCTTTTCCGGGGGCGCTGCATCTTTAATGGATGCAGGTGGTTCCACAACAGGCAACATTGATTAGTGATAGCGGTACACCCTCTTCCCAGCTGACTTGGTGAGCCCTACTTCATTTTGGGGTTGTGTATCTTTTGTTCATTGTGTATTATGTTTTGAGGCATAGCCGGGGACTTGTTGCCGGTACTATCATATCACTCTTTTATATCCGTTAGAGGTTCCGTAGGCATAGCGTGGGTTGTATATCGGTGCTAGGAAAGTCAAACGAGAATGTTGTATTTGTATCATATGTTCCACTTCAAACTACGAATATATTTAAGGTATTTTGAGATTTATAAATGAAGTAACTAATGGTAATGAAATTTTGTTGTTCACATGATCTTTTTGTTGTCTAATTAATGGGAATGCACCTTCACTTCATTCACGGGTAAGTTCGTGTAGAAAGCATCTAGCAGGCTTGCTTGATCGGGTTATCTCGATTGAGCGCCGGTCACGCTCCCCGAGGTCGGGGCATGACATCTGCGGTCCATTTCGCGGTCGCATAATTGGTCTGCGGACCATAGACCTGGCCGTAGACTGGTCCAGGCCAGTCCAGCTTTTGGAATCACTTTCGTGGTCCATTTTGCGGGGCCGCGTTTCTGTTCTGCGGTCCATTCTGCGACCGTAGAATTGAGTTTGGAGGGTCTATTTTCTATTTTTATAACCTGACCCCATTTTTATTAAAAGCCTTTAGGGCTCATTTTGCAGGCAAGAATCATGTGTTTTAGAGAGAAGTGAGTGCCTTAGAGAGAGAGAGAGAGGGAGAAGACCTAGCCATTCTAATCATCATTCCTTGCCCCACTCTTGAAGATTCAAGGGAATCACTCACTAGGCCTTCATCTATCCGGGTAAGTCCTTCTCTTAAGCTTTCATGCAAGAGGTTATGGGTTTATGTCACGACCCAATTTTCCCTCCGTTTGGGTATCGTGATGGCACCTAGTCTTAGGGACTAGGTAAGCCTAACATTAATTGAAACAACAACATTATTTAAATAAAATCTAACAATTTGAAATAGAAATCTCTTAAAATTTACAATTCCCAAAATCGGTAGTACAAGTCATAAGCTCTACAGAGTGTTTGCTAGAAAACTTCTAAATACAACTGTCCAGAAATAAGAATAAACGATGCAAAATAAAAACTTGAAGGTGTCTCCGAAGCCTGCGAACGCAGCAACAGGTTTACCTTGAGTTTCCACAGCAACGACCCGCACAACTGCTAACGAACAAATATTCGGATCTACACAAAAATGTGCTGAAGTGTAGAATGAGCACATCACAGCGGAGCGCAGTAAGTATCAAGACTAACCTCGATGGAGTAGTGACGAGGAACAGTCAAGACACCCACTGGTCTAATAATCTGAATATTCATAAGTATATGAACATCAGAAATATGATATCTACATGAAGATTATGCAATATGGCTCACAATACAGTAATGGCAATAAGAAAGGAAATAACAAGTATCAGCAGAATACCATAAAAAGGACACAGAAAAGTGAACGGAACACAACCTAAATCCGAAATCACAAATACAGCAAGGACAAGTAATAACTCAGCAACTACAACCGCTTTTACATTAGGTTTTAGTCATCAAATTCCACGAGGTACCGATCCTCGGACAAATCACAACTCACGGGTCTCAATTCCTGAACCCTAACACTTGGCATCCTGTGCCCTCATAACACCTCACAACCGCACTAACGACTCACGTGCCAATATAGCCATTCTCACATAGAAGGCAAGTAAATAAGGGTGAGCATCTATGCTCAACAATATCAAGAAAACCTCATACCCGATAAGAGTGCTTAACTACGTGTATGCTTGTGCAAGTTACCTAACATAGTCCATACCAGTAAATAAGCATAAGGAAAAAATCGGACAACACGTAGAAAAGTTTATCACAACTTTCACGAGATAAAGCTCACACAGGTAAGTGTTCCACTACACAAATATCAACAACAAGAATGCACCATGCTTTCACAGATCAATCACGGACACAGCCCACCTTGTCTCGCCACGTGTGCAATAATAAAGTAAGTACCCTCCTTGTCTCGCCACACGTGCATAACAATGTTCCCACCTTGTCTCGCCACATGCGCAACCCATATATATATGTATGTATATATATATATATATATATATATATATATATATATATATATATATATATATATATATCCTTGTCACGTCGCATGTTCAAATATCAATAGTAACAATAGCATGGCAGAAATCTCATGCAATCCTATAACAACAACCGCATGGCAGAAACCTCGTGCATCACCATAACCACAACCGCACGGCAAAAACCTCGTGCATCACAATAACAACAACCGCACGGCAGAAACCTCGTGCATCACCACAATAAGTGCAACAACAACAATGATAATAATACAAGGATACAACAAATACGTCAACTCATAAATTCCAAAACTCAAGGAAACGGAGGAACTAATTCACAAGGAGTAGCCACAATAGAGAATGCTAGTCATAAGAAGAACAGCTCAACAAGAAAGAAAATATTATGTAACAACGGTCCACAATGTATAGTTCGACAACGAGGGAGCTAACATATGACGAATAGTTCCAAATAAGGAGAAGTCAACTAAAATATAGGATATCTAACTTATTTTAAGGTTGGGCAATTAAGAGAGAGATACAACAACTTCAATTAAGGATAACCAGTATAAGGATAATCATTTGCCTCAATTAAGGATAAATAATTACAGAAGAGATAATTATAATTTCAGATAAAGATAAGCAGTTAGGGAAAAGACAACACGGAAATAGAAGAGATAACAATTTCAGTTAAGGCACATATGAATCAAATGAACAACAAGAGTGGATCATGAAGCAATTAATTCTAATTAAAGCATGTAGAAATGAAATTGGAAATTAAGAAACGTAATCGTAACGAGAATAACTGCATATTCAATGAATATAATGACCTAAGAATCCCTAAAAGGCTAATTTTTCACAAATAAGTCCGGGCACATACTCGTCACCTCGCGAACACGTACTACAATTAGCATAGAAGACTCAAATCCTAAGGGGTGGTTCGCCCACATGCAGTTAGGCAAGATACTTACCTCAAAGAAGACAGACCAATACTCAAAAATAAACTTCTCAGGTGAAATGACCTCCGGACGACTCAAATCTAACCAAAATAACTTCAAAGAACAAATAAAACTCATAAGAAACTATTCCGGATCATAAATCCGCAATCTTTATCAAAATCTAAAAAGTCGGTCCAAAAGTCGATCCCGGGCCCGCACCTCAGAACCCGACAAATTTCACAAAATCCGAACACCCATTTTGATATGAGTTCAACCATACTAAAATTATCAAATTCCGATACCAACTCGACCCTCAAATCATGATTTTTCATTTTTAAAATTTTCTTCAAAAGCCTCCTTTTCCCCAACTCAAAGCACAAATTAAGTAATAAAAATAAAGATAAAATCATGGAATATAATAAATTCTAGGTGAAGAACACTTACTCAATCGATTTTCTTAAAAAATCCACAAGGAATCGCTCAAAACCGATCTCTACAAGTCAAGATATGATGAAAATGGCCTAACCCTCGATTTGGAAATCTTATATTCTGCCCAGGACTTTAAGCACCGCGAACGTGGAAGAACAATCGCGCTCGCAAAGAAGAAAAACAAAAGCTGCCCATTTGTTCTTCGCGAATGCGACAACACGTTTGTGAACGTGTAGAGGAAAAGTCTGATGGCCCAACGACTGCTCTTCGTGAATGCGTGAAGTAGTACGCAAACGCGAAGAGTGGAATGGCATAGCTACGTGAACGCGTGGAATGAACACGAACGCGATGAAGGAAAAGGTTGGCTTCCACGATTGTGGAATGAGGAATGCGAATGCAAAGAAAAAATATTCCCTCCTCCAAAATTACTCTTCACGAACGCGGAGGAGCAGACGCGAACGCGAAGGAGAAAACCAGATGACAGATATCAACAGTCCAAAAATAGAAGGAAATGGCCCGCAGCCCTTCCGAAACACACCCGAGGCCCCCGGGACCCCGTCCAAACATACCAACAAGTTCCATAACCTCACACGGACTTACTCGAGGTCTCAAATCACATCAAACAATGCCGAAAATACAAATCGCACCACGGATAAAAGTTATGAACTTCCAAAACTTTCAACTTGCAAAACTCATGCCGAAACCAATCTAACCAACCCGGAATGACGTCAAATTTTACAGGCAAGTCCCAAATAACATAAAGGAGCTATTCCAACTACCAGAATTGCATTCCGACCCCGAAATCAAAACGTTCACTTCCGGTCAAAATCTCCAAAAATTCAACTTTCGCCATTTCAAGCCTAAATGGGTTACAGACCTCATAAACACAATCCAGACACCCCCTAAGTCCAAAAGTACCTAACGAAGCTAACGAAACCGATGAAACTCCATTATAGAGTCATCTCCATACAGTTCCGACTACGATCAAAATCCTAAGACTTAAGCTTCTGTTTTAGGGACTAAGTGTCTCAAATCACTTCGAATCACACGGTAATTGAATTCAACCACTCATGCAAGTCAATACACATAATACGAAGCTGCACAGGGTCTTATGCCATCGAACGGGACTTAAATTCTCAAAATGATCGGTCGGGTCGTTATAGTTTAAGTATGTTGTGGGGTTAGAGATAGGCCATGCATGTGCCAATAGGAGGTAGTATGTGGAGTTATTGAACTATTCGGGGTAGATTCTTGTTGAAATTGGTTTAGGGAGGAAGAGATTACTATTTTAGAGCTTTGTAGTCTACTGTGCATAGTAGGTGTTTGACAAAATTCCCAAGAGAGTTATATCATGAGAATTCTTCTAATTATTATTCCATTTTCGCTATCTTCCTATAGATTGATATTGCTAGAAGTGTTAGGATGTTTTATTAACTTACGAAAAGCTCAAGAAAAGTATGTTGGCTAAACTTCTCTCTTAGGATCGAATTCCATAATGTTCCTGTAAGTTTCAAGTATGCTGGCCCATGTTCCTTATCCCCATGTTCTGAGTTGTTCCCAATATATTCGGTTATCCCAAGTTAGCATTGTGTTGAACGATGTATATACCCAAAACGTGTACCAACTGCCCCTATCTTATTATGATCTCTTCGAGAATGTGTTCAAGTATTGTTTGTGTATGGAAATGTTATGACTTCAACTCATGTTTCAAATAAAAGTCTATTATGCTTAACTTGGAAAGAAAACTCAACGCTCCTAAACCTCCTATTGCTCATCTATATACTTAAGGCCTTGATTTCAATGCTCTTATTGTTGATAATCTATAAAGATTCTTGAAAGTGAAAGAAGTGAGTTGGAGATATAAAGTGTGGCCACCGTGCCAAGAATGAGAGTTATACTTGTGGTCAATAGTACCGATGAAATGACATGATGTGTGAAAGATTATGAAATGTGCCTTGATTCAACTGTTTCAAATTGACTCCGAACATTATTTTTCCTAAAAGCTTATGTACTCAAGTCATGTTCAAATGTGGTTGTTTTAAACTAATACCTATGATTTGAACCACTGTTTCAGCCGTAAATCACCGTGCTCTCTTTTATAAGTATTTCCAATGTGATTTGAGTTCTTACATACTCATAAGTTGAAATTGTGTATCGCCCTTTTTGGGAAAAAGTATTTCAAGAATAAATGGAGCAT
Organism: Nicotiana tomentosiformis; assembly: GCF_000390325.3. Classification (NCBI taxonomy): domain Eukaryota; kingdom Viridiplantae; phylum Streptophyta; class Magnoliopsida; order Solanales; family Solanaceae; genus Nicotiana; species Nicotiana tomentosiformis. Next base: position 43,569,795 of record NC_090814.1, on the reverse strand, counting down.
CACTCGTTTATGATTTTAACTTGTGCTTCGAAAGAAATTCATTGTGTTTAAAGCCTTCATTACTAATGAAATTAGAGCTATGATTTCCCGAATGTTCTATATGTTGATGTTTATGATGGTGACCCATGAAAGTGTGGAATATGAGATACAACCATCGTGCCATGAATGAAGAATCATATGTATGGCCAAGAGAGCCAATGAAGTAATGATGTCGTGAGTGGTTGAAAGTACTAATGATTTTGATACACTAAATAAGATTACTTATCTTATAAAAAAAGTGAACTAATTAGTATAGTCAAGGATGATATGCCCAAATGAACAAAAGTAAATTAAATGGATTAATCTTTGCATCACCAACATCTTCTCTATCCTAGTTTAACGATCTCCTAAAGTTCTCTTTCCTTCCCTAAAAGAGATGGGACGATGACACCCACTATCTCCTTTCCTCTTCATCCTTGCCATGGAGGGTTAGAGCAATATGTTAAAAACTACTGTCGAAAAAGGATATCTTAAGGGATTCTAGATAGATACATTCTCCAGAGGGGTAGCAAATCAAAATATCTTCTGTATATTATGAAGAGGACCATGTAATGATGTGTGATGCAGTGGAGGAACAATAGAAATATCTCAGAGTTACCGCACCAGCCTTTTAAGCAGTCTCTGCTCTGAAAAAATCAACTTAGCCAATAGCTTCTTGTACCCATACTGAGGTGCTAAATATTCGGTCATTAGCAAGATGCTTTTGGTTCAATTGAATCCAGCGCAAAATATAACAAGGAAATTCTGAATTTTTACTTACTAGTTTGAATTTAATTTTATCAAAACATAACCAAGATAGACAATATGTATGTTAACCTCCCTAAAAAAACCGAATCAATAATCATGGGTGATTAAAAAATGATTCAAACAAAATTTGAGATTAATCAAACAATGTATTCGAACTAGACCAATGTATACATCCAATAGATCTGGCGAAGAACATTTGGGGGGAAAAAACACTACCCAAAAGTTGCCAACAAACAAGAAGAAATGCATTCCCCCAAATTGGTCAACAATGTATTAATATAGATTGCAACCTTTGTATGCAATCCTTTCACCAACAAACAAGAAGAAATGCATTCCCCCCGAATTTGTCAACAATGTATTAATATAGATTGCAACCTTTGTATTCAATCCTTATATTCAATCCTTTCTTTGCAATTTTACAGGGGAGTCACCATCTTGGCATTTTTAATACTTTCTCTATAACATGTGGATACATAATCCATAGTTTGGGACACATCCTCAATTTATAATGCAATATGATAAGATCATTTGAAACACGAATTGAACATATATCTTCATCTCAAAACATATCGGAATACTCCATTTATAATCAACATCTCGGAACTTACAAGGATATTGGGAATTCCAATTCTTAAAGAAGAGTTTAGCCAACATACCTTACTTGAGCTTCCTTACACTCTAAATGTTTCGAAATTCTTAGCAACTTCAATCTATTATAGAAATATAACAAATTGAACTAAAATTAGGGAGATGCTTATGGTTCTAACTCATTTGAGCATTTTATCAAACACTAAGTGTGGATTAAGATTCAAGGTCCTTTTATGGAGGATTTCATCATCCCACAACCTAATCTTTACTATTTTTAGCTCAACAATCTTCTTACACCCTTTGATAACACATGCATGCAAAATAAACAATCCTCCTCCCCAGAAATTATCTTGCTAATTATCCATTTCTACACAAAATTCGAAATTAAGGGTTAGGGTGTAGAATCTTACCTCTAGGATAAAGACCTAGTGAGTTTCCCTTCTTAATCTTCTAAAACATGAGCAAGAATTGAAGAACTCCTTCACACTCTAGGGCACTCTCTCTCAACCTAAAATATTAGATTATAGCTCAAAACTGGCCAAAAGTGTGTATTTAACGAAATAGGGTTGGGTTTTAAAAATCCAGAATTGGAACACTGGAACGGTTCTGCGGTCGCATATGCGACCGCATAACGGATATGCGGACCGCAAAGTGGTGGCATAATTACAGACCAAACGACCAAAAAATTGGTCGATGTATGCGGTCACTATGCGGTCCGCATAATTGTTATGCGATCGCATAATCCACCACATAACAGTTATGCGGTTGCACAGTCGACTGCATAATTACCCCCAGACTGGCCCTTCTCCTGCTCACTTCTGCGGCCATTATGCGGCCCACAAAGCGATTCTGCGGTCGCATAATGGACTGCAAAATTATAATTTTCTGCCAAAATTTTCCTTTTCATTCCCGTGCATTGTTCAACCCAAAACCAATTCGGCGCCATGAAACATTATTTTCTTTTGTAAAATTCTACGGGGCCTTACAAAAAAAGCAAAGGGAATATTGTTGTTGTTATTGGATGAAAATACTAGTGAAGATTCATACAATGTGAAAGATGATTACTTAAATACATTTGTACCTATGTTACCTTTGTGTGCAAAAACAAAAATAATATTTTGGGGAAGTAATCTTTAGCAAACCGAGGAAGGGTGGGTTATAACAACCCACACCTAAAACTACACGTGCCGGTATAGGAGTGCATTGTGATTATTCCCCTTATTTGGGATGAGATTGATCGGTTGATATTATTCCCCTTAATTGAGATGAAATTGGTAATAATTGTGGATTGGAAAAAGTCAACCCACACGACATATGTGGGAAGGCGGCCTAGCTGATCGGGTGAAGATCGGACGCCATGTTGCGCACATTGTGGTACTACTCTTGGTAACACTTTGCTTTCGCATCACATGTCGAACCAGTTTGTTCATGGGGAGATGGCCTAGCCGATCGGGCGTGATCTCCCAACACGGTGGTATATTTGTACTAATGATCTCCCAACCAATAATATATATTAATTTCGTATTTGGAAAATTGTTATGTTTTAACTAGTCATTGGCATTCTATTTTGAATTAGTACAGTTAGCTTCACATACTAGTACTATTCCATATGTACTAACGTACCTTTTGCCGGGGGCACTGCATATTCAATGGATGCAGGTGGTTCATCAGCAGGCAACTTTGGTCCCCGTTAGCAGTTACTCAAAATTCAGCAGGTTTTTGTGAGCCCTACTCTATTCCGGGCCTGATACCATTTGATGTTTTACTTTGTGTTTTGAGGTATAGCCGTAGCCTTGTTGCTGGCATTTCCATATTACTCTTCTGTTGTACTTAGAGGCTCCGTAGACAGGTTGTGGGTGGTGTTTGATGTGGGGAATTGAACTCGAAATGTTGGTATTTGGCAAACATGTTTTTTATTTTATCTATAAACTTGTAATATTTTGGAAATTACGAATGAAGCTGCTAATGGAAATGATATAGGAGTTGTTAATAAAATCTTTTCAGTGTTTGATTAAGGGAGTGCACCTCCTCTTTATTCATGGGTGAGTTGGGTAGAAGGAAATTTAACAGGCTTACTCGGCCGGGTTTACTCGGTTGAGCGCCGGTCGCGCTCCCTGAGTTTGGGGCGCGACAAGTCTGCGATCGTGACGCACTGCTGTGCACTAGAAATCCAGCTACTCCCACAAGGCTGAAAATGGTCTAAAATCATCCTGAAACTAATACGAGCCCCCCGAGACCCCTTCCAATAATCCCAAAGAGTCCATATGCCAAACAAAAACTTGATCAAAGGGCCAAAATACCAAATATATTATCAAAACATGTACTCAAGAATCAAACCAAGAATTTCAAAAGTCTTAAAGTTCAATATTTCTAACTCTCTATTAGAAGCGCCGAAATGACCTCGGTCACCCAAGACCTAAACAAAATATTTGTACAAGTCCAAAATTATCATACAAACCTAACGAAAACATCAAATCACCAATCCAGAGTTGATTACTCAAAAGTCAAATATTGGTTAATTCCAATAACTTAAAGCTTCCAAAATGAACATTCTTCTTCACAAAATACTCCCGAACCTCTCGGAAATAAAAACCAACCTCACACATAAGTCCTAAAACATCAAATGATATTTCTCGAAGCCTCATATCGCAAAACAGAGTGCTAGAAGTCAAAACGACCGACCGGGTCATTGTATTCCCCCCATATAAACATATGTTCGTCCTCTAACGTGCCAAGAGTCGTTCAAAAACTGTCAAATAGTAGAATGAACACACCATACACATTTCCACGAGTGATCTCATGTCACCCAATGCATAGAAATCCATTAATACATATCAATTGAAGATATTCTTTCTCAACCCCCCACTCATAAGCCTTCAAAATCAACTTCAATATCCGAAACCTGATTCTTACAATTACCTATACTATATCAACCTCCATAAAATGCTATCAAGTCATGGATGAACTATCAAAGCACAACCATATGATATATTTTGCTTCATTCATATCTCTAGTCGCACTTCTTAGTCATAACATAGCTTATAGCCAAACCCAGTTATGCCCCCAACACAATAGGTTGTCATTCCAATCCTTCACAATATTGCTAATGATAAAAGAAACTTGTGGAAACTCTTAAACACACATCACATAAACAAGTCATGATGTCCACTCGTCCGATAAGAACTATTGCTAATTTCTGAGCTATTCAGTAGCATTCTTCTTCCAAACATACCTTATCTCAATCCTATTGCACTAATTCCAGGTCCATTAATCTCGTCTCACCAAATACAAGCTAGTCGACTAACAAGTCACACTAGATGCCACATGGAACTTCACACAATGTGGTACATACAATATATAATCAATAACTCGAATATGACCAATAATGAAAAGAGGATTAAATAAGATAACTATTAGGTGAGGTGAGATTAATATATACAGAAAACAAATCATAACCGTGTGAGACATTTACACAAAGGAGAAGCAACATACATAAAATATGAACAAGGAACCACATCCAAATCTAATACCGTTGCGGCATGCAACCCGATCCAACATGATATCATTGCATCGCGCAACCCAATCAAATCATATTAATCCATTTGGGATTACCCGTGGAGAAATAATTCTCATACTCCCCAAACACATGTGCATCAACATCAAGCACGGCAGAGTGCATAAATATAACTATGGGGAGATGAATAAGTATAATACACCACGAAAAAGGTAAGCACCATTAAGGCCCAATAAGAAAATCAACATCTCAGAAGCTATCTTGCTCATATATTGCCACAAGGCCAAAACAAGACCACAACATGTGTGTGAATGATTAAGAAGTCGCACATGTCACGCCCCGAACCTAGGAGCGAGACAAGCACCCCGTGCCTCACCTAACTTGGCGTACCAAATTGCGACTAAGGGACTCTGAACACATAATGTCATACTTTGGCCATGGGGCCACCTTGCAAGACAATTTGCGAAGCAAAATATAAAACTGAATGGAAACTAGCACTAACTAAATATCAATATAAAGCTAGGCCGACAAGGCCGTCATAGCTACTACAGCTGACAAACCACCAATTTATACAAACCCAACATACTGCACTAACCAACAGGATATGCCTACAAGCCTCTACTGATAGATGTACTGTGATCGGAACAGGGCCCCGACCTACCCATAACATATATACAGATATACATAAGATGTACACAAAACTCTAGTCCTGGCAACTCCGAAAGACGTGGAGCTTACCGATCAGGCGGAACTCGGAAAACACCTACTGAGGAGGTCTACCCGTCTGTCTGTCTGAACCTGCACGCATGAAAATGCAGCGCCCCCAAAAAAGGGACGTCAGTACGAAATAATGTACCGAGTATGTAAGGCAATAAAATAACTGAAATCTGAAACTGAACTGATAATATGATAACTGAAATTAACTGGGAGTCAAAGATGATCTGGAGATATACTTACCTGCTGATACTGACTCAACTCCTTCAATATAGTAAGTAAAATAATTGTACGGCCTTATAAGGCTCGGTATATATAACTGCTCTACCATAGTAGGCTCGCTTATAGGCGCTCGGCCATACTAGGCTATGTATCTCGACCATGCTGGGCTCGCTCATAGGCGCTCGGCCAAAGTAGGCTCGGTATATAACTTTCCATCTGATCAGAGGTTGCCCAATAGGGGCCTGCCCATCGATTATAGCTCGATGGTAATGAAAATACTGTAATACTATATATATAGGCTTGCTGCTCTCTTGACTGAAAGAAGACAATACTAAAATTGAATATAGAGTCTCGATAAGGAATAATATTGTAACTTATGAGACTAGAATAGTGTGAATAAATTCATGAATATGAACTTCTCTTTTTGTCTCATTACTAACACATGTAGCTACGAGATCATGCCAAAATGAAGGAAGGCTTAGCCTTAACATACCTTATCACAATCTTTTCAATCACCAAGTTGAACTCACCTCTTCGCACCTTAATCTACAAGAATGATAATAATACTATCGTTAAGTTACGAAAGGTACAACTATCGCACAACGAACGACAAACCTATTTTGTATTAAAACGGGCAGCATCTCCCCTATAATATGCCCTTCCTCCAACTTCAAGATAACACCAACAATACAAGGACAGAACAATAACAACATATATACATCATTTTCCAGCCCTATATACACCATCAAATACTACAAAACAGCCCAACACACCCCAATCTCTTCGTACACAAAACGACCATCGTAGTAGTGTCAAACGACCCGAAAATGTTATGACGAACGACCAGCCAACCACCCTACATTTATATGGTGTTTATAAACCCCCTTCCTCCTCCAAAACTCCACAAAATAGTAATAAAACACGCAGCCCAACAGCAACACAAAACAGTCCACAAAACAGTCCGCTACAAGTGAATAACTCGAACTCACGGCTTCCGATCACCATCCCGTGAGTTCTTACAAGTATAGAACGACTTACCATGAATTTACAGAAGAAAAAATGGATGAAAGAGAGCAGTAAACTCACCTTATTTGTTGGATAACTCAGCTCCTATCTTGGTTCTTCAAACTCTAAGTTTTACCTCCAATTGGAACTTGAAAGGGAGAGAAAATCAATTAGGGTTTGTGGGAAATTTTTGGGAGGATTCTTTGCAGAGCTTATGTCTGGTTATTATGCTCTATTTTAAGTCTAATATATGAAGAAAATAGGCCCTTAAAAGGCCTCTTTGGACGACCCGAAATGGCCCATTTTTGGGCTTTCATTTAAGCAAGTAGGTGACACACCTACTTGTCACCTAGCAGCTTGCGCAGTATCGCAAAAATGCACATATCTCTCTACTCCGATGTCGTATTGACAAATGGTTTAATGCGTTGGAAAATAGACTCATAGATCTTTAATATTTGTAACCTCAGAGGTAACATGATTAACTTACTTTATATACTTTTAAATATTATCTCATTTTTTTGTCCTACATTAGTTTGCTTACGACGCATTTTTACATACGAAAATATAGGGTGTAACATCACTCCCCCTTGGGAACATTCGTCCTCGAATGTTTACTCTTGGAGACTTTGGAAACTTTTTCCAGAGTATCCTTCGTACACTAGGTTAAAACCAACCTGCACGTAGCCAGAAACATACTATGCATGCCACACATGGCCAATCTTTATAAATAGCAGCAATTTGCCTCACCGACCGTAAATCATAAATATTGAAAGTGAAAAATAAAAGCTTACCTGATGACCTGCTAGCCTACATAGAGCTATGTTGTAGCGTCCCATCTCGAACCATATCTTCATTTTGAAATAGGTGGGGGTATTTAGACTTCATTTCTTCCTCCGATTCCCACGTCATCTCTTCTACATTCTTGCTCCTCCATAAAACCTTTACGGAAGCTACCTCCTTATTTCGTAGATTGCGGATTTGTCGGTCTAGGATGGCAACTGGAATTTCCTCGTATGACAAGTCCTCTGTAATCTGTACATCATCCGTGGGCACCACTCGGGTAGGATCGCCAATGCACTTCCGTAGCATAGATACGTGAAAAACCGGATGGACAGACTCCAATTCTGAGGGCAACTCTAACTCATAAGCTAGTTGGCCCACTCTCCGAATGATCCTATAAGGCCCAATATACCGTGGGCTAAGCTTTCCTTTCTTGCCAAACCTCATCACGCCCTTCATAGGTGATACCTTTAAGAATACCCAGTCATTAATCCTGAACTCTAAGTCTCGTCGCCGCACGTCAAAATATGACTTCTGATGACTCTGAGCTGTCAACAGTCGCTCCCGGATAACCTTTACTTTCTCTATGGCCTGCTGAACCAGGTCTGGCCCATGTAACCCAGATTCTCCAACATCAAACCACCCTATAGGAGATCTGCACTTACGCCCATACAAAGCCTCGTACGGAGCCATCTGGATACTGGAGTGGTAACTGTTATTATATGCAAACTCGATAAGAGGTAGATGTTCATCCCAACTTCTTTTAAAATCCAACACACATACTCGTAACATATCCTCGAGCGTCTGAATTGTGCGCTCGGCTTGTCCATCAGTCTGTGGATGAAAAGCTGTGCTGAGATTCACCTGAGTCCCTAGACCTCTCTGAAATGACCTCCAAAAATGTGCTGTAAACTGAGCCCCACGGTCAGATATAATAGAAACTGGTACTCCGTGTAGCCGCACTATCTCCTTAATATATAACTTTGCATAATCTTCTGCTGTATATGTAGATCTGACCGGTAGGAAGTGAGCTGATTTCGTGAGCCTATCGACTATCACCCATATGGAATCGAACTTACGATTAGAACGAGGTAAACCCATGATAAAGTCCATGTTTATCGCCTCCCATTTCCATGTCGGGATCTCTATAGTCTGCATTAGCCCTCCGGGCTTCTGGTGTTCTACCTTCACTTGCTGGCAACTAGTACATTGGGCGACAAACTCAGCAATGTTCTTCTTCATATCATTCCACCAGTACATATCCTTAATGTCATGATACATCTTCGTCGATCCAGGGTGGATGGAATACCATGAATAATGTGCCTCTGACATAATCCTGTCTCGTAGCCCTGCTACATCTGGAACACACAAACGACCCTTGTATCTGAGAACCCCATCTCCCTTGAGCTCTAACAATGGCTTCTTCTGCTGCGGAACTCGCTCTCTCAACTCGACCAACTCTGGGTCCTCGTACTGCCTTTCCTTGACTTCAGCTATGAGGGATGATTTTGCAGTGTTTTGGATTACAACTCCACCATCCTCAGAATCTACTAACCGAACCCCCAACGAAGCCAATTGATGAATATCTCTAGCTAATTGTCTTTTCTCGGGCTCTACATGTGCTAAGCTACCCATAGATCGGCGACTTAAGGCATCTGCTACAACATTAGCTTTCCCTGGATGGTAGAGAATGTTAACATCGTAATCTTTCAATAACTCAAGCCATCGCCTCTGTCGCAAATTCAACTCTTTCTGCTTGAAAATATATTGTAGGCTTTTATGATCAGTAAATATATCAACATGAACACCATATAAATAATGCCGCCATATCTTAAGTGCATGGACAACCGCAGCTAACTCGAGGTCGTGGGTCGGATAATTCCTCTCGTGCTTCCTCAACTGCCTTGAAGCATATGCAATTACCTTCCCATGTTGCATCAGGACACATCCTAACCCGACACCTGATGCATCACAATACACGGCATAACCCTCTAGACCCTCTGGAAGTGTTAGAACTGGAGCTGAGGTCAACTTGTTCTTAAGCTCTTGGAAACTCCGCTCACAAGCCTCTGTCCATTGAAACTTAGTTTCTTTCTGTGTCAACTTCGTCAATGGTGCCGAAAGGGAAGAAAAACCCTCTACGAACCTCCGATAGTATCCTGCTAAGCCTAGAAAGCTACGAACCTCTGTCGGAGTGGTAGGTCTAGGCCAAGATTTCACGGCCTCAATCTTCTGAGTGTCCACCTTTATCCCTTCATCTGATACAATATGCCCCAAGAATGCTACAGACTTCAACCAGAACTCACATTTAGAAAACTTAGCATACAACTTACGATCACGGAGGGTTTGGAGTACCGCTCGCAGGTGGTCCGCATGCTCATCCTCTGAACGGGAATAAACCAGAATATCATCAATAAATACTATCACGAACAGATCTAAAAATGGCCGGAATAGGCTATTCATCAAGTCCATAAATACAGCGGGTGCATTAGTCAACCCGAAGGACATGACAAGGAACTCGAAGTGGCCATATCGGGTCCTGAAGGCTGTCTTCGGAATATCTTTTTCCCGAACTCTGACCTGGTGGTACCCCGACCTCAAATCAATCTTGGAAAAGCATCTAGCTCCCTGCAACTGATCAAACAAGTCATCGATCCTTGGAAGTGGATACTTATTCTTAATAGTTACCTTGTTCAACTGCCTATAATCGATACACATCCTCAGCGAGCCGTCTTTCTTCCGCACAAATAGTACCGGTGCACCCCAAGGTGAGGTACTGGGCCTAATGTAACCTTTCTCCAGCAAATCTTTTAACTGCTCCTTCAACTCCTTCAATTCGGCAGGTGCCATTCTATACGGAGGGACGGATATTGGTTGAGTTCCTGGAAGCAAATCGATGCTAAAATCAATCTCTCGCTCTGGAGGAATACCTGGAAGCTCATCTGGAAACACATCTGCATACTCTTTGACTATGGGAATAGACTGAAGTGTAGGTATCTCAGCATCTGCATCTCTAACTCGCACAATATGATAAATGCACCCTTTTGCGATCATTTTCCTCGCCTTCAGATAGGAAATAAACCTACCTCTGGGTGTTGGTGTATTACCTACCCATTCAAGGACTGGCTCACCCGGAAAATGAAATTTGGCTACCTTTGCTCGGCAATCAACTGTGGCATAGCAAGCTGCCAACCAGTCCATGCCCATGATAGCATCAAAGTCCATCATCTCTAGCTCAACTAGGTCAGCTGAGGTCTGACGACTACAAATTGTCACCGTACAACCTCGGTAAACCCGTCTAGCAATAATCGATTCTCCGACCGGTGTAGATACCGCAAAAGGATCACTTAGTATTTCAGGCACTATACCAAACTTCCTCGCGACAAATGGGGTAATATACGATAAAGTAGATCCTGGGTCTATCAAAGCATAAGCATCGTGAGAGAAAATGGTTAATATACCTGTCACAACGTCTGGTGAAGACTCCTGGTCCTGTCGACCCGCTAAAGCATAGATACGGTTCTGATTACCACTTGAACTGGAACCTCTACCTCTGCCTCGACCTCTACCAGCCGAAGACTGAGACTCACGCCTTGAAGGATGCACGGACATAGACGATCCTGTTGCTGAACTCGCTGGTTGTGCCATTCCCCCAGAATCTCTATTTGGGCAATCTCGCATCATATGCCCCGGACGCCCACATGTATAACAAGCATCAGAACCTGCTCGGCATTGACCCAAGTGTCCTCTACCACAGATGTCACACCGCGGAGGAAATGACCATGTCTGCGCAGAACCTCGTTGTCGCTGCAAACCCGACGCCCGTGAGCTCTCACCTGGTCCTGACTGAGTATAGCGGTCATACCCGTAACCCTGTAACTGAGGTGGCGGAGGCCTAGGTGGCCGTCCGAAGTACTGGGTCCTATAACTACCCTGAGATTGCTCCTGAGACCTGGGAAATCTCATCCTCTTACGTTGCCCTTGCTCAGCCCTCTCTGTACCCTGCTGCCGACGCCTACCCCTTTCTATATTCTGGGCGAATGCCTGAATCCGGGAGATATCCATACTATCCTGCAATGCAGCGGTGGCACATGCCTCGGTTAACTCTGGGGCTAACCCTGCTATAAACCTGTGAATCCTGTCCCGCATAGTAGAAACTATGGATGGTGCATATCTGGCCAATGAGTCAAAACAGAGACTATACTCTCGAACACTCATATTACCCTGCTTGAGGGCTAGAAACTGATCGACTCGAGCCTGTCGGATCTCCCGCGGTAAGTACTGGTCAAGGAAAGCATCTGAAAAATTCTCCCAAATAGCTGGAGGTGTATCACGTCCCCTGGACCTCTCCCATCCCTCATACCAAAGGATGGCTATATCTCGGAGTCGAAAAGCTGCTAGCTCAACTGCCTCTTTCTCCGTGGCATGCATAACACGAAAGATCCTGTGAAGCTGATCTATGAAATCCTGCGGGTCCTCCCTCTGATCTGTCCCCGTGAACTCTGGGGGACTCAAAGCAATAAACTCTCGGACCCTTGAACTCCCAGACCCCTCAGAAGTTCCTGCACTAGCTGATGCCCTAGCATGTTGCTGGGTAGCTACCAACTGTGTCAACAAATGCACCGCACTCCTTAAGTCCTGATCTGATGGAAGTGGAGGGGGAACTGGATGTGCGGTTTCCCTAGGAATCTCCGTAGTTGGTGGAGGAGCCGGTAATGGCTGAGTAGGGGTCTCCCCTTGAGCCTCAGACTGGGCCCCATCTACTGGGGGTACCCTGTTGGTCCCCTCACCTACTACTGTATCTCTCCTCTGGCTAGCCGTAGTCTTCCTAGTCACCGTCATCTGTGCATGCAAACACCAACACATAAGTTTAATTCAAATTTCCTATAACTCAGTTCTATAGCACGATTTAGATTTCAAAGAAGTGTAACCAACTCCTAAATGCCCTGTAGTTCCTTGCTTATATAATGTGGTGCACAACACATCTATAAACAAGACCCTACTAGACACGGCTTGTAGACTCCCTAGGACAGAACTGCTCTGATACCAAGTTTGTCACGCCCCGAACCTAGGAGCGAGACAAGCACCCCGTGCCTCACCTAACCTGGCGTACCAAATTGCGACTAAGGGACTCTGAACACATAATGTCATACTTTGGCCATGGGGCCACCTTGCAAGACAATTTGCGAAGCAAAATATAAAACTGAATGGAAACTAGCACTAACTAAATATCAATATAAAGCTAGGCCGACAAGGCCGTCATAGCTACTACAGCTGACAAACCACCAATTTATACAAACCCAACATACTGCACTAACCAACAGGATATGCCTACAAGCCTCTACTGATAGATGTACTGTGATCGGAACAGGGCCCCGACCTACCCATAACATATATACAGATATACATAAGATGTACACAAAACTCTAGTCCTGGCAACTCCGAAAGACGTGGAGCTTACCGATCAGGCGGAACTCGGAAAACACCTACTGAGGAGGTCTACCCGTCTGTCTGTCTGAACCTGCACGCATGAAAATGCAGCGCCCCCAAAAAAGGGACGTCAGTACGAAATAATGTACCGAGTATGTAAGGCAATAAAATAACTGAAATCTGAAACTGAACTGATAATATGATAACTGAAATTAACTGGGAGTCAAAGATGATCTGGAGATATACTTACCTGCTGATACTGACTCAACTCCTTCAATATAGTAAGTAAAATAATTGTACGGCCTTATAAGGCTCGGTATATATAACTGCTCTGCCATAGTAGGCTCGCTTATAGGCGCTCGGCCATACTAGGCTATGTATCTCGACCATGCTGGGCTCGCTCATAGGCGCTCGGCCACAGTAGGCTCGGTATATAACTTTCCATCTGATCAGAGATTGCCCAATAGGGGCCTGCCCATCGATTATAGCTCGATGGTAATGAAAATACTGTAATACTGTATATATAGGCTTGCTGCTCTCTTGACTGAAAGAAGACAATACTAAAATTGAATATAGAGTCTCGATAAGGAATAATATTGTAACTTATGAGACTAGAATAGTGTGAATAAATTCATGAATATGAACTTCTCTTTTTGTCTCATTACTAACACATGTAGCTACGAGATCATGCCAAAATGAAGGAAGGCTTAGCCTTAACATACCTTATCACAATCTTTTCAATCACCAAGTTGAACTCACCTCTTCGCACCTTAATCTACAAGAATGATAATAATACTATCGTTAAGTTACGAAAGGTACAACTATCGCACAACGAACGACAAACCTATTTTGTATTAAAACGGGCAGCATCTCCCCTATAATATGCCCTTCCTCCAACTTCAAGATAACACCAACAATACAAGGACAGAACAATAACAACATATATACATCATTTTCCAGCCCTATATACACCATCAAATACTACAAAATAGCCCAACACACCCCAATCTCTTCGTACACAAAACGACCACCGTAGTAGTGTCAAACGACCCGAAAATGTTATGACGAACGACCAGCCAACCACCCTACATTTATATGGTGTTTATAAACCCCCTTCCTCCTCCAAAACTCCACAAAATAGTAATAAAACACGCAGCCCAACAGCAACACAAAACAGTCCACAAAACAGTCCGCTACAAGTGAATAACTCGAACTCACGGCTTCCGATCACCATCCCGTGAGTTCTTACAAGTATAGAACGACTTACCATGAATTTACAGAAGAAAAAATGGATGAAAGAGAGCAGTAAACTCACCTTATTTGTTGGATAACTCAGCTCCTATCTTGGTTCTTCAAACTCTAAGTTTTACCTCCAATTGGAACTTGAAAGGGAGAGAAAATCAATTAGGGTTTGTGGGAAATTTTTGGGAGGATTCTTTGCAGAGCTTATGTCTGGTTATTATGCTCTATTTTAAGTCTAATATATGAAGAAAATAGGCCCTTAAAAGGCCTCTTTGGACGACCCGAAATGGCCCATTTTTGGGCTTTCATTTAAGCAAGTAGGTGACACACCTACTTGTCACCTAGCAGCTTGCGCAGTATCGCAAAAATGCACATATCTCTCTACTCCGATGTCGTATTGACAAATGGTTTAATGCGTTGGAAAATAGACTCATAGATCTTTAATATTTGTAACCTCAGAGGTAACATGATTAACTTACTTTATATACTTTTAAATATTATCTCATTTTTTTGTCCTACATTAGTTTGCTTACGACGCATTTTTACATACGAAAATATAGGGTGTAACAGCACAGCCCATCATAGCATAAGAGAGTAATAGATGAAATAGGTCAGGACATGAATAAAACCAATTCTACCCGATGACATACCCATAGTAAATGCTGCGTTGAGTAAGAAAATCTAATCCACTGTAGAATTATAATACTTTCACCATCCGCAACCAAAATGATATTCTGCCTGAAGGAAATTTGATCTCCAAACCTGAATAAAATAAGAATCTCCATACCTGACCTCTAACTTGTCACGACCCAAACTGGAGGGCCATGACTGGCACCCGTGCAATACCAGCCGAGCACCAACGTCCATTTTATCTAACCTTTCTTATTATCTATTAGGGTCGATGAGATCAACATAAATTGTAGACATGAATCCTAAACACCATCAATGATATATAATGGCATGAACATATATAACATGGGCCGACAAGGCTGTCATGAAGCTATATATAATGTACGAGCCGACAAACTGCCATGAGATACTATACAACAAAAATCAGCCGACAAGGCTATCCAAACTATACATGAGTCGACACCTGTCTATGAGCCTCTAACGGAACGTAAGCACTATAACATTACCGGAACAGGACCCAACATACCCATAATGTCTATAATATAATGCATACCACGACCACGGCAAGTCTAAAGAAGGGATCTCGCCAATAACCGCTGAACTGGGCAGCCTACTATGGTGGGGGAGCTTCGTCTACTTGTCTATCAGGACCTACAACACAACATGTAGCGTCCACAAATAAAAAGGACGTCGGTATCCTCCGTACATGGTATTAGGACTAATCGTTGAATCGGGCAACCTACTGTGGTGGGTGAGCTTCGTCTACCTGTCTATCAGGACCTATAACACGACATGCAGCGTCCACCAAATAAAAGGTACGTCGGTACGAATAAAGTACTGAGTATGTAAGGCAGGAAAACATAATAATAACAATAATGTAAACAAGGATAGAGAATATACAACCTGTAATATCTAAGTGCCTCTGAGAGCGACTGACATGAAATGCACACATATATATATATATATATATATATATATATATATATATATATATATATACTTCTTAATAACATATGCCTATGTGGGCATCTTCATCATCATATCGTACCTGGCCGTAATAGGCACGGTAAAAATGTACCCGGCCATCATAAGGCTCAGTAGAATTGTATCCGGCCATATGAATCTCGGTAAAACCTAACTGATCAGTGGTTTCACAATAGGTATTGTACCTGGCCGACTATAGTGCGGCTCGGTAGAGTAAAATAGGTATATATATATCCATAATGCATGCTGGATTCATTGGAATCACATTCTGAATATTTCGGAATGATGTAAGGTCGGTATCCTCCGTACACGTTATTAGGACTAACTCTTCATCGTGAATTTTAATATAATTAGGATGTACCAACAACATTGATAACATAATAATAAGAGAAGTAACATCAACATCAATCGTTCCAGAAGAAGGGAAACAATGTAAGTTCTGTTAGCTTCTAAGAGTGGAGTATCTTTGGAAGCTTGTTCATTGCATTATGTACAATCGGAGTCATGCAAAAGAAGGAAAGGCATAGTCTCACATACCTTGTATATACTGCCCAACCTCAAGCTATGCAAATGTCACGACTTCTTAGTCTACAATAAGAGAAATGATACTATCGTTATCGTTTATCGTTATGAAACGGACAACACATCCCCTATTTATATGACTTACCACAAGTTAAAACAATTACCAAACAGCCTAAACAACATCAATAATAATCATATTAAGCCTCCCAGAATAGTCCACCAACAACCAACATTACAAACAAGTCTTTCGATAGATATCTCACAAGTTCTAGCTTCAACGACTTAGCCACAACTTGGATAATCTTAAATACATGTAGAGTAAGAGGTTGCTTACCTTTTAACAGATGTATAAACTACAATTTTACCTTACTTCGCCATGAAATATCTTTCCAATGCTGCCACATGAACCAGGAAGCGAAACTAGCAATCAATTCAGGTTTTTCGGCACTTTAATCAATTTGGAAGATTTGAAATAACGTAGGGTTGATATTAAAAACATGAGAGAGTATTTTACAGAAATTAAATCACTTAATACAACCTCCCACATGAGCTGGAACCACACAAAAATCCATAACTACAAGAAGAACAAGAAACTCACTAGCGCCACGGGATTCCCGACACTTGATTTGTGTTGTTTGCCCTCTGTTTAGGTCTTGGATCATGAGAGAACCTTGACAGAAAGTTTTTAGGTGTCTAGAGTCTGAAGAGAGTAAAAGGGAATGAGTTAAAATGGGCTTAAGGTGTCTCATATAAATCAATATATCTCAACCGCCTAAGTGGGTCCCATAGAGAGTTTGTTGCGCAGTCTCACAAAAATGTGAATATCTCTCTACTCCGACGTCGTATTGACAAACAGTTTAATGTGTTGGAAACTAGAGAAATATATCATCAATTTGGTGGGTTTATTACCCTGTAATTCCAAGTACATTGAGATAATATTTTAGTAACATTAGACCAAAACTTTAAGTAATATTATGAACGTAAGTTGCGACAACTTTTGTCAACTTTTGTTTCATAAATCTCTTGACTTCAACACTTATGATACTGATATTATATGATTCAAATAACTTAAAACAAGGCATCCTTATTATATTAAAGCACCTCTAGATTTACCCGAAAATACGGGTTACAACATCCTTGATTCGTTTTACTTCTAACTTCTAATACTTGTTAACCGCTCTTATATACCCTTGTATCATTTAAGACAAATATGATTAACTTCTTATCATCTCAAATATAATATCTTCTCGGATTTATATCGACTAACTTATGAAGTTATTTAACATATGCGAATATGGGTTATAACATAACTCTTCCACTTAAATTACTACGACATCACATATACACAGGCACCTCATGAAGCATATTTGCGTCAATATGTTACGTACAATAGCAAAAGTCTAACATCACCAGTTACCAATGCAAATTCATGATAGTTCATTCTGAGATTTAGCTCTCCGTTGTTTGTTTTAAGACTTTGAATAGCTTCATTTTAGGATTTATGACTTTTTCTCTGGTCCATTTTGATCTCTGGAGTTCGCCACGATCAACATTCTTGGTAAACGACCTTAGATTGATATTTTGGAAATTCTAATATATTCGCATGATTATTTTGGACTTATACATATGTTTGAAAGGGATCCTAGGTGATCCCAGGCCGTTTTGACGCTTATTGTGGAAAGTTAAAAATTTGAAGTTATGAACATGTAAATTCTTGAGATTTGATGCTTTATTTTTTATTACAGATGTTATTTTGTTATATTGAGCTTGCGAGCAAATTTGTATGAGGTTATTATACTTGCGTGGATGTTTGGAGTGGGGCCCGGGGGGATCGGTTGAGTTTTGAATTAGTTTTGGGCTATTTTGGAAAGACTTGGTAATGTTGGTGCTGCCGTCATCACAATTGTTGATGAACCACTCGCATTTTCGAAGTGGACCTCACATTAGCATAGGTAGGATAGGGGAGGCCAACTCCACAATTGTGAAGCTGGAGTATTTGCGGCCCTCGCAAGTGCTAGGTGCGTCTGACATTTGCAAAATTTGAGGCTCCAAGGCCATTTTCGCATTTGGGAACGTTGCTTCACATTTGAGAGTTGCACAATTGAAAACTAGGCTTCGCAATTACGTTTTGCAGCCAGGTAAAAATTGGAGATTTCATGATTAAATTATTTTTTTCTATTTCTTAGACCTAGACTTTGTGGGAGGAGATTCTTGAAGAGAATTCATTCTTCCAACTTCAAGGGTTAGAAACTTTAACTTGATTAATTTCTATAACTTCCATAGATTTTCATCCATAAATCTAAGATTTCATATAGTAGAAATAGGATTTTTGGGTAAAAACTTAGGATTTTATATTTTAGATATATAGACCTCGATTTGAGGTCGAATCTAAAAATAAACAATATATTTAGACTAGGGGATGAATGGATAATCAAATTTGCTCTTGTTTTCAGATTTCAGCAAAGTGGGCCGGGATTGACTTTTAGTTGATTTTTCCAAATAGGATAAAGATTGAACCTTTTTATAATAGGGTGGTTTCTAATTCTTGGGTTAACTTATTTGAGCATTATTTAACCAGATTCAAGTAGCTTGGAGGCTTGTTCTAAAAGAAAAGTTGTGTTGGATTGTTGATTTTGTTCTGGAAAGAGTTACGTATCATTTTAACCTTGATTTGAAGGAATTAAGATATAATTGGGTCTATTTTCTTATTGATTTATGTGTTGGGGATGATATATCTGCAAGGTGACGAGTGTGTATGCGTTGTCATGGGTTAAACTATGTAGGAAGAACTAGTTAATTTTATGCCTTTAATTATATCATGTCTTTACTTATTTCATGCCCTCACGTATTTCATTCCTTCACATGTTATACACTCTTACTTGTCACTTGCTACTACTCGTTACATGTCTTTGACTGTCACATGCCTCAATTTGTTTCATGACTTTTTAATAGCATGTCGTTAATTGGTTGATGGTAGGCTATAATCTCGTATTTTAGTCGCTTATTGCACTCTAATTTACGGTAATTTAATTGAGTTTGAGCTTTAATCGCTGGTGTTTTGCACTTATTGTATGTTTTATGCCTTGCTGGATTGATTCCGAGTGATGTAGATGTTATGGAGCTAATTCGAGTGATTTGGAGCTTTGAAGTCTGAGTAAAACCCTAAGGGATTAAGTCGGGATCGTGTTTGGGGGTCGAGAATCATGTCTGGATATAAACAAGCAAGATAAAATCCGTACTTTGAGAGTTTTTAACGCCCACGACGCGTGGAGCGGCGCGTGGGGGTGCCACATTTATGCAAATTTCCACTCCTATCAAAATACAAGCTCTCTGAAGTTTCTCACTGCCGCCCCGCCTGGCGCGTCGTCCCATGCAGCACGCATGTGCATGTTTTACAGAGCCATAGTCCTATTTCGCGTAGGAAAAGGTATTTTCGTCTCGGCCCGACCCTACAACAACAAAAACAACAACCCAGTAGAATCTCACTAATGGGGTCTGGGGAGGGTAGTGTGTACGCAGACCTTACCCCTACCCCAAAGGAGTAGAGAGGATGTTTTCGAAAGACCCACGGCTCAAGAAAACAAAAAGACAAAACGACAAGAGGAGACAACATTAGTATCACCACAACAATCATAGAAAAAATAGGAACACCATGAAATACAGAAGAAAGATGCAAAGCAAAAAACGATAGCTAGTAAATAGGACATGCACTGAAAATTGAAGTAGTAAAACACAATATTGTCACTAGCTACCCTAGACAAACACCCTACGTGGCCAGACCCACAATGGTACGAAGTAAGTCAAGACTCAACTACATCCTAACCTACAACTCTAATACTCGACCTCCACATCTTCCTATCAAGTATAAATACATGAAAAACTTTAATTTCTGGACTTTTGACACACATAAAACCTAAGGAGGCTAAGGAGGAGGTGGAGAATCAAAATCACAAGGAGTTCATCATTCAATCCGCACTCAAGACAAGAGTTTGGATCGTTTTATGTTTTCCTTTACTTTAAACATACTTGTGATGAATTACTCCATATCTATGGAGTAATTCTCTTTAGGGTTTGATGGATTTGGTGTATTGATATTTCCTTGTGGATAATAACTATAGTTTTTATGTATTGAATCATTTTGGATAATTTAATTGTTGCATCTATATTCACATGTTCATGTAATCGAGAGAGGCATAACTTGTGATATCGTTGCACTATCTTGTTGGTTGAGTTCATTAATTCTTCATTAGTAATCGAAAGAGGCTAGTTGAATTATTGATTAAACCTAGTTAGGAGGATAATCGAAAGAGGTTCTGCTAAAGACCAATCCACTACGAATTCGTGCATATCTTCAACAAGCTTAAATTGGTTCATATTGTGAGCTTGAGACTTAATCGAGAAAGGGGTTTCTACTAAATGTTTAAACTAATAATTGAGTGAATTCGAGAGACTCAGTTGAACATTAGAAGTGAATTACTATAGTTAAATTCCAGACATTTATCATGCACCTATCCACTCAATTCCTATTTTCTCCCATTGATATCTTCCTTGCTTACTTTTATTTCGATTGTCATTCGTCAATTAGCTTTAGATTCTTAATAAATTTGAGGTTTAATCAGAAAATTCTAAACTGTTAATTATCTTGGATATAAATATAGCTACAAACTACAATAATACTATTTAACTCCAATCCCTGTGGATACGATATTATATTTTACTATATTCGACTAGCGAGCATATTTAAGTATGTGTTTTGCGCTCGTCAAATATTGGCGCTGTTGTAGGGGATTTTCCATCAATAGTGTTAAAAATATTTGCCTTTTATAGTTATATGCCTTTAGTGGTTACATGCCTTTACTAGTTACTAAATATTTGCATTTACTTGCTTCATGCATTTACCTGTCTCATGCCTTTACTAGCTTTAAGCCTTACTTGTTTCGTGCCTTATAATCCTATACTATATTGGATTGTTGATTACTTAATCGTTGCGTGTCAATGACTCATGGGAGTCTTTGATGGGATATATGTGTGAAACTAGATCATGGATATTTGGATGCCTATCATACTTATTCGTGTCTATTTTTCCGTGGTAACTTTCCATACTTGGATTGATTACGGGCATCTTTATACGAATTGGTATATTGGATCAGGTTGTACACCATAATGGTATTGATTATTGATAATATTGAGATTAAGATCTGGTTGCATGCCTAAACAGTATTGATTATTGATGGTATTATAAATTGATCAGATTGTACGCTGCAACATTATTGTGTTTGGAACGGATATGATGTCATGTAGTTATTCCTTGTAACGATCCGACCGGTTATTTAGAGCTTTAACATTTCGTTCAATGGTTTGAGACTTTATGTAGCTTCATATTATGCATTATGACTCGCTTATATGGCCATTTTCAATTTTCGAGGGGTTCAGAGTTGATTTGGGAGAGTAATTCTTAATTCAGAAGCTTTAAATTAAAAGAGTTGACCATTGTTTAAATTTTGTTAAACAACATCGGAATCAGATTTGATGGTTTCTATAAGTCTGTATGGTGATTTTGGACTTGAGGGTGTGTTCGAATTTGATTTGGATGTTCCTAGAAGGTTTTGGCCATATTTATCGAAAGATGGGAATTTAAAAATTTGGAAAGCTCATAGGTTTGACCGGGAGTTAACTTCGAGGCTATCGGGTTCAACATGTTATTTTGGGAATTGAAATAGGTTAGTTTCCTCTTTTGGGACTTGTGCATAAGTTTGGGTTCATTCCAGGTTGGTTAGACTTGAATCGGACGCTTGCTTCGAAGTTGGATGTTTATGAAGTTAAGAGATTGATCTAATCGATGATTCTTGGTTTTGATGCTAATTATGGTATTTTTGAGCCGTTGGATAAGTTTGGATAATGTATTTAGACTTGTTGGTATGATTGGACGAGATCTCGAGGGCTCGGGTGTGATCTGGGGTAGTTTCAGACCATTTTTGTTGTGTTGCGTTGTTGATTTCTAGTGATGTTCTGATGTGGTTCGCGTTCGCGATCGGTGTATCGCCTTCACGTAGAGTGTTATGGGTTTCTAGTAACTTGTTTAGCATGTTTGCAATGAAGTCCTTGCATTCGCAGAGTATCGTGGATTATGGATATAGCGTTCGCATTCGTGAAGTGTTGGAGAAGGCAAGTCAACATCCTTTAGCATTTGCTCTTGGTCTCTCGCATTCGCACAATTTAGAGGCTAGTTGGCCTTCACGTGGTGCATGTCGCATTCTTGATGAAGGTTTTAGGCGCTGGGTGATTTTGTTCTTCACGAAAGTGGGCCTGAGTTTTTGTTCGCGTATTGTACATCTAGGGCAGACTATTTAAGTTGTTGTTTTCGGGACCTTGGCCATTATATCATATTTTGAGCCATAGACTTCGAGAAGAGGATATTTTGAAAAATAATTTTATTACTACATTAGAGGTAAGTAATTTTCACTTTTATTTTGCTTTATATCTTGATTACCCGTGGATTTCTACACCTAAAACTTTGAAGTTTTGAAAGGAAATTTGGGGTTTTGCCTACACTATAAGAGAGTGTATTTTAGGAGGTTGAGTACCGATTTGGACCCGGTTTTGGAAACTATTTTCATGTTTAGACTTGGTAGGTTACGAGTCATCAAGTTTTAGTATTTGTTTTAGATTTTGGGCACGTGGGCCCTAGTTGGCTTTTGGAAATTTCTTGAAAGATCAAAGCTTTATGGATTGGGATTGCTTCCTATGGCATTCTTGACTTCCTTTAATGATATTTGGCTTGGATTTGCCCAATTTGAGGGCTAGATTAATGTTTTGACGTGATTTGAGGTTGAAGACTATCTCAGATGAGGTAAGTATCTTGCCTAAGCTTGGTTTGAGGTAATATTCCTATTGGCGATGATACTCGTTATGAGTTGGGAGCGTATGTGCGAGGTGACGGGCATATATGCGTGCACAGTAGTTATTCATGATAAAGGCAAATCTTAGGCTATTATATGTCGTGTTTTGCTATTATGCTTCTTTGATATCATGTTTTTCTCCATTTGTATGACTACATGGGCTATTATTCATGCTAGGAATCATGTCTAAGCTATTTGCTTAGTTATTGAGGCATGATTGGGTTAACTTTGGTATGTTGAGCTATTTGCCTTAGTGATAGTCATACTTTTCAGTCATGATATTATATCCATGTGTTATATCTCTGTCTCTGTGCACATTTGATATGTTATCTCACATGTTATTGGTGTCCTTGTGCGTGACACAAGTTTTAGATAAATTGTAGTACATTGGTATATTTCGTAGGGTATATTGAATTATGTTTCTGTGAGATATTGGCATATGGAAACTTGAGTGGAATGATGACTGGTATTGGCCATGGAGCCGTGTTGGTATTTGATATTGAGGTGACATGTGCGCTAGGACCCATGTTGGGCTGAGTGGTATTGATATTGAGGTGACGCGTGCGCTACGTCCCATGTTGGGCTAGATGATATTGATCAATGACTTAGATCCAATCACCACTTGGGCAAGGACACGCCTCCCTAGAGTCAGGTATTAACTGTGGGCACAAGCACATGGTCATATATACGTGCTTGGTGAGGGACTTGTGTTAAGCACCCATATAGTGCTGAGAGTGTATATTTCTATATGAGAGTCCAAAGGCACCGTGAGCATGCTTAGAGTATTATTAAGGGGTACCTTGTGCCAGGCATTATGAATGTGATGAGATTATGTACACTTGATATTTAAACTATGATTGTTTGTTGATTTGGCATGTATAATTAACATGCAGGCATAGAGCTGTATTATACCTCATGCTAATTTTTATTTGATGACTCTACGTGATGTTTAGAGCTTGATATTACAGTTTTATCATGTTAAATATATGTCTAAGTGGATTATGTGGAAGTTGATGCCTTGACTATTATATCTGAAAAGCATGTCTATTTCCTCTTTTGTTAGGTTAAGTTGAGCCTATTATTATTTGAGCTATTTTCTATCATATGCTATAATTATGTTGTTATTCCTATTGTTGGTTGTGGAAAGTGTGCATTGTACCTTGCCAAACTCGTCACTGTTTTCAGCCCGAGGTTAGGATTGCTACTTAGTGAGTACATGGAGTCGGTTATACTCATACTACACTCTGCAAGTTATGTGCAGATCCAGGCACTGCTAAGAGGGGTGATTGCTGGAGTGTGGCACCAATATCAACCTTTGGGTATTTCGAGGTAGTTGTTGTTCCGTTCGCAGGCCTTGAAGTTCTTTCTTCTTTGTTTATGTTATTATTGTTCCATCTTTTAGACATTTCTATATTTTGAGATAACATTTTGTATTTAAAAATATGTATCGCTCATGTACTCGATGGCACCGGATCATGGGATGGTTTTTGTGTATTATTGTTATTGACTTTCATTATTTATGATTAGTCCACTGATGAGACTATTCAATATTGTTATTTAAGTTTGTTTATGCTTATTGATTGACGGCTTGCCTAGCAAACGATGTGAGGTGCCATCATGACTCCGGTGGGATTTTTGGGTAGTGACAAATTCGTATTAGAGCACTAGGTGGCATAGGTCTCGGGAGTCATGAGCAGGCCTAGTAGAGTCTTGCGGATCAGTATAGAGACGCTTGTACCTATCTTGAAGAGGCAATAGTGCCTTAGGAAACTTCCTTTTCTTGATACTTTATCATGCGATTTTATCTCGGCTTGAAGCCTATCTCGTCAGTTCTTTCCTAATCATTTTGTATGGGACATAGAGTACTCGATATTAGATGGGCACCTGCGAGCTTTGATAGTGATACAAACGTGGTGCTATATGGTTTTTCCTTGTGTGCGAGATTAGATTACTATAGTCGCTTTGTGGATGAGTTGTCATCAATTGCAGCCCTACTACTAGTAATGCCCATGGGTTCAGAGCCTTATAGAATGTATTGTGATGATTCATGCATTAGTTTTAACACGATATGGGAGAAGACTGGTAGGGTGATTTCTCAAGCTTGCAATCATAGTAGCCCATGAGAAGGAATACTTGGTTCACGATTAGGAGTTTGGAATTTGTTCCATAGGAGGCGAGAAATTTAGGCTATGGATGTTCATGATTTGGTTGATAGAGATGCGGTGTTGGGCATTTTTGAGCTTAGTGGAGCTCTCGCTTGTGTTGTTACACAGTCATCCATGGTTGAGCGCATAAAGGATCATTGGTATGATGGTTTTCATTTGTTTTTCCCAAGGGCACAGTGTTGCAAGGTAGTGTTGAGAAGTGGCCCTTCGAGTGGATCACTGTTTGCGACTTCCCAGCCGGATTTCCATTCCCAATGTTGAGGATTCGAGGGAGATAATCCTTGATGAGGCTCGTAGTTGTGGTGTTCTATTTGTAAAGGTGGAATAGAGAGGTATCATGAATCGAGGTATCATTATTGGGAATGTTTCATGGTGTTTGATTGTTAGCAGACCGAGAATGAGAATCATAGACTAAGGGGTTTACTTCGGAAGATAGTTATACTAATGTGGAAGTGAGAGTGTATCATTGTGGATTTTGTGCCAGAATTGCAATGGTTTTTGAGGATGTGTGATGTTGTATGGTCAATATGGACCATTGAGGGAGTTTCATATTGGTGGCGGCTTCTTACATGTTGAGAGTTCGAATTTGACGAGAAGGGTTTGCTTGAGCTAATAAGGGATAGTGAATGTTTGATTATCATCTTAGTGTGTGTACCATCTTCAATTATGGTGTCTTGAAAGGTCTTCTAGATGTTCATTGATGGAATGAAATAGAATATTGCAGCTTGTAGACGAGTGTGGACTCGGGATGAGTCATTGATTACATAGCATTGCACTATGGCAGGTTATACAAAGGTGTTGATATAAAGTCACATAGGAGGGTTATCTCCAAGGAGAAGGTTGTGGGTTATCTGAGTTCTTATAAGGTTTCTGTGAAGAGTTTTACCTTGTACCCGGCGGGATGCATGTGCTATGATATAGGTTCAGATTACTTGCGGAAGATGGAATGCGTTTCATGAGGTTGAGTGTGCATTTGGGTTGATGATTTAGGATGCGACATGAGCTTATGATGAATTCATTTATGTAACAATGTGGGATCATGGCAGTAAAAGAGGAGCAGTCATCATGGGTTCTTGGGTCATGTGATTGTGGCTTAGAGTCAAGTGGGGAAGTCTAACATCAGCGATTGGGTCACCTAGTTGTGTGTTATATTAGATTCTAAACCATCGAACGTTTGCGGGTTAGATATAATTCCAGGAGAATGACTTCGAGGATGATTTGAGCAAGGAATCTCCTAGACGTGTGTTATATTTTACCTTGGTTATATATGAAGGTTGTGGTAGGACTCATGTTTAATAATCTTATGTGGAGGTAGTGTACAAGGAAAGGATTCGAGTGGTTGTCTTCTTTTTGGAGTATTCACATGCTAATAGAGCACTAATGGTTCGACATGGATGGTTATG
Source organism: Nicotiana tomentosiformis (assembly GCF_000390325.3). Classification (NCBI taxonomy): domain Eukaryota; kingdom Viridiplantae; phylum Streptophyta; class Magnoliopsida; order Solanales; family Solanaceae; genus Nicotiana; species Nicotiana tomentosiformis. The sequence continues at coordinate 43,542,911 of NC_090814.1, read as the reverse complement.
AATTTTGGACTAGTACTGAGTGGCTGACTCTCAAGAAAGTTCTGATGGATTCAAGATTCAATTTGTGATCTTTAATGACCCATCCGGTCGTTTTGAGAATGTAAGTCCCGTCCAGCGGTATAAGGCCCTGAGCAGCTTTATATTATGTGTATTGACTTGCGTGCATGGTTGAATTCGGTTACTGGATGTTTTAGAGTGATTTGGGACACTTAGTCCCTACAACGGAAGCTTAAGTCTTAGGATTTTGACTGTAGTCGGAACTATGTGAAGACGACTCCGGAATGGAGTTCTGTCGGTTCCATTAGCTCCCTTGGGTGATTTTGGACTTAGGAGCGTGTGCGGACTGTAAATCTGAATTCTGTAGCTGATTTAGGCTTGAAATGGCGAAAGTCAAATTTTTGGAGATTTGGACCGGAAGTGGACTTTTTGATATCGGGGTCGGAAAGCAATTCCGAGAGTTGGAACAACTCTGTTATGTTATTTGGGACTTGCTTGCAAAATTTGACGTCATTCCGGGTTGATTTGATAGGTTTCAGCACGAGTTTTAGAAGTTGAAAGATTTAAAAATTTATAAGTTCGATTCATGATGCGATTCGTAGTTTCAACGTTGTTTGATGTGATTTGAGACCTTGAGTGGGTCCGTGTTAGGGTATAGAACTTGTTGGAATGTTTGGACGGGGTCCCGTGGGCCCCGGGTGTTTTTCGGATGAGTTGCGGATGATTTTCATGGTTTTGGGGAGGTCTGAGTTCTGGTGTAATCGCACCTGCGGACCTTGGGCGCAGGTGCGAAAATGGAGGCACAAGTGCGAGAAGAGCTGGACTTGGCAGTCTCCGCTGGTGCGGAGAATTTGTGCGCATCAGCAGACTCGCACATGCGGAGATAGAAGCGCAGATGCGAGAATTGAGAGTTGGCCTGGGGTCACAGGTGCGAGGAAGTTCCGCATCTGCGATGCCCGCGGATGCGCAGAAGGCTCGCAAGTGCGGAGGCTGTGGGAGTAAGTGACTTCCACAGGTGCGACTGGTTAGACCACAGGCACAGTAGGCGCATGTGCGAGAAATGATCGCAGGTGCGAGGATTGCTGGGCAGAAAGGGGTTGAAATCGAGGGTTAGTTCATTTTTCACTCCATTTTTGATTTTTAGCTCGGGAGAAGGCGATTATTTGAGGGATTTTTAGAGGAATCTTGTGGGTAACGATTTCTTACTCGAATTTGGTTTTATTGCATTAATCTATAGATGTTTCTCCATTTAATTTCGGATTTTTAGGGTTGAAATGGGGAAAAATTGGAAGAACTTCTTCAATAAAGATTTTGGGTTTTGAAGGGGGATTTGTGGTCGTATTTGAGTAATTCTTATATGGTTGGACTCGTGACTGAATGGGTGTTCGTATTTTGTGATCTTTACCGATTCCGAGATGTGGGCCCGGGTCGACTCCTTAGGGCGAATTTCAGAATTTTTGTGAAAATATTGATTTCATTGATTAGATGAGTCTATTATTATTGTATTCATGTTATGCAATTGTGTTTGGCTAGATTTGGGCCATTCGGAGCCGGATATTCGTGGAAAAGGCATTGTGACCGATTTTTTGAGCTTGGTTTGAGGTAAGTATCTTGCCTAACCTTGTGTGGGGGATTTTCCCCTTAGGATTTGAGTCTTCTATGTTGATTATAGTCCATGTACGCGAGGGGACGAGTGCGTGCTCGGACTTATTTGTGAAAAGTTGGCCTTTTAGGATTCTTAGTTCCTTATATTCACTGAGTATGGAGTTGTTCTTGATATGATTAAGTTCCTATTTACTAGTTTCAACTCTACAGGCTTTAATTAGAATTAATCATTTTCAGAATTTACTCTTATTGCCTATTTAACTCTTATTTGACTTAACTGAAGATTTTACCTCCTCTATTGTCATGCTATCTTTTCACAACTTCTTATCTTTATTTGGAATTATTATTATCTCATCCTATAATTTTTTCAGTCTTAATTGAGGTTATGATTATCTTTCTGCTGCTTATCCTTAATTGAATTGTTGAATATCCTTCAAAATTTCCTCAACCTTAAACGAAGATTTAGATATCCTATATCTTAGTCGACTTGTTTTATTTGGAATTATTTGACTCGTGTTAGTTTTTCCTGTTGTTGAAATGTATATTGTGGTATCATTGCTACACATTAGTTTCCCTTTGTTGAGTTGTTCTCTTTACGCCTAGCATTCTTTACTGTGGTTATTCCTTGTGAATTGGTTCTACCATTTCTTTGTGAATTAAAGTTCTTGAGTTGATTTTCTTGTCGTACCTTGTATTATTGTCATTGTTGTTGTGGTACTTATTGTGGTGATGCACGAGGTTTCTGCCGTCCGATTGTTATTATGGGGTTGCACGAGGTTTCTGCCGTGCTATTGTTACCATTGATATGTGCACATGTGACGTGACAAGGAGGGATATGTATATATATATGTGGGTTGTGCATGTGGCGAGACAAGGTGGGAACATTATTATGCATGTGTGGCGAGACAAGGCGGGCATTTATTTTACTATTGCACACATGGCGAGACAAGTTGGGTTGTGTCAGGGATTGATTTGTGATGATTTACGGCCTGGGGGTATTCTTGCTGTTGATATTTGTGTGGTGGTATACGTACCTGTGTGAGCTTTATCTTGTGAAAGCGGTGAGAAAATATTCTACGTGTTATCCGTTCTTCTTCTTTCTTATGCTTATTTGCTGGTATGGACTATGTTAGGACACGTGCACAAGCATACACGTAGTTAAGCACTCTTATCGGATAAAAGGGGTTCTTGATATTGTTGATCATAGATGCGCACCCTTGTTTACTTTCCTTCTATGTGAGAATGACTCTATTGACGCGTGAGTCGTCAGTGCGGTTATGAGGTGTTATGATGGCACAAGATGCCAAGTGTTAGGGTTCAGGTATTGAGACCCATGAGTTGTGAGGTTCGGTACCTCGTGGAGTTGTTAGCTAAAACCTGATGTAAAAGCGGTTGTAGTTGCTGAGTTATTACTTGTCCTTGCCATATTTGTAATTCTGGATTTAGGTTGTGTTCCATTCGCTTTGTCTGTGTCATTTTCATGATATTCCTTTGATACTTGTTGTTTCTTTCTTTAATGTGATTACTGTATTGTGAGCCATATTGCATAGTCCTTATGTAGACATCATACTCTTGTTGTTCATATACCGTACCTGTTTAGTTTATTAGACCAGTGGGGTCTTGACTGTTCCTCGTCACTACTCCACCGAGGTTAGTCTTGATACTTACTGAGTACCGCTGTGGTGTGCTCATGCTACTCTTCTACATATTTTGTTTTGTGTGTAGATCCAGGTATTTGTTCGTTAGCTAGTTGTGTGGACTGTTGCTGTGGAGACTCAAAGTAAACCTGTCATTGTGCTCGCAGGCTTCGGAGTCACCTTCAAGTTTTCTTTTTGCACTGTTTATTCTTATTTCTGGACAGTTGTAATTAGAAGTTTTCTAGAAAACATTCTGTAGAGCTTATGACTTGTACTACCGGTTTTGGGAATTGTACAAGATTCTATTTAAATAATGTTGTTGTTTCAATTATTGTTAGGCTTACCTAGTCCCTAAGACTAGGTGCCATCACAACACCCAAACGGAGGGGAAATTGGGTCGTGATAAGTTGGTATCAGAGCTCTAGGTTCATAGGTGCTACGACTCATGAGCGAGTTTAGTAGAGTCTTGTGGATCGGTACAGAGACATTTTGTACTTATCTTCGAGAGGCTACAAAACTATTAGGACAATTTCACTTCGTTCATTCCTATCGTGTGAGCTTATTGATCTCGGAGTTTGAAATTTTATCATACCATTCTCTCACAGATGGTGAGGACACGAGCTGCAGTTATCGACGATGCTGCTCCCAGAGCAGGTATCGTTAGAGGCAGAGGAAAAGGCCAACGAGGAGTAAGTTCCATAGCCAGAGCACTACCAGAGCAGCAGTTGAGGAGTCGCCAGTAGTTCCAGTTAGGGAGCAGGTACCGGAGGCGCCTGCTATTACCCCCGGACTTCAAGAGACCATAGCACAGTTCCTGAGCATGTTTGGTACATTGTCTTAGGCGGGTTCATTCCGGTTACACCATCTATTTCACAGACCGGGGGAGGAGCCCAGTCTCCCGCCGCCCATACCCCAGAGCAGCGAGTTCATATTGGTCAGGTTCCAGGTGTCATGGCGACACATCCGGTGGTTCTAGTTCAGCTCATGGTCAGGGCAGCAGCATCTAAGGAAGATCAAGTTAGCCTTGCAAGGTTTAAGAAATATGACCCTCCTACATTCAGTGGTTTGGCTTCAGAGAGTGCACAGGGTTTTCTGGAGGAGTGTCACCGCATTCTCCGTATTATGGCTATTGTGGAGACGAGCGGGTCGCTTTTACTACGTTCCAGCTCAGGGGAGCGACTTATCAGTGGTGGAGGGCATATGAGTTGGGTAGCCCAGCCGAGTTAGCTTTACTTACATGGGTTCAGTTTTCAGAGATGTTCCTGAGAGAGTTTGTACCTCAGTCCCTTCGAGATGCAGGGCGCGTAGAGTTTGAGCAGTTGCGCCAGGGCACTATGTCAGTTTCAGAGTATGTCGTGAGATTCAATGATTTGGCAAGGCATGCACCTGCTTTGGTCACCACAGTTAGAGAACGTGTCCTTAGATTCATTGAGGGACTCAGGCATGATATTCGTTTCAGCATGGCTCGGGAGTGAGAGTCAGATGTTTCGTTTCAGTAGGTAGTAGTGATCGCTCGTCGTGTAGAAGGCATATGGGATCAGGAGAGAGAGGACATGTGGGGCCATGAGAGAGAGTACAAGCGAGAACAGGAGAGAGAGGACAGGGAGGTGAGGAGGCCTCATAGACCGGAGAGATTTACTGGTCCTTATTTTGGAGGCAGGGTACGCATGACAGAGGTTTTGTGCGTCAGCCTGTTCAATTTGTACGTCAGGCTTCTCAAAATGTTTCAGGTTCTCATGGGTCTCAGAGTACCCGTACCACACAGTTCCCATAACCACGTCAGCAGAGAGGTTGCTTCGAGTGTGGTGATACCAGCCACAGGGTAAGAGATTGTCCTAGACTCCGAACAAGTGTGTCACAATGGAGTATTCAGGCGAGTAGAGGGAGCCCAAGAGGGGAAGGCCCGGCCCGTTGAGGTGTTTCATATAGTAGGCTTGAGGCCACTATGCCAGATGATGTCATACAAGTATGCTTTTGATTTATTACAAAGGGGCACTATTCGTATTTTGATTCGGTTCTGCTTATCGGGGCGAGTTCCCCTATTTGTTGTTCCACCTATGGGTGAGTTCATGACTCAGTATTCTGTATGTGTTTGCCCTGTTGGGAGATTCTATGAGTGATTGCCGTGTCTATCATTATTTTAATTCATTTTTTTTAAAGTTATGAGACTAGAAGTGAATTCATGTTATCCATTATGGCAGGTTTGAGGTGATTCTTGAGTAACTTGGTTACGATTTGTGATTTGATACTCTACCAGGGTGAGAGTTTAGAAAGTATTGTGATTTTATTGGAAGAATTGAGTTAGTGGAAGATTTCCATTGGTATGATGTGTATTCGACTTGTGATTCGGAGTTGAGGGTGAGACCCTTGCGATTCCATGTGATTTGATATGTTTGAGCCAGGCTGCGTGCCGCGGTGGAGGTTATACCAGGACGAGATCCTTATGATTTGTTTTTGTACTTTTAGTTTTTCCTTTTAAATTGATTCGTAGTATGGTACTGTTAGAGAATCGTGCATGTCGAACTTGTTTGATATTTCTCTTATGTGTTTCTCTTTACATATTCAGTCATTTTCGTTATGTGCTTCTTAAGTTTTGGCTTGCAGGGTGTGTGCCCAGTGGTGTTAGTTGTGATTTATTGATTTGGGTGTATAGTTATGAGGTCTTCGTGTTTCTTGCATCATTGTCAGCATTGTGGAGGTTTAAAACGGGTTGCTAACGGATATGGATCTAATTGTCGGTGCTGGTTTTGATTTCGGGCAGCTAATGTGATCAGAAATGTTATTATGGGCCTATATGTGGTGTGTCTTGTTGTGTGGTCGTACCTTGTGGATGTAGGCATGAGTTGTTACAGCTGGTTAGGACTGATACCGGTTATGAATTTAGAATCGCGTCTTTTGAAGATAAATGGAAGGTGAGAATTTTGACTCAAAGGATTATCGGTGTTGATAGAAAGGATAAATTATAGTTGGGATGGTGTCGTCGGGCTTATGTGGATTGGGGTGACGTAGTGTTCCCCCACGGGTGTATGTTGGGTATGTACTTTCAGTGATTTTAAGACTTTGAGGTGATTCTTAGCACGTTCGAGGACGAACGTTTGTTTAAGAGGGAAAGGAAGTAGCGACCCGTCCGGTCGTTCTGAGAATTTAAGTCCCGTCCGACAGCAAAAGGCCCTGAGCAGCTTCATATTATGTGTATTTACTTGCGTGCATGGTTGAATTCGGTTACCGGATGTTTCAGAGTGATTTAGGACACTTAGTCCCTAAAATGGAAGATTAAGTCTTAGGATTTTGACCGTAGTCGGAACTATGTGAAGCCGACTCCAGAATGGAGTTCCGTCGATTCCATTAGCTCTGTTGGGTGATTTTGGACTTAGGAGCATGTCCGGACTGTAAATGCGAGGTCTGTAGCTGATTTAGGCTTGAAATAGCGAAAGTTAAATTTTTGGAGATTTGTACCGGAAGTGGACTTTTTGATATCGGGGTCGGAATGCGATTCCGAGAGTTGGAACAGCTCCGCTATGTTATTTGGGACTTGCCTGCAATATTTAACATCATTCCGGGTTGATTTGATAGGTTTCGGCTCGGGTTTTAGAAGTTGAAAGATTTGAAAATTTATAAGTTCGATTCATGGGGCGATTCGTAGTTTTAATGTTGTTTGATGTGATTTGAGACCTCGAGCGGGTCCGTGTTAGGGTATAGAACTTGTTGGTATGTTTGGACGGGGTCGCGAGGGCCCTGGGTGTTTTTCGGACGAGTTGCGGATGATTTCCATGGTTTTGGGGAGGTTTGAGTTGTGGTGTAATTGCACTTGCGGACCTTGGGCGCAGGTGCGATGGTCGCAGGTGCGAAGATGGAGGCGCAAGTGCGAGAAGAGTTGGACTTGGCAGTCTCCGCAGGTGCAGATAATTTGTGCGCATCAGCGGACGTGCACGTGCGGAGATGGAAGGGCAGCTGCAAGAATTGAGAGTTGGCCTGGGGTCGCAGGTGCGAGGAAGTTCTGCATCTGCGATGCCCGCGGATGCGCAGAAGGCTCACAGGTGCGGAGACTGTGGGAGTTAGTGACTTTCGCAGGTGCGACTGGTTAGACCGCAGGTGCGGTAGGCGCAGGTGCGAGAAATGATCGCAGGTGCGAGGAACGCTGGGCAGAAAGTGGTTGGAATCGAGGGTTGGTTCATTTTTCACTACATTTTTTATTTTTAGCTCGGGAGAAGGCGATTCTTTGAGGGATTTTCAGAGGAATCTTGTGGGTAACGATTTCTTACTCGAATTTGGTTTATTGCATTAATCTAAAGTTGTTTCTCCATTTAATTCCGGATTTTTGGGGTTGAAATGGGGAAATAATGGAAGAACTTATTCAATAACGATTTTGAGTTTTGAAGGGGGATTTGTGGTCGGATTTGAGTAATTCTTATAAGGTTGGACTCGTAAGTGAATGGGTATTCGTATTTTGTGATTTTTACCCAATTCCGAGATGTGGGCCTGGGTCGAGTTTTTAGGGCAAATTTCGGAATTTTTGTTAAAATATTGATTTCATTGATTAGATGAGTCTATTATTGTTGTATTCATGTTATGCAATTGTGTTTGGATAGATTTGGGCCATTCAAAGCCGGATATTCGTCGAAAAGGCATTGTGACCGATTGTTTGAGCTTGGCTCGGGGTAAGTATCTTGCCTAACCTTGTGTGTGGGGGTTTTCCCTTAGGATTAGAGTCTTCTATGTTGATTGTAGTCCATGTACGTGAGGTGACGAGTGCGTGCTCAGACTTATTTGTGAAAAGTTGGCCTTTTAGGATTCTTAGGTCCTTATATTCACTGAGTATAGAGTTTTTCTTGATATGATTTAGTTTCTATTTACTAGTTTCAAATCTACATGCTTTAATTAGAATTAACCGTTTTTAGGATTTACTCTTATTCCTATTTGACTCTTATTTGACTTAACTGAAGATTTTACCTCCTATATTGTCATGCTATCTTTTCACAACTGCTTATCTTTATTTGGAATTATTATTATCTCATCCTATAATTTGTTCAGTCTTAATTGAGGTTATGATTATCTTTCTGCTGCTTATCCTTAGTTGAATTGTTGAATATCCTTCGAAATTTCCTCAACCTTAAAAGAAGTTTTAGATATCATATATCTTAGTCGACTTGTTTTATTTGGAATTATTTAACTCGTGTTAGTTTTCCCTGTTGTTGAAATGTATATTGTGGGATCGTTACTACATATTAGTTTCCCTTTGTTGAGTTGTTCTCTTTACGCCGGTTATTCTTTGTGAATTGGTTCTACCATTTCTTTGTGAATTAAAGTTTTTGAGTTGATTTAATTGTCGTACCTTGTATTATTGTCATTGTTGCTGTGATACTTGTTGTGGTGATGCACGAGGTTTCTGCCGTGCGGTTGTTATTATGGGGTTGCACGAGGATTCTGTAGTACTATTGTTACTATTGATATTTGCACATGCGGCGTGACAAGGCGGGATATGTATATATATGTGTGGGTTGCGCATGCGGAGAGACAAGGTGGGAACATTATTATGCATGTGTGGCGAGACAAGGCGGGCATTTATGTTACTATTGCACACGTGGCGAGAAAAGGTGGGCTGTGTCAGGGATTAATTTGTGATGATTTACGGCCTGGGGGAATTCTTGCTGTTGATATTTGTGTGGTGGTATACGTACCTGTGTGAGCTTTTTCTTGTGAAAGCGGTGAGAAAATATTCTATGTGTTGTCCGTTCTTCTTCTTCCTTATGCTTATTTGATGGTATGGACTATGTTAGGACACTTGCACAAGCATACACATAGTTAAGCACTCTTATCGGATAAGAGGTGTTCTTGATATTGTTGAGCATAGATACGCACCCTTGTTTACTTGCCTTCTATGTGAGAATGACTCTATTGACACGTGAGTCGTTAGTGCGGTTATGAGGTGTTATGATGGCACAAGATTCCAAGTGTTAGGGTTCAGGTACTGAGACCCGTGAGTTGTGAATGGTCCGAGGTTCGGTACCTCGTGGAGTTGTTAGCTAAAACCTGGTGTAAAAGTGGTTGTAGTTGCTGAGTTATTACTTGTCCTTGCCATATTTGTGATTTCGGATTTTGGTTGTGTTCCATTCGCTTTGTCTGTGTCATTTTTATGATATTCCGCTGATACTTGTTGTTTCTTTCTTTAATGCCATTACTGTATTGTGAGCCATATTGCATAGTCCTTATGTAGACATCATACTCCTGTTGTTCATATATCGTACCTGTTTAGTTTATTAGACCAGTGGGTTCTTGACTGTTCCTCGTCACTACTCTACCGAGGTTAGTCTTGACACTTACTGGGCACCGCTGTGGTGTGCTCATGCTACTCTTCTGCATATTTGTTTTGTGCAGATCCAGGTATTTGTTCGTTAGCTAGCTGTGTGGACTGTTGCTGCGGAGACTCAAGGTAAACCTGTCGCTGTGTTCACAGGCTTCGTAGTCACCTTCAAGTTTTCATTTTTGTATTGTTTATTCTTATTTCTGGACAGTTGTAATTAGAAGTTTTCTAGCAAACTCCCTGTAGAGCTTATGACTTGTATTAACGGTTTGGGGAATTATAAGAGATTCTATTTAAATAATGTTGTTGTTTCAATTATTGTTAGGCTTACCTAGTCCCTAAGACTAGGTGCCATCATGACACCCAAACGGAGGGGAAATTAGGTCGTGACATAATCTCTCAGGTTTTTTGGATTTGTGTGTGACTGAATATTTGAAAGTTGTGCTGGTTTGTGAAAGATATTTGGAGCATTTTGGTATCCTTATCGGTTCTCTGAGGCAGTATTTGAGAGATGTAGGGGATAGCTTCAGATTCCTATAAGGCCTTTTCAGAACAGTTACTTTGGTTGGAGGTATTACCGGATGTATAAGAGGGAATAAGTGGCTCATGAATCTTAGGAAAACAAGATTTCATGTTGGGGTAACATGGGATGACTTTTGATTGAGGACCATAGTGTATTGGGAATGAATAGTGTTTTCTTGAAGATGGGTCATGAGTAATCTGAAGGAGTTGGGTCCATTTTTCAATGGTTTGGTTATGCATGGTAATGAAAATGATCTATCCCTTTGGTATTATAGGGACTTACATGTTTCTTTGTGGTAGTAATTTTGGGTTTGGTAGTCTTTGTGACTTGGCTGATTTAGAGGTATTCGGTTCGGCTACATTGGTTATGTATATATGGATTCCGAAGAGTTGCGATGATCTCAACCATGCCTTACGGTTGATGTCCTCTACAGGCATGGGAATTTTATTGCGTGGTGATTTTCTCAAGAATTGAGCTTAGTGGAAGGTTTTTGGTTGATGGAGTGTGTAGCCTATCTATGATTCAGAGTTGATAATAGCATTCTCGTATTTTCGCATATTAGCATGATTGATGGGTTAGCTCTGTGGAATTAGGATTACATGAACAAGGTTGCGGTTCAGTTTTGAAAGGAGTATTATCAGTTCTAGATAGAATGGGACATATCTGATGTTAAGAGAATACTACCAGTGTTTTTAGTAACGCTTGGGAATGGTGTGATTTGTGGAAGGTGTATTTTGTATTGATTGTCGATGCTTGACTATTACTGCGTAGATCTCATGGTTGGTAGCCGATTATTTTTAGGTGTTGCTACTATGTGAGGAAGGTTATGGGAGTATCTCCCATGGGATGATTGTGTTTGTGTGACGTGTCAATTGCTTGAGTGGAAGAGTTAGGGATCAAGTATAGAGATTTTGGTACTCTCGCAGTTTGGGAGATTTTATTTCTGAAAAGTAGACTATACCTTTGGTTGGTGACTATGGATGTGTGTTCAAGAATTGATAGCTAATTTGTATGTTTCATGGCTATAGTCATCGTGGACTTGTGGATGGCTATGCACCTATTTGGAATGATCCAAATCGGATGGGAGGCTCATTGGTGGGCCCAATGAGAATGTGTATTCTATACTGGATTGGATTCGTGCATTCAGTGCATCATTTTCTATGGATGTGTCTTCAGGCGAAATAGATGTTATTCATGCCTTAATCTATTTCATGTGCTACTTCCTTATGCTATGGTGAGTTGTGAGATGACTTGGTTATTTACCCACAAGTTGTGGTTCTGGTCAGTCCTTCTTGCGATATTTGAGCGATATGGCTCTTGAGATATTGATCTGCTTATTGCACCTTAGCCATGCTTGGAACTTTCTATAACACATTATGATATCCGTCTCCCGATGGTTATATTTATGCATTATACGTGCTTGTTGTGGTTACACATATATTTAATAAGTATCAGCATTGTGGCTCAGTGGGTATCACATGTGGATTGATATATGTGGATTGGGTTGCACGCCGTTATGGTATTATGTGCGGATCAGGTTGCACGCGTAATGGGGTTATGTTAGATATGATTCCTCGTGTTTGTTTTGTGTGTCTTCTTTCTCCCTTGTGTAATGGATTCATAGCATTATCTCTTACAGTTGTATCTGTTAAACTTGCGGGACACTTCCCTCTTTGGTTCTTTTTCCCATTATTAATCATAGTTTTACGGTTGCTTGTTGTTGCACGGATCGGGTAATATGCGTTTCTTGATGGTATTTGCTATGGCATGTCAGTCGAGTGACTTGTACTGGGCCAGACAAGGTTATGGGACCGGGAATAAGTGTAATCGAATTTGTACAATGTATGTTTGGAGGAAGAATGTCACTAATCAACTCAGAATTTGGTAATGGTTCTTGTCTAGCGAGAGCTCCATGAATTATTGATTTGATGGGTGGGTATGAGTTACTACATGTCTCTTTCATCATTTGCATTATTGTAAGTGTTGTAATGAGGTTTTATTATATATATATAAGAATAGAATCTTAGAGGGAGCTCCGGAAGTTAGTATTTGGTTCTAAGGATTGCAAGCTAAGGTTGAAGGAAGAAATTTCAGTTCGGATTGTGTAATGGCCTTGTGTGGTATGAGGTGACTAGAGATCACCCATAAGCATGTGTATGGTGAGTTATATAGTGATTTGGAAACTTTGGAATAGCTCTTGGCATGTTCAAGGATGAACATATGTTTAAGGGGGAGAATGTAACGACGCGACCAGGAGTTTTGAGCTTTAGCATTTTGGTTGGCGGTTTGAGACTTTGACTAGCTTCATGTTATGCATTATGACTCGCATACATGGTTAGTTTTGACCAAGGTTTGTATGGTAATTTTGGACTCGAGAGTATGTTTGGATTTGAATTTGGATGTTCTTAGAAGGTTTTGGCTCTATCTGACGAAATTTTATAATTTGAAGGTTTGAAAAGTTTATAGGTTTGTTCGGGAGTTAACTTTGAGGCTATTGGGGTCGGATTATTTTTTTGAGAATTCAAATAGGTCCTTTTTGTCATTTAGGACTTGTGTGCAAAATTCGGGTTCATTCCGAATTGGTTGGACTTGAATCAGATGCTTGGTTCGAAGTTGGAAGTTTATATAAGATATTGATCTGATCGACGTTTCATGGTTTTGATATTAATTGTTGTATTTTGAGGCTTTTGAGAAGTTTGGATAATTTATTTTGACTTGTTGGTATGATTGGTGTGGTCTTGAAGGGCTCGGATGTGATCCGGGGTAGTTTCAGAGCATTTTGGATGTGTTGCGTTGCTGATTTATAGTGATGTTCTGATGTGTCTCGTGTTTGTGATCAGTGTATCCCATTCGTATAGAGTGTTCTGGGGTGCTAGTAATTTGTTCATCATGTTCGCGATGAATTCCTTGCATTCGCAGAGTATTGTGGATGATGGCTATCATGTTCGTGTGGGTAAGTTCGCATTCGCAAAGTGTTAGAGAAGGTTGTTCAGTAGCTTATCGCGTTCGTGCTTGGTCTCTCGTGTTCATACTGTTGAGAAGCCACTTGGCTTTCGCGTTCCCATCGTTCGCAGGCCTGAGGTCACATTCTCGTGGTGTACAACTAGGACAGCCTATTTATGTTGTTATTTGTGGGACTTTGCCCATTATTTCATATTTTGAGCCCTAGACTTCGAGTAGAGGGGATTTTGAAGAGAAACTTCACTACTACATTGGAGGTAAGCAATTTTCACTTGGCTTTGGCTTTATATATTGATTACCCTTGGATTTCTACACCTAAAACATATAATTTTTAATGAAATTTGGGGGTTTTGCCTATTTGAGTGTCAAGCCCTAACCTCGGGGAGCGCGACTGGTGCTCTACTGAAATACCCTTATCAAGCAAGTCTATCCAATGCCTTCTACCCGAACTTACCCATAAATAAAGTGAAGACATATTTCATTAATTAGACAATGAGAGGATCACGTGAACAACACAATTTCATTACCATTAGTTACTTCATTTATAAATCCCAAAATATATTACACATTTAAAGTTTGAAGTGGAACATGGGATACAAATACAACATTCTAGTTTGACTTTCCCAACACCAATATACAACCTACACTATGTCTACGGAGCCTCTAACGGATACAAAAGAGTAGTATGATAGTGCCGGCAACAAGGCCCCAGCTATACCTCCAAACATTATACATAAGGAACCAAAGATACAAGACCCCGAAATAAAGTGGGGCTCACCAAGTCAGCTGAGAAGAGGGTGTGCCGCTATCACTGATCGATGTCGCCTGCTGTGGAACCACCTGCATCCATTAAAGGTGCAGTGTCCCCGGCAAAAAGGATATTAGTGCATATGGAATAGTACTAGTATGTAAGAATAAACAGCATCTCGAAGAATCGAGTAATTGTACAAGGAGAAACAATCATGGGAATCAATGAAAGCCTGAAACAGTACAAAAGCATCAAGTTAGGAGCAAGATAAGTTTTCAAGTAACTTTCAATATTTTAGGTTGGGAGATCTTTAATACCGATATACTACCATGTTTGTAGCATGAAGTCCGATCACGGCCCGACCGGCTAAGCCATCTAACCCAAAGACATCCAATCATAACACCACCATACGGGCGGCGTGGCATCTGATCTCAGCCCGATCGTCTAAGTCGTCTCACCACAATGCCGTGTGCGCCGACATCACTTTCCACTAATGGGAAACAATCTCAACACATCAATCTCATCCCATTTAAGGGGAATAATCTCATCACATCAATACGGGGATTTTACCCCTCAATGATTCCTACACCGGCACGTGTAGTTTTGGGGTTAGGCTATTTCAACCTACCCTTCCTCGGGGACTAAACTATACTCCCAAAACATTTATTATACAAAGAATTTACAGCTCGTTTCATAATCTTTCACACGTCTTTCCCTTTCATTTGCACTAGTGGCTGCAAATGTAATTTTATTATTGGCTCATCGACCGTAATTCATATTACATACTCACTCCTTTCACCATCAAGCATCATCAATGGTTCATCAACAATTATGGCATTTATAATCAAGACTTTGAGTATACATATGAGCAAATACTAGTCTTAAGCACATTGAGTTTTCTTCCACAATTTGGCAAAATAACTTGCAATTGAAACATGATTGATGTTATAATATTTTGACACATTGGTCACGTCCGAATACATTCCCGAAGGAGAAGATAATATGATAGCAGCATTTGGCACACATTTTTAGTATATATTTTTCAACGGAGGCTTATTCGAAATAATAAAATTTGTAAGGGATAACTCGGAACATGAGGAATAATTGGCCCATCATACTTGAAACTTAGGTGAACATCGTGGGATTTGATTCTAAGAGAGAAGTTTAGCAAACATACCTAAAATTCGCCCCTTAATAATACTACAATGGTCCACCACACTAATAAACTTCAATCTACAACAATACAATACAATTGCACCAATATTAGTAAGATTTATATACTTTATGTCATTTAGACTTTTTATCAAACATCTAATGTGCAAATCTTTATACAACCTCCTTCAATGTATTTTGTTCACCTAACAACCACCTTCCACACCAATGATTCACCTCACAATCGTCTCTAGACCATCCACAACTTCCATTAGCACATGCATGCCCAACAATTCACTTCCAACCCATAAATCTTATAAATTAATTCATTTTACAATCTCTACAATACCAACACACACTAGGTTGGACACTTATTGATTCCAATCACCATCCCATAAGTCCTAACACATATTTCGTACATAAATAATCACCATAAATTAGTTAGAGATGGTAGACATACCTCTTGTAGTGAAACTCTTGAAAATCCCAACTTGTAGTGTTCTTGACCAATTTTGGGATTTGAATGGAAATATATGGATCTTCAAGATTAATCCTAGTTAATATATGTGTTTAGGAGTAGTAATCAACAAATACTACAAAAACATTACCTTGGTATATGGGAGGGAAGTATAGGACGGATTCCCCTAGGTAGAGCAAGCCATTGCTCAAATAAAAGGCTTGACCACTCGCGCACCTGGGCAACTGGCCGTGCATCTGGACGCGCATACAAGGCAGAAACCCCTCTTCTATGCGATGCCGCGCATCTGGGCACGTAGGTGGGATAAGTCCAGTAAAATGGAAATAACTTTCTGTAGAAATATCCAAATGACAAATGGTTTGATGAGTTAGAAACTAGACTCAAAGGGGCTTTATTTTGGTAGGTATATCACAACCTCAACTTTTATTTTATTGTATTTTCATGCGTTTGATGTCGGATCTTGTGCGAATTTATTTGAAACTTTAGCCCACTGCATAGATCCCAACTTGTCTTAGTTCTAGGGATCTCCTTAGACCCTAAACAACATCCAATACACCTCCTACACTTAATATCATGATCATCTAAGTTGTTCCAGTCCTTAACCTCTTATTGAAGGCAAGACGACATTTAAGCGACTTGGGAGCGTGCTTTATGGCCTCAGACTCATAGGAAATTCGAGGGGCCTCACCTCCCCCCCCCCCTTAGGATCATTCATCCTCAAATGAGGTTCAAAGTGTGCCATCGACATCGAATGTGACTCGAATATTGATTCACACTCCCAAGCCTCATATTTGACTAAGTCACCAAATTTCCAAAAATTTCGCACAGTTTCCCATGTAACTAGGCCTATCCACCTGTCAGAGAATCCTAGAAACCAGTCCTAACAGCATACCACAACACAACGATGTACCACAACATGAAAATAACAAAGAGCATGACATCAAAACCTTATATTACAAAAAGGAACACCATTAACATAAACTGTACAAGAGAGACATATTTCATATAAAGAAAATGTATAGAAACAATCACATAACATTTAAACCTGTTAGTTTTTCTATTCCACTTTCACAGAGGCAATATCTTTATTTATCAGCCTTCGGACTTGCCTATCAAGAATGACAACTAGAGTTTCTTCATAAGACAACTCCTTATTTGCCTCAATAGTCTCAACCGGAACAATGAGTGTCGGGTCTCCAACTACCTTCTTCAACATAGATACATGAAACACTGGGTGCACTAAGGATATCTCTAAAGGTAGGTCAAGCCTGTAAGCCACCTGACCAATCCTTTGAATAATTATGTACAGTCCGACATACCTCGCACTCAATTTCTCATTCTTCCCAAAATGCATTATACACTTCATGGTGGAAATCTTTAAGAATACCCAATCATCCTCTTTGAACTCCAAATCAGGAATAGTAATTGACCCTATAGAAATATTTTAAATTTAAAACGAATCAGTTGGCCTGGTCCACGAAGGGTGGGCCATTGCAAATAACTAAGAAAGAAGGAGTCGTTGCCACACATATCCGAATAGGACTTCTAATGACTCTGAGCAGTTATCAACCATTCCTTAATGACCTTAACCTTCTCCATATCCTGATGCACGAGGTCTGGCCCTATTAACTCTGCTTCCCCAATCTCGAACCACCCAAAAGGAGATCTACATCTTCTACCATATGGAGCCTCGAACGGTGCCATTTGAATGCTAACATGGTAACTGTTGTTGTATGAATATTCTATGAGCGGCAAATATTCATCCCAGCTACTCTTGAAGTCAAGGACGCAAGCGCGCAACATATCCTCGAGTGTCTGAATGGTCTTCTTTGCATGTCTGTCGTTCGATAGATGGAAGGCCGTACTAAGATTCATATGACAACCCAATCCTTGCTGAAATTTCCTCCAAAAATTAGTTGTGAATTGTGCCCCTCGATCTGAGATAATAGAAATCGGAGTGCCATGCAACCTGACTATTTCCTTGATATACAACTGAGCATAGTAATCAGTTGTGTTAGTAGCCTTAATAGGTAAGAAGTGTGCTGATTTCGTGAGTCTATCCACAATTACCCAAATCAAGCCAAACATAAAAGTCATGTGGGGTAGTCCTACCACGAAGTTCATATTGATCATCTCCCACTTCCACTTTGGAATCTCGATGTTTTGTGCCAACCCATCAGGCCTTTGGTGTTCGGCTTTCACTTGTTGACAATTTGGACATTTTCTCACAAAGTCCGCTACATCCCTCTTCATATCACAACATCGGTAGACTTCTTTAAGATCACGATACATCTTTGTAAAGCCTGGGTGTACGGAATACCTAAAAGTGTGAGCCTCGGTCATGATTCTTTCTCAGAGATCATCTATATTTGGAACACATAATCGCCCTTGGTACCTTATTGTACTCTCATCTGTTCCAAGAGAAAAAGGCATGGTCTTTTGTTTATTAATCCCCTCCTTCAATTTTACCAACAACGGATCATTGTATTGCTTCTCCTTGACTTTCACAACTAGCGATGATTCGGCCTTATTTTGCACAATCACCCCTCCTTCACTAAAGTCCGCAAGATGAATTCCCAAATTGTCCAACTGATAAACCTCCTTGGGCAACAGCGTTTGATATGCGTCCAAGTGAGCCAAACTACCCATAGATTTTTGGCTAAGGGAATCTGCCACAATATTAGCCTTCCTTGGATGATATAGAATATCAATGTCGTAGTCTTTGAGTAACTCAAGCCATCTTCTTTGCCTTAGATTTAACTCCTTCTGTTTAAAGATAAATTGAAGGCTCTTATGGTCCGTGAATATATCCACATGGACCTCATACAAATAATGACGCCATATCTTGAGTGCAAATACCACCGGCCGCAAGTTCTAAGTCATGTGTAGGATAGTTCTTTGTCACGCCCCAAAATCGAGGAGCGCGACCGGCAGTCAACCGAGTGAACCTGGCCGAGCAAGCCTATTAGATTTCCTTCTACCCAAACTCATTCATGAATAAAGAGAATATATATATTTTCATTAATCAACCAATAAAGTGATCATGTTGCAATACCAATTTCTTACCATCAGTTACTTTATTTTAAAGTCTCAATTCCAAACACATTTTTCATAATCTGAAGTGGAAATAGTAATTCAAGCACAACACACGAATTTGACTTCCCCAGCACCATTATACAACCCACACTATGTCTACGGAGCCTCTATATATAAAGATGAGTGCAATTATATTGTCGGCAACAAGGCCTCGGCTATACCTCAAACAGAATACACAAAGAACAAAAGATACATAACCCCAGGATGAAGTGTGGCTCACCAAGTCAGCTGGGAAGAAGGTGTGCTGCTATCACTGATCAATATCTCCGGCTGTGGAACTACCTGCATCCATTTAAAAGATGCAGCGCCCCCAGAAAAAGGGACGTTATTACCGTCGAATAGTACTAGTATGAAAACTAAACACTAATTTAAGAATTCAAAAATACAAGATGAATATGATGAACCAGTGCAGCAATAGAATAATATAGATAACCGTTTAAACCATAGCAAGCTTATTAAAAGATATAAATAACATTTATAGGATTTAAGATGAGATCCTCTGTAATCATCTTCACACAAACCGGCCTCGCCGCCTCACCCGATGTATGCAGTTGGAAGTGTACGTACAATACCACAACTCTAATCAAGCGGCCCTACCGCCTCACCCCAATGTATATGGGTGGATGTATAACCATAGTACCAAGAACCTACACAAAGCGTCTATGCCGCCTCACCCCAATGTATGCGGGTGGAAATGCATCAACGATACCAATACCAACAAAAAGCAGCTATGCCGCCTCACCCCAATGTATGCGGGTGGTGGTGCCACACCAATACCAAAACTATACACAAAGCGGTCGTACCGCCTCACCCTAATGTAAGTGGGTGTAGGTGCAGTCCCAAAATACCATAATCCCTATACAAAGCGGTCATGCCGCCTCACCCCAATATATATGCGGGTGGAAGTGTATCACAATCACAATCTCTACACAACTTGGCATAATAACTTTCACATAAATCACGACTAGAAATTATAACATGTGGATACATAATCCATAGTTTGGGACACATCCTCGATTGATAATGCAATATGATAAGAGCATTTGAAACACGAATTGAACATATATCTTCATCACAAAACTTATCGGAATACTCCATTTATAATTAACATCTCGAAACTTACAAGGATATTGGGAATTCCAATTATTAAAGAAGAGTTTAGCCAACATACCTCACTTGAGCTTCCTTACACTATAAATGATCCAGAATTCTTAGCAACTTCTATCTATTTTAGAAATATAACAAATTGAACCAAAATTAGGAAGATGATCATGGTTCTAGCTCATTTGAGCATTTTATCAATCACAAGGTTGCATAAGGTTTCAAGGTCCTTTTATGGAGAATTCCATCATCCCACAACCCAATATTTACCATGCCAAGTTCAACAATCTTCCTACACCCCTTGATATCACATGCATGTAAATAAACAACCCTCCTACCCAGAAATTATCTTGCTAATAATCCAATTCTACACAAAATTCGAAAGTGAGGGTTAGGCTGTAGAATCTTACCTCTAGGATGAAGACCTAGTGAGTTTCCCTTCTTAATCTTCCAAAACTTGGGCAAGAATTGAAGACTCTAAAATATCAGATTATAGTTCAAAAATGGCCCAAAGATTGTATTTAATGAAATAGGGTCGGGTTTTAAAAACCCAAAAATGGAGCTCCGTAACGGTTCTGCAGTCGCATATGCGACCGCATAATGGATATGTGGACCGCATATCGGTCGCATAATTGCTGACAAAAATGATCAAAAAGCTATCTGTGTATGCGGTCACTATGCGGTCCGCATAACTGTTATGCGGTCGCATAATGCACCACATGTGTCGGTAGACTTAACCGGCAAAAAGTGTGCTGATTTCGTGAGTCGATCCACAATCACCCAAATTGATTCAAACTTGCGCGGAGTGCGTGGTAATCCTACCGCAAAGTCCATATTAATCATTTCCCACTCCCACATTGGAATTTCTATGTTCTGTGCCAACCCACCAGGCCGTTGGTGTTCGGCCTTCACTTGCTTACAATTTGGACATCTTGCCACAAAATCCGCCACATTCCTCTTCATATCATTCCACCCATAGACTTCCTTAAGATCATGATATATTTTCATAGAATCTGGGTGCACAGAATACCTAGAAGTATGAGCTTCAGTCATAATTCTTTCCCAGAGACCATCCACATTTGGAACACAGAGTCGCCCTTGGTACCTTAGTGTACCATCATCCATGCCAAGAGAAAAGGCCATGATCTTATGTTTATGAATCTCCTCTTTCAACTGCACCAACAATGGATCGTTGTATTGCTTCTCTGTGACTTCCACAACAAGCGATGATTCGGCCCTATTTTGCACAATTACCCCTCCTTTACTAGAGTCCGCATGACGAACTCCCAAACTAGCCAATCGGTTAAGTTCCTTGGCTAATGGCCTCTGATATGCCTCTAAGTGAACCAAACTACCCATAGATTTTCGGCTAAGAGCATCAACCACAACATTGGCCTTTTCCGGATGATATAGAATATCAATGTCGTAGTCCTTGAGTAACTCAAGCCATCTTCTCTACCTCAAATTCAATTCCTTCTGCTTGAAAATATATTGAAGGCTCTTGTGGTCAGTGAATATATCAACATGGACCCCATATAAATAATGACGCCAAATTTTCAATGCAAATACCACTGCCGCAAGTTCTAAATCATGTGTTGGATAGTTCTTCTCATGATTCTTTAGTTGCCTAGAAGCATAAGCTATCACCTTCCCATGTTGCATTAATACACACCCAAGCCCGATTCTCGAAGCATCAAAATATACCACAAATCCATCTATACCCTCTGGTAGAGTCCACACCGGCGCTGAAGTCAATCTTGCTTTAAATTCCTGGATGCTCTTTTCACAAGCATCTGACCATTGGAACTTAATTTCCTTCTGCGTCAATTTAGTCAATGGAGAGGCAAGAGTAGAAAACCCCTCCACAAACTTTCTGTAATATCCAGCTAAGCCTAAGAAACTGCGAATCTCTGTTGGAGTTGTAGTCCTCGGCCAATTCTTCACAGCCACAATTTTCTGAGGATCAACATTAATCCCCTCACTAGAGACAACATGACCCAAGAATGTGTCAGACTCGAGCCAAAATTCGCATTTCGAAAAATTTGCATACAACTGGTGTTGATATAGAGTCTGCAACACTGCCCTGAGGTGACTGGCATGGTCCTCTCAATTACGTGAATATACAAGAATATCGTCAATAAACACTATCACTAAAGAATCGAGGAATGGCTTGAAAATGTGATTCATAAGATCCATGAAGGCTGCTGGGGCATTTGTTACCAGAAATTCAAAATGCCCATACCGGGTTCTAAAAGCTGTTTTCGGAATATCCCGCTCCCTGATCTTCAATTGGTGATACCCGGATCTGAAATCAAACTTGGAGAAGTACCTGGCACCTTGCAATTGATCAAACAAATCATCTATCCTTGGTAGTGGGTACTTATTCTTGATTGTAACCTTATTAAGTTACCGATAGTCAATACACATTCTCAGTGACCCATCTTTCTTTCTTACAAAAAGGATCGGTGCGCCCCAAAGCGACACACTTGGCCGGATAAAACCATTTTCTAACAAATCTCTCAATTATTCCTTTAGCTCCTTCAATTCTGCCACTGCCATTCTGTGGGGTGGAATAGATATAGGATGCGTGTCTGGAATCACATCAATCCCAAAATCAATCTCCCTATTTGGTGGAATCCCAGGGAGTTCATCCGGAAATACTCCCTGAAATTCATTGACAACAGGCACAGACTCAAGTGTAGGTACTTCAGCATCGGTGTCCGTAACCTGGACCTAATGGTAAATACATCCCTTGTTGATCATCTTTGTACCCTTAAGGTAGGAAATAAACCTACCCTTTGGTACCACATCATCACCCTTCCACTCAATAACTGGCTCATTTGGAAATTCAAACCTAACAGTTCTACTTCGGCAATCAAGCTTGGAAAAACATGAATAAAGTCAATCCATCCCCATTATCACATCAAAATCAACCATTCTCAATTCAATAAGATCGTCCACGGTGTCTCAACCACGCAATGTGACAACACAATCCCTATAAACCCTCGCGGCCAAAATAAACTCACCAACCAGAGTAGATACAAAGAACGGCTCATAAAGTTGTTCTGGTTCTATCCCAAATTCCATAGCAACATAAGGTGTGACATATGACAAAGTGGAACCAGGATCAATAAGAGCATATACATCATGAGATTGGACAATCAATATATCTGTGACTACATCTGGAGAAGCCTCTGATTCCCGACGTCTCCGCATAGCATAAGATCTGTTGGGTCCTCCCGAATTCTGTGCACCACCCCTAGTACCACGCCCTGCGGGTGCTGGGGTGCCTCGAGCTGGAAGTGCTGTGGATGTAGTAGCTGCAGAATTAGCTGGCTATGCCACACCTCTGCCCATATTTCGGGGGATGAGCGGCAGTCTCTCTGAATGTGACCCCTCAAACCACACCCATAGAATACTGGTAGGTCCATGAAACAGGACCCAAAGTGCATCCTCCCACACTTAGGGCATGGAAGCCTCCGCTGCTGAAACCTTCTGTCAGGCCGATCCTGCTGGTGGGGTCCCCTGTTGCCCTGACTGGATCCAGACGATTATGCACCCATCGAAGACTAGGAGAATGATTGGGATGGTCCTGATGCCGCTCCCCTGAATGCCGACCTACCACCACTACCACCGGAACAACCACAAAAATTGCTCGCTACTACTCTGATGCTCCATTCTATTCTTCAATTTGCGGGTCTCTGTGGCTTGAGCAAATGCCACCATCTTACCATAGTTCATATCGGAATTCAAGGCAGCTGTGTAGGCCTCATTGATAACCAAGGGTCTAAGGCCTTGTACAAACCGACGTACTCTAGCCTTCACAGTGGGCAACATGTGAATAGCATACTTGGACAGGCGCGCAAACTCCATTTGGTACTCCCACACATTCATACTACCCTGCTTCAGGCTTTCAAACTCAGCAGCACGAGCTGCCTTAGTTTGGCAGGCAAGAAACGAACCATAAAGGCATCTGTGAACTCACCCCACCTTGCCAGAGGGCTTCTCTCTTCACGGGATTCCTCCCACAACTTAAACCAAGAATAGGCCACTCTTTTCAGGTAGTAGGAGGCCAACTCTACTCCCTCCGTCTCTGTAGCATGCATAACCCGGAGAGTTTTGTGCATCTCATCAATGAAGTCCTGAGGATCCTCCTCGGGATCAGTACCCGTAAACACTAGAGGATCTAACTGAAGAAACTTGTTCAATCTTGAACTAGAAGATTCCCTTGAATGACTGAAAGAAGTAGGCCCAACACTCGATCTTTGGTCCTGAGAAGCCACTATCTGTGTCAACATTTGTATGGCTCCCCTAATATTAATATCAGACACACCAGAATCAGAAGCTGGAGCTGGAGGTGGAACTGGAATATCAGTTGGAAGAACCGTTGCACCTTCTGTAGGTGTAGGGATATGTGCGGTCTGATCAATTGTAGTAGAGTCAGGCAATGTAGTAACTAGAGGAATATTCTCACTCCTCGGGTGCTCATCCGCATCATTAATTATAGGGTCAACTGTCACTCCTGGGGTGACATTGGATCTTTTTCCAGTTCTTGACTTCTTCTTATGTGCCATGTACTGAAAATTAGAGCAACGCAGGAGTTAAAAGAGGAACAATCTTACAACCAGCTTTATCGCACGATTAAGAACATGAAAGAAGGGTATTATTCCAAAATTCCCATGTAGCATCTTAATTATAGATGTGGTCGACAACACACTGACAATAAGGACCCTACTAGACACGGCTCTGAGACATCCTAGGATACTTTAAAACCTTAGGCTCTGATACCAAGTTTGTCATGCCCCAAAACCGAGGAGCGCGACCGGCGCTCAACCGAGTGAACCCGGTCGAGCAAGCCTATTAGATTTCCTTCTACCCAAACTCATTCATAAATAAAGAGAATATATATGTTTTCGTTAATCAACTAATAAAGTGATCATGTTGCAATACCAATTTCTTACCATCAGTTACTTTATTTTAAAGTCTCAATTCCAAACACATTTTTCATAATCTGAAGTGGAAATAGTAATTCAAGCACAACACACGAATTTGACTTCCCCAGCACCATTATACAACCCACACTATGTCTACGGAGCCTCTATATATAAAGATGAGTGCAATTATATTGTCGGCAACAAGGCCTCGGCTATACCTCAAACAGAATACACAAAGAACAAAAGATACATAACCCCAGGATGAAGTGGGGCTCACCAAGTCAGCTGGGAAGAAGGTGTGTTGCTATCACTGATCAATATCTCTGGCTGTGGAACTACCTACATCCATTTAAAATATTCAGCGCCCCCGGCAAAAGGGACGTTAGTACCGTCGAATAGTACTAGTATGAAAACTAAACACTAATTTAAGAATTCAAAAATACAAGATGAATATGATGAACCAGTACAATAATAAAATAATATAGATAACCATTTAAACCATAGCAAGCTTATTAAAAGCAATAAATAACATTTATAGGATTTAAGATGAGATCCTATGTAACCATCTTCACACAAAGCGGCCCCGCCACCTCACCCGATGTATGCAGGTGGAAGTATACATACAATACCACAACTCTAATCAAGCAGCCCTGCCGCCTCACCCCAATATATGCGGGTGGATGTATAACCACAGTACCAATAACCTACACAAAGAGGCTATGCCGCCACACCCCAATGTATGCGGGTGGAAATGTATCAACGATACCAATACCAACACAAAGCGGCTATGCTGCCTCACCCTAATGTATGCGGGTGGTGGTGCCACACCAATACCAAAACTATACACAAAGCGGTCGTACCGCCTCACCCCAATGTAAGCGGGTGGAGGTGCAGTCCCACAATACCATAATCCCTACACAAAGCGGTCATGCCTCCTCACCCCAATATATATGCGGGTGGAGGTGTATCACAATCACAATCTCCACACACCTTGGCATAATAACTTTCACATAAATCACGACTAGTAATTATAACATGTGGATACATAATCCATAGTTTGGGACACATCCTCGATTTATAATGCAATATGATAAGAGCATTTGAAATACGAATTGAACATATATCTTCATCACAAAACTTATCGGAATAATCCATTTATAATCAACATCTCAGAACTTACAAGGATATTGGGAATTCCAACTCTTAAAGAAGAGTTTAGCCAACATACCTCACTTGAGCTTCCTTACACTCTAAATGTTCCGTAATTCTTAGCAACCTCAATCTATTTTAGAAATATAACAAATTGAACCAAAATTAGGAAGATGATCATGGTTCTAGCTCATTTGAGCATTTTATCAAACACAAGGTGTGCATAAGGTTTCAAGGCCCTTTTATGGAGAATTCCATCATCCCACAATGCAATATTTACCATACCTAGATCAACAATCTTCCTACGCCCCTTGATATCACATGCATCTAAATAAACAACCCTCCTACCCAGATATTATCTTGATAATTATCCAATTCAACACAAAATTCGAAAGTGAGGGTTAGGGTGTAGAATCTTACCTCAAGATGAAGACTTAG
The DNA here is from genome assembly GCF_000390325.3 of Nicotiana tomentosiformis. Lineage (NCBI taxonomy): Eukaryota > Viridiplantae > Streptophyta > Magnoliopsida > Solanales > Solanaceae > Nicotiana > Nicotiana tomentosiformis. The sequence continues at coordinate 43,516,791 of NC_090814.1, read as the reverse complement.
TGAGTTTCCCTTCTTAATCTTCCAAAACATGGGCAAGAATTGAAGAACAATTATTGAAGTACACCTTCTCACTCTAGGGCACTCTCTCTCACTCTAAAATATCAGATTATAGTTCAAAAATGGCCCAAAGAATGTATTTAATGAAATAGGGTTGGGTTTTAAAAACCCAAAAATGGAGCTCCGGAATGGTTCTGCGGTCGCATATGCGACTGCATATCGGTCGCATAATTGCTGACAAAAATGATCAAAAATCTGTCTGTGTATGCGGTCACTATGTGATCCGCATAACTGTTATGCGGTCGCATAATGCACCGCATAATAGTTGTGTGGTCGCATAGTCGACCGCATAGCTGCTTCCAGAATGGCCCTCTCATGCTCACATCTGCGGCCATTATGCGGCCCGCAGAGTGATTATGCGATCGCATAATAGACCGCATAAACACGCTTTTCCGCCAAAAATTTTCCTTTACTTTTCGGTGCATTGTTCAACCCAAACACGTAAGCCTAGTCGGGCACCATGAAACATTATTTTCTTTGCAAATTTTACCGAGATTTATACTTAAGTACTTCAAAATTTTTCGGGGTGTTACATTTCTCATGATTCTTGAGTTTCCTAGAAGCATAAGCGACCACCTTGTCATGTTGCATCAACACACATCCAAGCCCGATCCTTGAAGCATCACAATATACCACATACCCATCTGTACCCTCTGGTAAGGTCAACACTTGTGCGGTAGTCAATCCTGATTTCATCTTTTGGAAGCTTTTTTCACAAGCATTTGACCATTGGAACATAACTACCTTATGCGCCAATTTAGTCAACATAGAGGCAAGAGTGGAGAACACCTCCACAAAATTCTTGTAATACCCAGCTAAGCCCAAGAAACTACGAATCTTTGTTGGAGTTGTAGATCTAGGACAATTCTTCACAGCTATAATCGTCTGTGGATCAACCTTAATTCCTTCTCTGGAGACGACATGACCCAAGAATGTGACATATTCAAGCCAAATTTTGCACTTTGAAAACTTCGCATATAACTTGTGCTGATACAGAGTCTACACAACTGCCGTGAGATGATCGGCATAGTCCTCTCGACTTCGTGAATATACAAGAATATCGTCAATGAACACTATCACAAAGGAGTCAACAAAAGGCTTGAAGACTTGATTCATAAGATCCATCAAAATTCTACCTGGGCATTCGTTAGCCCAAAAGACATCACCAAAAATTCAATGTGCCCATATCGGGTCCTGAAAGCTGTTTTCGGAATATCCTCCTCCTTGATCTTGAATTGGAGATACCCTGACCTTAAGTCTGTCTTGGAGAAATACTTAGCACCTTACAATTGATCAAACAATTTATCTATCCTTGGCAGTGGGTACTTATTCTAGATCGTGACCTTGTTGAGCTGCCGATAGTCAATACGCATTCTCAGTGACCCATCTTTCTTCCTTACAAAGAGAACTGGTATGCCCCAAGGTGACATCCTTGGCCAGATAAAACCCCGCTCTAACAAATCCTTCAGCTTCTCTTTTAGTTCCTTCAATTTTACAGGTGACATTCTATAGGGTGGAATAGATATAGGCTGCGTGTCTGGCATCACATCGACCCCAAAATAAATCTCCATGTCTATTGGGATCCCAGGGAGCTCATCAGGAAAGACCTTCAGAAATTCATTCACAACTGGCAATGACTCAAGTGTATGTGCCTCAGCATCAGTGTCCGTAACTCGAACCAAATGGTAAATACACCCCTTGTTGATCATCTTCATGGACATAAGATAAGAAATAAACCTACCCTTCGGCACCACATCATCCCTCTTCCACTCAATAACTGGCTCATTTGAAAATTCAAAATTAATGGTTCTGGTTCGGCAATCAAGCTTGGCAAAACATGAATAAAACCAGTCCCTCCCCATTATTGCATCAAAATCAACCATCCCCAATTCAATCAGATCGGCCATGGTATCCCGAGCATGCACCGTGACAACACAATCCCTATAAACTCGTGGGGCCATAATAAACTAACCAACCAGAGTAGATACAGAGAACGGCTCATGGAGTTGTTCCGGTTTTATCCTGAATTCTATAGCAACATAAGGAGTAACATACGACAAAGTGGAACCGATATCAATAAGAGCATATACATCATGAGATTGAACGTACAATATACCTATGACAACATCTGGAGAAGCCTCTGAACTCTGGCAATCCCTTATTGTATAGAACCGGCTAGGTCCTCCCGAACTTTGTTCACCACCTCTAGCTGCACCAAGCCCTACGTGTGCTAGAGTGCCTCGAGCTATAAGAGGTACTGCATATGTAGCATCTACGGAACTCGCTGGTTGTGCGGTACAACTGCCCATATTCTGGTAGGACAAACGGCAATCCCTCTGAATGTCACCCCTCATACCGCACCCGTAGCATATGGGCAGGTCCATGTAGTAGACCCCTAAGTGCATCTTCCCACACCTAGGGCATGGGGGCCTCTGTTGCTGCTGAAATCTCTCACCGGGCCGACCCTGCTGGTAGGATCCCATGTTGCCCTGACCAGGCCTAAACGGCTCCACTATTGCTGACTGGGCCCAGATGGCTGTGCACTAATTGAAGACCAAGCAAAGGACTGGGATCGCCCTGATGACCCTCCCCTAAATGCTAACCTACCACCACCACCACCACCACTGGAAGAATCACCAAAGTTGCTCGCAGACCAGGCATTATTACTACCCTCTCGCTCCATTCTATTCTTCAATTTGTGGGTCTCTCTCGCTTGTGCAAATTCCACCATCTTCCCATAGTTCATATCAAAATTAAAGGCAGCTGTAGCGGCCTCATTAATAATCAAGGGGCTGAGGCCCTGCACAAACCGGCGCACTCTAGTCTTCATAGTGGGCGACATGTAAATGGCATATTTGGACAGGCACACAATCACATATGGCACACAATCACTCAGGCTACCTTGTTTCAGGTCCTCAAACACAGCGACATGAGGTGCCTTAGTCTTAGCAAACAAGAAATGATCTATGAAGGCATCGGCAAATTCACTCCACCTTGTGGGTGGGCTCCCCTCCTCACGGGACTCCTCCCACAACTCAAACAAAGAAGATGCCACCTCTTTCATGTGGTAGGAGGCCAACTCCGCTGCCTCCGTCTCAGAAGCACACATAACTCGGAGAGTCTTGTGCATCTCATCAATAAAGTCCTGGGGGTCCTCCTCAATATTAGTACCCGAGAACACTGGAGAATCCAATTGAAGAAACCTGGTCACCCGGGAACTAGCAGAATCCCCTTGCTGGCTGGAAGAAGTAGGTGCAACATTTGATATCTTGTCTAGAGAAACCACTATCTGATCCAACATCTGAATGGATCCCCTAAGGTCCCCATCAGAAACACTTGGACCAGGAACTGAGGGTAGAGGTGGGACTGGAGCATCAGTGGAATTGTTACACCCTTAGTAGGTGTAGGGATTGGTGCAGTTTGAATAGGAGTAGTAAAATCAAGCAGTGTAATAGTCAAGGGAATAGCCTCACCCCTCGGGTGCTCACCCGCATCATCAGATATAGAATTATCTGCCACTCCTGGGGTCGCATTGGCTCTCTAGATAGTTCTTGCCATCTTCTTAGGCGCCATGTACTAAAAATTAGAGCAATGCATGAGTTAAAGGAGGAATAGTCTTACAATCAGCTCTATCGCACTATCTAGAACATCAAAGAAGGGTGTTATTCCTAAATGCCTGAGTAGCCCCCTAATTATAGATGTGGTCGACAACACACCAATAAGAAGGACTCTATTAGACACGGCTCTGATACATCCTCAGATATATTAAAACCTTAGGCTCTGACACCAAGCTTGTCACGCCCCGACCTCGAGGAGCGTGACTGATGCTTAACCGAGATACCCCAGTCAAGCAAGCCTATCAAATGCCTTCTACCCGAACTTACCCATGAATAAAGTGAAGATGTACTTCATTAAGTAGACAATGAGAGGGTGTACCTCAAAACATTATACATAAGGAACCAAAGATACAAGACCCTGAAATAAAATAGGGCTCACCAAGTCAGCTGAGAAGAGGGTGTACCGCTATCACTTATCAACGCCGCCTGCTGTGGAACAACCTGCATCCATTAAAGATGCAGTGCCCCTGGCAAAAGAGACGTTAGTACATATGAAATAGTACTGGTATTTCACACGTCTTTCCCTTTCATTGGCACTAGTGGACGAAAATGTAATTTCATTATTTACACGTCGATCGTATTTCATATTTCATACATGCTCCTTTCATCATAGCGCATCATCATAGATTATCAACAATAAGGGCATTTATAATCAAGACTTTAAGTATACATATGAGCAAATAAGAGTCTTGAGCACATTGAGTTTTCTTCCACAAATTGGCATAATAACTTGAAATTGAAACATGATTGAAGTCAAAATATTTGACACATTGGTCACATTTGAATACATTCCCGAAGGCGAACATAATATGAAAGGAGATTTTGGCACACATTTTTAGTATATATCTTTCGACAAAAGCTTATTCAAAATATTCAAATTTATAACGGATAACTCGGAACATCAGTAATAAAAGCTTAGCCCATCATACTTGAAAATTACGAGAACATCGTGGGATTTGATTCTATGAGAGAAGTTTAGCCAACATACCTAAAATTCTCCCCTTAATAATACTATGATGGTCCACCACACTAAACAGCTTTAATCTAGAACAATACAACACAATTGTACCAATATTAGTAAGATTTCTATACTTTAAGTCATTCAGACTTTTTATCGATCATCTAATGTGCAAATCTTTTGTATAACCTCATTAAATGGAATTTCTTCACCTAACAACCACCTTCCACACAAATGATTCACCTCACAATCGTCTCTAGGCCATCCACAACTTCCATTAGCACATGCATGCCCAACAATTCACTCACAACCCATAAATCTCATCATAAAATTCATTTTACAATCTCTACATTACCAACACACCCTAGGATGGGCACTTATTGCTTCCAATCACCATCCCATAAGTACTAACACATATTTTGTACATACATTATCACCATACATTAGTTAGAGATGGTAGACATACCTCTTGTAGTGAAACTCTTGAAAATCCTAACTTGTAGTATTCTTGACCATTTTGGGGATTTGAATGGAAATATATGGATCTTAAAAATTAATCCTTGTTAATATAAGTGGTTAGGAGTAGTAAGCAACTCAAAATACTCCAAAAACAATATCTTGGTTCATGCGAGGGAAGTATAGGACGGATTCCCCTAGTTATCGCAAGCCCTAGCTCAAAGAAATGACTTAGCCACTCTCTCTCCCCGAATTTATAGGGCTCCTATGTGCGCAGCCGCGCACATGGGCAAGTGCCCGCGCATCTGGGTGTGCATACAAGGCAAAAAACCCTCTTCTATTTGCTGCCTCGCATCTGGACACGTAGATAGGATAGGTCCGGCAAAATGTCCATAACTTTCTGTAGAAATATCCAAATGATAAACGGTTTGATGCGTTGGAAACTAGATATGAAGGAATTCAATTTGATAGTTTTATCAGAACGTAAATATCTATATTTTGGTAGTTGCATGCATTTGAAGTCGGATCTTGTGCGAATTTATTTGAAACATTAGCCCGTTTCATAGCTCCCAACTTGGCTTAGTTCTAGGGATCTCCTTAGACCCTAAACTACATCCAATACACCTCCTACACTTAATATCATGATCAATTAAGTTGTTTCAGTCCTTAACCTCTTGTGGAAGGCAAGACAACACTTAAGCGACTTGGGAGCGTGCTTTATGGCCTCAGACTCATAGAAAATTCGAGGGGCCTTACATTGAGTGCCGATTTGGACCCGATTTTGGAATTACAAATTTTGACTCAGTAGATTACGGGATCATCAGATTTTGGTGTTGATTTTGAATTTTTCAATTTCGGGCACGTGAGCCCGGGTTGACTTTTGGGAAATTCTTCATAGATCGAAGCATTATAGATTGATATTGCTCACTATGGCAATGTATCCTGCCCAAGCTTGGTTTGAGGGTAATTTCCCTGATGGTTATAATACTTGTTATGTGTTGGGGGTGGCATATGTGCAAGGTGATGATCGTATATGCATGCACCATGGTTATTCATGATCTAGGTAGATCTTACGCTATTATATGCCTTGTTTTGCTATCATGCTTCGTTGATATCATGTTTTCTCCATTTGTATGACTACGTGAGCTATTATTCATGCTAGAAATCATGTCTAGGCTATTTTCTTACTTGTTGAGGTATGATAGGGATGTCTTTTCTATGTTGAGAAATTTGCCTTAGTCGTAGTCATACTTTTCAGTCATGATATTATATCGGTGTGTTATATCTCAGTCTTTGTGCACTTTTAAAAAATGTTATATTGCATGTTGTTGGTGTCCTTGTGTGTGAGACATGTTTGAGCTGAATTGTAGTACGTTGGTATATTCCGTGTGGTATATCGAATTATGTTTCTGTGAAATGTTGGCATATAGAGACTTGAGCGGACTGATGGCTGATCTTGGCCATAGAGTCGTGTTGGTATTCATATCGACGTGATGCATACGCAGGCCCCATGTTGTGCCAATGTGTATTGATATTGAGGTGACGTGTGTGCCAGGCCCCATGTTGGGCAAGAGAATATTGATCATTGACTTAGATCATATCGGTGCTTGGGTAAGGACCCGCCACTCCGGAGTCAGGTATTAACTGTGGGCACATGTACAGTTTCATATATATGTGCTTGGTAAAGGACTTGTGTCTGACACCCGTACAGTGTTGAGAGTGTGTATGTGTGTGAAAGGGTCCATGGGCTTTGAACCTTGCATCGTGAGTGTGCTTAGAGTATGATTAAGGGGTTCTTTGTGACAGGCACTATGAATGTGCTGAGATTATGTACACTTGATATTTAGCCTACGATTCATTGTTCATTTGGCATGTACAACTAACATGCATGCATAGAGTTGTATTATCCCTCGTGCTAATTGGTATTTGATGACTCTACTTGATGTTTAGAGCTTGGTATTGCAGTTTTATGTTATTAAACACCTGTCTAAGTGGCTTCTATAGAAGTTGATGACTTGACTATTAAATATGAAAAGCATATATGTTTCCCCTTCTATTGTGTTAAGTTGAGCTTGTTATTACTTGAGCTGTTTTCTTTCATATGCTATTACTTTGTTGTTATTTCTATGGTTTGATTTCGAAAGTAAGCATTGGCCCTTACCAAACTCGTCACTGCTTTCAGCCCGACTACACTTTGAGCGTTATGCACAGATCTAGGTGCTGCTAAAAGGTTGATTCCTAGAGTGTGGCACCTGTATCAGCCTTTGAAGATTTCTAGGTAGCTGATGTTCTGTTTGCAGGCCTTGAAGTCCCTTTATTTTTTGTTTATGTTATTATTGTTCCATCTTTCAGACAGTTTTGTATTTTCAGTTTAGACTTTGTATTTAAAAAGCTGAATGGCTTCCTAGCCACTTAAACTTGTATGGCATTTGAAAGCCGATACACAAACTTTAAACTTTCCCATTTGAACATTCGAATTCATGATTTCCTTAACTAATAAATATATTTGACCGTTGACCATGCCCATGTGGCATCAGTTGGTCCTAATCAGCCTGTTGCGTGAAGAACACGACGCAGAGGAGCATGAGAGCCCTCTTCCCAATAACCAATGGTCCAAAATGGATTGTATTTAAGTGTGTTCTTATTCATTCCTTGTAATGTTTTTAGGTGTTTTGACCCATCTCTTCCAGATTACTACAAACAAATGATTTTAGGGCTATTATCAAGAATTAGATAGAGAGATCGAATACAACATAGGAAGAGGGTGAAGATAATTATAACTTCAGTTGTTGTATTAACACTAATCATTATAATTTCCTTCTTAGTCTAGTATGCATTAATAATTGTAAGTTTCTTCGTAACCCTTTGTACAATGATAATGAAAAAAAGTATGATGATTCTTTATGGAATGAAAAGCAATGTTTGACATAAACAAGCAGACATGTATAAACAACCAAGTTTGATCAGCCTTCTTGGTTGACAAAATTAGCTACTGAAAGTTGTCTAGTAGCATAAACGGTTTAAACATTATGCCAAAATAAAAGCCATACTTAAACATCCATAGTTAACCTACAAATTAAGTTCTGCAACCACCAGAATTAAGATATCACAAAAACAAGCATTCGGCAGATCATTATGGTTGAGAGTGGTTGATGTTTTGCTAAGATTGGCTCAAGTTGGGATATGGAGACTAGCTTGGTTAAGATGAGGAATGGACTTGAGATTGGCTAAGCTTCCTTGAGTTTGTCTTCCTGGAGTTTGTTTTCTCCTCTACTGTTGTTGAAGTTGCCGTTGTGTTATAGCATTTCTTCCTTGCCACCTTAGTCCAGGTGGACTATACCCAAGATCAATATTGGTCTGCCGAGCATCCACTATTTTTGTAGGAGCAGAAAGTACTTTATCTCTTGATCCACACTGCATAGAAAGTCAAATTATTACCCAAACTACTAATATCCAAATAAAACTCCAAATCCAATTCACTTACCCTTTCTATCATTGTCCCTAAATCACTAAACAAGATACCAAATCCAACACTTTTTTGTCTTCCTCGAAATCTAGTAGATCTTGGCCTTCCTCTAACACTAGATAGAATATCCTCAAAAGTCCTTGATCTCATAATTTTGGTATGCTGATATAGGATAAAGTACTATCTAATAATGTAAAAATGATGGTCTTAATACAGCTTGACTAAAGTAAAAAATGAATACTTACATATGCACTTGCAACAACTGATGGTTAAGTATTTATGGTAGCAGCAGTTCCAGATCTACTTGTAGTCTGAGATGATTGAGTATTTCTGGTACCAGCAGTTCAAGAACCACTTGCATTAACTGATGGTTGAGTTGTTCTCTGAGCAGCATGAGTATCCTGAGTATTTCTGGTACCAGCAGTTCCAGAACTACTTGCAGCAGTTTATGGTTATGTTGTTCCTTTAGTAGAATTATCATTTCTGGTACCTGCAGTTCCATATCCTTGTCCATTCTGAAATTTCCAAAAAAAAGAGTTATAGACACAAAAAAATCCAAGTCACAAACAGAAACAAAATGAATGCATTATCTGATCATTTACCAGGATAGAACACCCCTTCTTGTAATAGCCTACTGTCTTACAATGGGAGCATGTCACTGGTGTCCCTTTCCTTGATCTCTTAACAAACTTCTTTTTAGGTTCATCTTGAGCTTTTCTTCTATTTTTCTTAGGTCAGCCAGGCATATTAGTAATTACAGGAGGCTCAACAGTGGGATTCTGAGTTGATGGCCACATCTCCAGGTTGGTTACTAGTTCTGTGTAACAACTGAAAGCCTTCAAGTATGTTTCTATTCTGTACCAGTGAACAACATAGTTAGCTGGCTCAAATCTCCTAAATAACATTGCACATATTGCATGGGAGCATGGTATTCCTTTGAGTTGCCATGATCTGCATGTGCACGTATTGTTGACAAATTCAACTATATATTTGTATACCCAATGTTGTATCTCATACCTAGTGTCCCTATTCCATTTAAATTCATGCCTAACTACATATTGAGATTGTTCCTCTATGTACCCCATTGCCATAGGAGATACATCAAAAATCCACCTTGTTGCAAATTCTCTCATGGTAGTCATCCTCTCCATCACCTTCACTCTAATCTCTTCTAGCATGGTTATGATAGACTTGTACCTAGCAGACAATATCCAACTGTTGAAAGTCCCACACATGTTTAAAGAATGCTCTACACCAACATTGTTTGGGGTATCTCAGTAAATCGTCAATGATCTTACTGTCACCCAGTTCTACCAACTCATATATCTTATCCTTGAGATATGATTCAAATGAAGCTCTTGCACACACCAAGAATTTCTTCCTACTTTCCTCACCTTTCCACTATTGTTTTCACTTGCTCCATATGTGTCTTGTACATATTCTGTGCTCAGCATTTGGCATCAACTCAATCGCAGATTGAACAAGTCCCTTAAGCAACAAGAAAAATAGTTAGAATATTAGATACATATATAATATAACTACGAGAAGAATAAAAAGAAATATATACCTTCTGCATATCAGAAATAATGGTCAGCCCTTCACCTTGGGATTTTGTGAGCCACAAATCATGCATCACACACCTAAAAAACTATGATCATGTGTTCTTTGTCTTCTTTTCAACCACTGCACAGGCAACATTGTACATTTGGTTGTTACCATCTTTACCAATGCATGATAGTAGCTCACCTTTACACACACCCTTCAGAATGCTCCATCAAAGCCAATAGCATTTCTACACCCTTCCAACCAACCTACTTTGCAAGTATGTAGACAAATGTAGATCCCCATAAACACCTATTTACCAAGTATTGTCTCCTTTGAAGTCTTCAACATAATAGTGTTGCCACGGTTTGTAGACCTCACCATGTCAGCATAATCATATATTCTAGCAAACTCCTGTTTGTAATCACCCAGATACTTACCCATGACCTGATGTTTAGCCCTGGCACAAATGGATTTTCCCACATACACACCATACTTTATCCTAATCAAATCCTGTAACTTCCTAAACTTTAGCTACCCATGCTATATTAGCCATCTTGTTTCTGGTTGCTCTGAAACACTTACGAAAAATATAGTAGTTGCTGACAATGAAATTCCCTGTGTGTCCCTCCAAGCTTCCCAAAATATGACATCTGCATCTTGTTGAGTTCACATATGTTGCCCTAACCCTATGTTTGTCATTAGGCCTCAACTTCATTTGAACTCTCCTTTGTACAGCATAATCTTGCAAAGCAGTTCTGAACTGTTTAACACTTTCAAATACCATTTCCTACTGGAAACAAATTTTCTTGCAAGTAGGATCAAAGTATACCATACTGCTGTATCTTCTTGGTTTAGGGTTATGTACCCCATCTTCTTTAACTACTTCATCATTTGTATCCTTACTACCTAGATTTGAACTGTTCAGGTACTGCTCATCCCCTCCCAACTTCCCAGCATATTCGGAACCCCTATACTTATACATGTATTCAGAACTAGGCTCATCAGTATTAACTTCACTAGATCTTAATTTACTACTCTTTCTATTCACTTTAGCCTGTGTAGCAGCAACAACTTCAGGTTCTAGATCACTTGTCTATTCAAGAATATCCTCATCAGCACCATATAACAACTCATCTGCATCATCATTATTATCATCAGAAATAGCCCCATAATCACCATCCTCACTCTTGGAATTTCCTTCATCACCCTCAGAATCAGTTGCTAAATGAAAGTTGTAGAACTCACCTTCATCTTCACTAGACTCTTCTGTATCCTCTTCTATATCCTCTTCTATATTAGCAGCCCTCTCTTTACCTATCCCATGAGTGTTATCACCCCTATTTATATCATTGTTAGGTGAGTGTTTTTCCCTAGCATTAACATCACTTGTTTGCCCACGTGGCATTTCGCTAAAGCCATATGGTTAAACATCAGTGGGGTCCATATTTATACCACCAATGTTCAACATTTCATCTAGGTCCAAATCAATACATGGTGTATTAATTGTCTGACATAGATACACATCAATATAATCCCCACCCTTAAGGTCTTTACACAAAACAAACACATCAGCATCATATTTCAGAAATCAAAATTCTTTTTTTTTGTTAATTTTACATGTATATTTATCTGTTGTTAAGTACCCCATATCCTTAACCTACTCATTAAAATGAATTATATGTAATTCATCAATGTCAGCATAAAGAATAACTAGCCAAATTTGCCCATTTACATACCTCATAAATGGGTAAGCCACTAACCACCCTAGATGATGAAACTGTAATTTCACATATACACCAATTGAAACCTATAAAAACAAGGCCAAGTCAGATACACTTTAACCCTAAAAATCCATAACTTTATCATAGTGGGAGACAAGAATATTTTGATATGCAAAAAAGCCCTAATTGTTTAACCCTAAATGCAAGATCAGTCATGAAAAAGACAATCCCTAATTTAAAATACCAAATAACAATAGATATTTTGTGCATCTAGAAAAAAAAAATAGCTTTGACTATCACACATTATTTCATAAGAAATTAGATGACAAAAGAGAAAACGATATCATAAGAGACAAAATACCTAAAGTAATGTTAAGATTAAACTATTTTCCCCAAAACCCCTTATTTAAAATCCTAAATAACAAATAATTTGTGCATGCATACAAAATATACCTGGCTATCACATATTATTTCATAAGAAAACATATGACAAGAGAAAACAACATCAAAAGAGACAAACTAAACTTCAAATCCTATAACATCATTGGAATTGAAAGCACAGACCAAACGAAGCTCGATCAGAATGAGATTAACAGATAATAAATGAAAACAAAATAATGGGTGAGTGATTATAATCAATTTTGGAAGGGGGTGACTAATTTTTCAAGCCATTACTAACCTAGGTTTAATAGGGGAGGGTTCGATTAGAGAGAGGTAAGAGGTTAAGTGAGTGACTTCTTAGTCGGTCTATGGAATAAAAGAGGGTGACCCCGATCAGTAGGGTTTTGTTTTTACACCCTTGACATGTAACAAATCCATTGGTCATTTGCTGACTGGATGGACACGTCTGTGTATGTCTAATACACGCGCGTAGTTTCAATGATCAGATGTTTTTATTAGTTAAGAGAATCATGAGTTCGAGTGTTCAAATGGGAAAGTTTAAAGTTTATGTATCGGCTTTAAAAGGCCCACAAGTGTAAGTGGCCAGAAAGCTATTACGCATATTTAAAATTTTGTAGCGCTCATGTACTCGATGACACCAGATCATAGGATGGTTTTAGTGTATTGTTATTATTGACTTAAGTTATTTATGATTAGTCCATTGATAAGACTATTCAATACTGTTATTTAAGATTGTTTCTACTTATTGATAGATGGCTTCACTAGCAAGTGGTGTTAGACGTGGGATTTTTGGGTCATGACATTCTTGGTATATAGTAATTGTCTTCTCATAGACTCATTACTACCTCGTCGAGGATAGGCTCAATACATACTGAGTATATGGGGTCGGTTATTCTCTCACTATACTATTACACTTCTTGTAAAGATCCTGGTGTTGGTTTCAGCGATGCTCCTAGGATGTGATTAGCTTGGATTATTCAGGAGACTTGAGGTACTACTGCATGTTGTTCGTAGTCCGTGGAGTCCCCTTCGGTACCCTTTTATTATTGTTTATTGTACCAGACAATACTACATTTTCTTCAAGACCTTATATTTAGTACTCTTATTAGCGCATGTACTGCGTGACACCAATTCTTAGGAAATGGAATAAATGGTGTTTGGTTTTAGACTTTATATATTTTTTAGTTTTTACGCTTAATCTATAATTTTATGTTGTTAACTGCTTGATTAGTTTCTTTATTGTTGTTAAGTGTTGACTTACCTAGAAAACGGTTTTAGGCGCCGTCACAACCTATTTGGTTGGGAATTAGGGTCGTGATAAGTTAGTATTAGAGCCCTAGGCTGCATAGGTCTCACAAGTCATGAGCAAGCTTTGTAGAGTCTTGAAGATCAATACGGAGATGGCTATACGTATCTTCTAGAGGCTATAAGGCTTTAGGAAACTTTACTTTATTCCTATCTCTATCCTGCAACTTTGTTCTATCATAAAGTTTGAATCGTTGTTCTCTTATTCTCTCACATATGGTGAAGACACGTGCTTCAATCGTAGATAATCAGGAGCCGGAGCCCTAGGTGGTAGCCCCTACCAGGGTTTGAGGCCGAGGTAGCGCATATCTAGAGCCTAGCCCAGTGCACGTGCATCGGCCCTTACAACTACTTACACTCGTGCTAGAGCAGTGCCGGTCAAGCCTCATACAATAGGATGGCACACACGAATAGGTTGAACTACGATCAAATAAAACTGATGCATTTCTTTGACAGACTGGAACAATATGTATAATAACTACATCTGATGCAATTGCTTCAGCTCTACCAGGGAAATCATAACAACGAGCCTGGCCTCCCCCTCTAGGATGACCTTTACCCGTTTGTCCTCCACCTCTAGCTAGCTGTGCTAGTGAAGTAGCAGCTAGAGAGAGAACCACGACCTGAGTACCCTACTGAGGTCTACCCATCTAAAGTATGGGACAATCTTTCACAATGTTCCTATTATCACCACACTCAAAAAAACCTCTCTACGGGTGTGGCTGCTAGAACTGAGTATGCCCCGGATGACTAGAATAATAGCTGTAGGAACTACATGCAGAGGGTGCACTAAAAGATGGTTGTCCACTATTAGTGCTCTAAATTTCATGGCTAACTAGAGAACCATAGGAAACCTAAAGTACGGATTTAATTGGTCGACTAAGATGACTTATTCCATGACTGACCTTGCTCCTAGAGTAAGATCCACTAAATCCTCAAAAACCTTGATGCTTATTTGAATCCCTATCTTCTATCTCTTTCCCTCGGATATGCTCTAACCTCCTAGCAATCTCCACAAACTAAAAAAATTCAGTCTCAATCTCCAACTCTCGTGCCATCCCAAATCTGAGGCTGCAGGCGAGTCCCTCAATAAATCTACAAACTCTCCCCCAATCTATAGAAACCAAGGAATGTGCATGACAATATGACTCTGTAAAGCTCAGAGCATGCTCAGACACAATCATACTCCCCTGATGCAATTGCTCAAACTCACAGTACAACTCGTCCCTGCAGGTCTGTGGAATAAACTCCCTCAAGAAAGATGGGAGAATTGGGACCAAGTAAGTGGTGTTGCGCCAGCTGGTCTACTTGCCTCATCATCCTGCCACCATCTATATGATGACCCCAACAACTAAAAAGTATTAAGGTCATCCTAGATAGACTCCACCAAACCCATAGTAAATAACATGTGGTGACACTGATCCAAGAAAACGTGTGCATCATCAGAAGCCTCTCCATTGAGCTGGGGAAGATGAAACTTCCAAAACCTCTCCAAACTCATATGTCCCTCAGCTGACACAATGGGCTCTGCTTTAGGCTGAATTACAATCAGTGGCTGCACCAGCATAACACCTAGTGTTGGTAATCATGAGCTGGCTGCTCTAGTGTACGGGCGGTGGGAGTCTAAGCTTGTCCCCAACCTGTAAAGTAGGTGGTGTAACCGAAATCAACCCTACATGTGCCAAACTCCCAAATATACTCATGAAGAGTGCCAAGGTCTCCTGAAGCCCCGGTGTAGCAATAGGCTACCCAGGTACACGCTCAGCATGCTCGGGCTCCTGATCCTCAACTGGAGATACTGGAGGCTCCACCGCTGCTACTCTAATAGGTTTTCTAACTATAGCACATGCCTCCCAACCTCTACCTCGGCTCCGGTCTCTCGCGCCTCTAGCATGGGGCACTGGTGCTTGCTAAGTAAACTCGATAGAGCGCGTCCTCACCATCTGTGAGAGAATAGAAGAATAAAGATTCAAACTCTTGAACAAACAAATTTGAATAATAAAGAATGAAAGAATGTATAGCTTCCTAATTGTTTGATAGCCTCTCGAAGACAAGTATAGATGTCTCTATACCGATCCGCAAGACTCTTCTAAACTTGCTCATGACTCGTAGAGCCTATGAACCTACGACTCTGATACAAACTTGTCATGACCCAAATCCCACCATAGGGGTCGTGATGGAACCTAATCTATAAGACTAGGTAAGCCTATCACTTAACAACATTAAATCAAAAAACATGATATAATAAGACTGTCGCGACCCAAACTGGAGGGCCATGACTGGCACATGGGCCATACCTATCGAGCACCAATGTACATTTTATCTAACCTTTCTTATTTTCCATAAGAGCCTACGTGATCAACTTCAATGGTACACATGA
This sequence comes from Nicotiana tomentosiformis, assembly GCF_000390325.3. Classification (NCBI taxonomy): domain Eukaryota; kingdom Viridiplantae; phylum Streptophyta; class Magnoliopsida; order Solanales; family Solanaceae; genus Nicotiana; species Nicotiana tomentosiformis. Next base: position 43,500,884 of record NC_090814.1, on the reverse strand, counting down.
ATCCTAAACAACCAACAATGACAAATATAGGCATGAACATATATAACATGGGCCGACAAGGCTATCATAAAGCTATATATAAGGTACGAGCCGACAAACTGCCATGAGATACTATACAACAATAATCAGCCGACAAGGCTATCCAAACTATACATGAGTTGACACCTGTCTATGAGCCTTTGAAGGAACATAAGTGCTGCAACATTGCTAGAACATGGCCCCGACATACCCATAATGTCTATAAGAAATATTCATACCAAGACCACGGCAAGTCCAGAGAAAGGATCTCGCCAATAACAGCTGAATTGGGCAGCCTACTATGGTGGGGGAGGTTCGTCTACCTGACTATCAGGACCTGCAGCACGACATGCAACATCCACAAATAAAAGGGACATCAGTATGAATAAAGTACTGAGTATGTAAGGCAAAAAAGCATAAATAAGAATAGTAATGTAAGCAGGGATAGAGAATATACAACTTGTAACATCTGAGAGCCTCTGAGGGAAACTGATATGAAATTCGTGATATATATATATAAAAAAAAAAAATTTAAAAACGTACACCTCTATGGACATCATCATCATCATATCGTACCCGGCCGTAATAGGCTCGGTAAAAATTATCCGACCATCATAAGATTCGGTAGAATCGTACCCAGCCATGTAGAGCTTGGTAAACCCAACTGATTAGTGGGTGCACAATAGGTGTCGTACCCGACCAACTATAGCACGGCTCAATAGAGTAAAATATATATATATATATATATATATATATATATATATATATATATATATATATAATATAATGCATGTTGGACTCATAGGATCACGTTCTAAACCTTTCGAAGTGACGTAAGGTCGGTAACATCCATATACGTTATTAGAGCTAATTCATCATCATGAATCTTATAGGAATAAGGAAATACCAACAACATCTGATACACAAGAATAAGAGGAGCAACATCAACATCAATCTTTCCATAAGAAGGGAATCAATGTGCGTACTGCTTCTAAGAGTGGAGTATATTTAGAAGCTCATTTTTTACATTATGTACAATCGGAGTCATGCAAAAGAAAGAAAGAGATAGCCTCACATACCTTATATATACTACCCAACCTCAAGCTATGCAAATCTCACAGCTCCTTAGTCTACAATAAGAGAAATGATACTAACGTTATCGTTTAAGCGTGTTGACTAGTATATATCAACCGCAAATTATTTTACAATGAAACGAACAACACATACCCTATTTATATGACTTCAAATTTGTTAAAACAATCACCAAACATCCCAAACAATATCAACAATAGCAACAACAACAATACAATCCAATATGAGCTTCTCCGCTTATCTTAACAATCATATTGAGTGGCAAGCTCATTTTTACTTATAACAAAACATAAATTGAATCCAACTCTTATTGCATAAATTGGTTCACAACCTTCAAAACATAATACATATATGTACGATATGATTCCTAGTTTAAAATTTCCATAAAATAACTTTCAAAACAACCTCATACGCCTAGCACCCTAACTTTAATCGTCAATCACTTGTGTTTCATGTTTTCTTCTTCAATAAACATAGTTAACAACTAGAAAAGCTTAACAACAGCAGCCACAACATTACAGAATTATTTCTCATAATTACTATCCAACAGAAAACATTATTTCTCTACTCTGATGCCATATCGATGAATGGTTTAATGAGTTGGAAACTAGACTCGTAGGTCATTAATTTTATGGTAGATCACCCCGTAATTACAAGCACATAGGGAGAAAAGCTTAGTAATATTAGACCTAAATTTTATGTAAAATTATGAACGTAAGTTGTGGCAACCTTTGTCGACTTTTGTTTTGTAACCCGCTTGAAGGCTTATGATACGGATATTATATGATTCAAATACCTTAAAACACAACCTCCTTAGTATATTAAGCACCTCTAGTTTTACCAAAAAATATGGGTTACAACATCCTTGATTCGTTTTACTTCTAACTTATAATTCTTGTTAACCACTCTTATACACCCTTGTATCATTTAAGATGTAACAACCCAGCCGGTCATTTTGAGAATTAATATCATGTTTAGTGGCTTAAGGTCTTGAGTAGCTTCGTATTATGTATTATGATTTGTGTGTGCGGACGTGCTCGGTTTTCGGATGATTCATAAATTATTTGGAAGGACAATTCTTATTTTAGAAGCTTATGTGAAAATAGTTAATCATAGTTTGAAATTTTTGTAGACGACTCTGGAATGGTGTTTTAATAATTACTATAGCTTTGTATGGTGATTTTGGATTTAGGCGTATGTCCGAATTTGGATTTGGAGGTCCATAGCTTGATTTGAAGCACTTTGGCAAAAGTTAAAACGTTGAAGGTTTGAAAGGTTGAGAAGTTTAACTGGGAGCTGACTTTATTAATATCGGGGTTAGATTCCGATTCCGGAAGTTGGAATAGGTCCGTTGTGTAATTTATAACTTGTGTGCAAAAAATAAGTTCAATTGGAATTGGTTTGATATGTTTCGGCATTAGTTTTAGAAGTTTGAAGTTCAATAGTTTATTAGGCTTGAAATAGGATGTGATTCATGATTTCGATGTTGTTCGATGTGAATTGGGGCTTCGAGTAAGTTTGTATTGTAATTTAGGACTTGTTCGTATGTTTGGATGTGATCCTAGGGACATCGGGTGTATTTCGGGTCAATTTTAAGCAATTTTGGACATTTTTGGTACTTTGATGATGTTCTGGAGCAGATAAAGTACGGAGGGCACATTTTTGCAGTGCTAAGGCAAAGCCCATGTGCGGCCGCAAACAAAATTTTATGGAGGCACTCGCCAAAATGTGGACCGTAACAGGGAATTTGGTAGGTTTGTTCATCAAACTTCAGAAGCTTATTGGGCCCAGTTTACAAAGAATCAAACCGTTCGTCATTTGGGCATTTGTACAGAAAGTTATGGTCAATTATTTGAAGACTGGTAGTGTAGTTGCTGCTGAAATGTGGACCACACAAAAAAAGTGCGGTAGGCACTATGGGAGATCAGACCTGCTATTATATAAATGAGGGTTAGAGTATTATTTCATATTTGGTCTTTGGGAGCTCGGATTGAGGCGATTCTTGAAGGGATTTTCAAAGCATTGATTGGGGTAAGTGATTCTAACTCGGATTCGGTTGTTATACATGAATCTATCATTGTTTTTACCATTTAAATAATGTTTTGGGTTGGAAAAATTGGAAAAGTTGTAGAAACTTCATAAACTATAATTTGAGGATTTGAGTGTCGAGTTGAGATTAGAATTGAGTAATTTTGGTATGGTTGGACTCGTTGTTGAATGGGTATTAATTTTGGTGGATTCAGAGATGTGGGCCCGGGGTTGACATTTTAGTTTTTATTAAAGATCAGAGCTTTATTATCTGGAATTGTTTCCTGTGGTTTTTATTTATGATATGAAGTTATTTTGGCTAGATTTGAGCCGTCCGAAGGATTTTTCACACGAGAAGGTAATTTTAGAGTATCGGTTTAGATTCCTTGAGGTAAGTATATGGCCTAACATAGTGTGGGGGAACTACCCCTTAGGATTTGAGTCGTTTGCTCTATTCGTGTCTCGTGAAAGCCGTGTATGCGAGGTGACGAGTACGTACTAGGGTTTATATGTGAAAATTGACCGGTTTAGACTCTTAGGCTTCTTTCATGTACTTATTTGGAATTGTTAGCACATGTTATATCTTTTATTCATCATGTCTACGATCACATGCTTTATTGAAGTTGTCGTTACATGTTACATTCTTTACTTGTCCAGTTTGTTCTTGTATGCCTTATTTGTCGTTGTTATCACTTTTAAAATTATGTGATTTCTTTTATTGTTAGGTTATTCTTAGTTGAAATTGTTGAACATTATATCCTTTTATTTGCGGGCTATTCTCATGCATTTTGACATAGTTGCTAGTTCGTGCCATTTCCTTCATTGTTAGCCTAACTAATGAACTAGAATCCGAAGTGTGCCATTTCATGGAAATACTTTCACTATCGATATTATTCTTAAACCATTAATTAGAATTGAGGTTATCGGAAGTCATTAATCTATTTTAAATTAAAGTTGTGTTTAAAAAGGGTGTTGTTCCTTGTGAGTTACTTTCCAGTGCATTTTGTTATTATTGAGATTTTATACACATTGTGTTGAGCCGTGGGCTATTTATTGTGGTAATATTGATGTTGTTGGATCTTTGGAAAGGTTGTGGCCTATGGGCACTTATGTTACGAGTTGATACGTCGTGTGTTGTGATCTTAGCATTTGTGAATTTTTGTGTGGTTTGGATGTTGCTATGCGGAGTATAAGAGTGGCATTTCACCATTATTGTTATGTGGGGCATAAGGGTGGCATCTTACTATTGTCGAATGTACGGAGTGATAAGGGTGGCTATTGTGTCATTGTCCTAGCGGAGTGATAAGGGTGGCTATTACATGGAGTGATACGGGTGGCTATCGGAGAGATAAAGGTGGAAAATGTTATTGTTCGGGCGGAGTGATAAGGGTGGCTATTAAGCAGAGTGATACGGGTGGCTACCAGAGAGATAAGGATGGCTAATGATGTTGTCAGGGCAGAGTGATACAGGTGGCTATCAGAGAGATAAGGATGGAAAATGTTAGGGAAGATGTATGATGGCTTGGGAACATTGTGTTGGTGATTTCGTGTGATGGTGTGCTTTTCTTTATGTGTATCATACACCTTACTTGACTAGTTTTGTTGCTTCGATGAGCTACTCGATGTTTTTGATATTAATTATTGACTTGGGCTGCAGTAGTACATTCGCACAAGCATACACCGTAACATGCCACGTATACTAGCTCAGGAGTATAGAACTTGACATTTATTAAATCATGCCCATATGTTCTTGTATTATCTATTTTTGTGTTGCTTGTGAGCTTGTGATCATGCCATGCGGGTTGTGATATTGAGCTTGTGACCACGCCGGGCAGATTGTGATTGTGAGCCTGTGATAATGCCAGACGAATTGAGATATTAGCACGTGAGTTGTCTGTGCGGTTGTGATTATAGATGTGGGTACGAAGTGCCATGAGTATATGATGGTGGGTTGAGACTCGTGACTTGTGACTTGTGACTATGAGATTAAGTATTATGAAGTGATTTCGTTGTGAAACTTGTTTTAGAACGGCTTGATTTATTGGTTGTCATTGTGTTCCTTATTTGGTTTCAATGGTACTTTTATGGTGTTCCTATTGCCTTATTGTTTATATCACATGTTGATTCTTGTTGCCATTTACTGATTCCTGCATCCTATTATTAGCTCTATACTTCTATGTTGCACATGTTATTTTGTCTAGTGAGTGTCTTAATTTGTACCGCATCACTACTCCACCGAGGTTAGTCTTGATACATACTGGGCACCAACAGTGGTGTACTCATATTACACTTCTGCACATTTTTGTGCAGAGCCAAGTATTGGAGATATCGGACTCAGGCAGAGTTAGCTTGTTGATCACAAGGATTCAAGGTAGAGTTTCATGGTCATCGCAGTCCCTTGGAGTCCTTTCTTTATATTGTACTGTCAGCTTCACATTTGATCAGTATTGTATTTAGATCTTTGAGCTCTTTCCATGTACTTAGCTAGAGTTCGTTACTCTGTATTACCAGTATTGAGAGGTTGTTATGATTATTGCCGCGTAGGCTCATTTCACTCTTGTTTTGATATTTATATTAAACACCGTTTCAAATTATCATTGCAAAACTAGCTTAATCATTATAGTAATCGTCTTACCTAGTCTTACAGACTAAGTGCCATCACGACATCTTTTGAAAGGAGTTCGGAGTGCTGACATAAGACCAATAGGATTAACTTCTTATCATCTCAAAGATAATCTCTTCTCGGATTTACATCGACTAACTTACGGCGTGATTTAATGTATGCGAATATGAGTTGTAACAACCCCCCCCCCCCCAGGAACATTCATCCTAAAATGGAAGTGATTATGGGGAGTCTAACTCATCATGGATTCCGACGGAAATTTCCGGCTGAGTTTCCCCTATAAAATATACACTAGCCAAACTTGCGAGCAGTTAAACCAAACCTACAGCCTCACAAGGCTATATAAAGCATTATGGATTTGTACATTAACTGCATATCACCATTTTGTATTAAGGAAGAGTATTCTTAAGCTATTGTTTAACTTATAGAGTTGTGTTAGCTTCCGTTGCATCCTGCGTTCCCCTGGCATCCTCGCTATCTTCAATCTGGAATAAGAAAGGGTATTTAGACTTCACCTCCTTTTCCGCTTCACATGACATTTCTTCTGTATTCCTTTTCTTCCATAATACTTTGACGGAAGCTACATCCTTTGTTCTCAGCTTGCGAATTTGTTGATCTAATATAGCCACTGGCACTTCTTCATATGATAGATCCTCCGAAACTTGTACATCTATGATAGGGATGACCCGAGAAGGGTCCCCAATACATTTCCTCAACATAGATACATGGAATACCAGGTGGACAAATTCCAATTTGGATGACAATTCTAACTCATAACCAACCTGTCCAATTCGTCGAATAATCTTGTATGGCCCGATATACCGTGGACTCAGCTTACTCTTCTTCCCAAAATGCATAACACCCTTCATCGGTGAGATCCTCAGAAAAACTCGATCACCAACCTGAAACTCCAGATCATGACGTTGGACATCGGAATAAGACATTTGCCTGCTTTGTGCCCTCCTTACTCGTTCTTGTATCACTTTCACCTTCTCAATGGCTTGGTGAATCAAATCTTACCCATATATATCTATTTTGCCGACTTTGAACCATCCAACTAGTGATCTACATCTGCTCCCATACAACGCCTCGTACAGGGCCATTTTAATACTGGAATTGTAGCTATTAATCTAGGCAAATTATATGAGTGGCAGATGGTCATCCCAATTACCCTTGAAATCTAGAACATATGCTCGTAGCATATCTTCGAGTGTCTGAATTGTACGCTCAGTTTGTCTGTCAGTCTGCGGATGGAATGTAGTGCTGAGATTCACTTGTGTGCCTAAACACTTCTGAAATGACCTCAAAAGTTAGCCATAAATTGAGCTCCTCGGTCTGATATAATAGATATCGGCACACCATGAAGCCTAACAATCTCCTTGATATACAACCTCGCATAATCTTCAGTCGTGTAAGTTGTCTTAACTGGCAGAAAATGGGCAGATTTTGTAAGTCGATCAACTATCACCCCAGATGGAGTATTTATGATAAGAGCGAGGTAGTCCAATAATGAAGTCTATATTGATCACCTCCAATTTTCAGGTTGGAATCTCTATATTTTGAATCAATCCACCAGGTTCTGATGCTCGATCTTTACTTGTTGACGATTAGGACACTAGGCTGCAAATTTTGCAATAGACTTCTTCATGTTGTCCCACCAATACAACTCCTTAACATCGGGATACATCTTTGTCGAGCAGTGATGGGTGGAATATCCGGACTGATGAATCTCAATCATAATCTTTATCGCAACCCTGCCACATTAGGCACACATAATCGGCCCTGGTATCTCAGTGCCCCATCTCCTCCAATCTCAAAATCTGTAATCATACGCTGCTGAATGCCCTCTCTAAATCGTACTAAGGCAGGCTCTTCGTATTGTCGTGTTTTTAGCTCAGCTACCACAGACGATTCTACTGTATTTTGTATAGCAACACCTCCTTAATCAGAGTCTAACAATTAGATTCGCATATTGTCCAGTTGATGAAGCTCTTTAGGCAACCCTTGTCTACCTGCGTCAATGTGTAATAAACTTCCCATTGAATTATAGTTGAGAGTGTCTGCCACAATATTGGCATTATCGGGATGGTACAATATCTCGACATCATAGTCTTTAAGTAATTCAAGCCACCTTCGCTGCCTCAAATTCAACTGCTTCTACTTGAAGATCCATTGCAAACACTTATGATATGTGTAGATGTCAACATGAATTCCATATAAGTAGTGCCGCCATATCGTCAAAGCATATATTATTGCAGGAAATTCAAAATCATGAGTGGAGTAATTCTTTTCATGTTTCTTCAATTGTCTAGATGCATAAGAAATCACCTTCCTACGCTGCATCAATACGCACCCCAAACCTATACCGAGGCATCATAATATACCACATTACCTTCTGTTCCTTCTGGGAGAGTGAGCACTGGTTCGGATGTCAATCGATTCTTAAGCTCTTGAAAATTACGTTCACAAGCGTCAGACAAATGTAACTTGGTAGCTTTCTATGTTAACTTAGTCAATGGTAACTTGGTAGCTTTCTATGTTAACTCCATTGATCTTTTGAGTGTCGACACTAATACCCTTGTCAGATATCACATGGCCAAGAAATGTTATTGAGTTCAGCAAGAATTCACATTTGGAAAGCTTATCATATAACTTACGATCTTGAAGAGTCTGTAATACTATCCTCAATTGGCCCGCGTGTTCTACCTTCGAACATGAATACACCAGAATGTCATTAATGAATACCATTACGAACACGTCCAGATAGGGTCTGAATACACTACTTGTGAGATCTATAAAAGTTATTGGGGCATTTGTTAGCCCGAACGACATCACCAATAACTCAAAGTGCCCATTACTTGTTCGGAAGGTCGTCTTCGAAATATCCTTCTCATTAACCCTCACCTGATGATACCCTAAACGTAAGTCAATCTCAGAGAAATACTTGGCACCACGGAGTTGGTCAAATAGGTCGCCAATCCTCGAAAGTGGATACTTGTTCTGTATAGTTACCTCATTCAATTGTCGATAATTTATACACATCATTAACAACCTGTCTTTCTTCCGCACGAAAAAGGTTGGCGCACCCCAAAGTGAAATGCTATGCCTAATGAAGCCCTTTTCTAGCAAGTCCTTCAACTTCGCCTTCAACTCTCGCAACTCTGTCGGGGCTATCCTGTATGAAGGGATAGAGATCGGCTAAGTGTCAGGCTACACATCAATGATAAACTCAATCTCCCTATCGGGAGGAAGGCCTGGAAGTTCATCTGGGAAAACGTCTGGAAATGCATTGACAATGGGGATTGATTGTAGAGTAGGCGACTTAACCTATGCATCTTTAACGCGAACGAGATGATAAATGTAACATTTTGAGATCATCGTCCTTGCCTTAAGATAGGATATAAACCTACCTTTCGGCGTAGCAATGTTCCCCTTCCATTCAATGATCGGTTCACTGGAAAATTGAAACCCAACCATATTCATACGACAATCAACGTTTGCATAACATGATGTAACTGTTAACAACATCTGAAGAGTGCAACCTCTATATACCCTTCTAGCAATCACATAATCTCCTATCGGAGTCGGTACCGCAAGTGGTTTAATTATCAATTCATGTTCAACGCCAAACTTATTAGCCACAAAGAGTGTAACAAATGATAATATAGATCCCGAATCAATGTGCGCACATACATAATAAGAAAACATAGACAATATACCGGTAACAACATCCGAAGATGACTCAAGATGTTGTCGACCTACTAGAGCATAGGTTCAATTTTGAGCACCGCTCAAACTCGCCACTGCATCTCTACCTCTACAATGACCTGTCGACTACTGAAAACCCCGTGCTGGAGGTGTAACTGATGAGGAAGAACCAGACACAGATCAAGTCGGCTGAGCCATACCATCACCTCTTCTATTAGGAGAATCACACATCATATGGCAATCTTGTCCGCAAGAATAGCACGCATCGGAACCTTGACGACACAGTCCAAGGTGGGCCTTGCCGTACTGATCACAACGGGGTGCTGGGGGTCTCTTCTGACTAGGATTCCTATGATATTATGATCCCGATGCCCGCAAACTCTGACCTAGACCATAATAGATAGATTGATCATACTGAGGCCTCTTAAACTGTGAAGGAGCACTAGCTACAGGTGGCACTGAACTCCTCGAAGACCGGGGCTTGAAACTACATATGAAATTACCAGAATACCCTGTGAATCTCTCCCTCTTATGTTGGCCCCTATCCCGATCCCTATCTACTCTTTACTCGCGCTTATGATCCTCTAGTGCTGGGTGTAAGGCCCCGTAAGAATTTGCCAAGGAATTTATGGTTTTCTGGTGTCGAGGTAGACTAATGTGCACGAAGGTTGTAGACTAATGCGAGTTGAGGAGGTCACCTCGAAGGTAGAGAGTGTTGTGGAAAGAAAATATTCTCACTTGTTTGTATAGCCAAATGGTTGTGGTTCGAAAGGTACTTTCTATATGTTATGATTTAAATATGTACAGTTCATGTCAGGAAATTACTGTGGATGATGTAATGCCTGTAATATTTACATTAGAGTTATTGATATATATATTGTAATGCTTTGTTCAATTGTGGATGTGTTGTTGGTTTAGGTGATTTTTTTATAGTTGGATAGGCCCAACTATAGGGGAAACTCTGCCGAAAAATTTGAAAAATTTGGGAGTTAACCAAATTTTAGGGCTTGAGATAGTTGAAAGAAAAGTTGAGTCATGTTAGGTGTTTGGTACGGACTCTACTCCTCATTCGTGGTCGAATGATCCTAAGCACTAGAGGATGTATGGCCCCGTAAAATTTCATCGAGGAATTTAAGGTCTTGTGGTACCGAGGTAGACTAATGTGCACGAAGGTTGTAGACTACTATGAGTCGAGCAGGTAACCTCGAAGGCCGAGAGTGTTGTGGAAAGAAAATAATCTCACTTGTTTGTATACCCAAATGGTTGTTTCTATGTGTTATGATTTAAATATGTATAGTTCATGTGAGGATACAACTGTGGATAATGTAATGTCTATAATGTTGAGATTAGTGTTATTGATATATATTGTGATGCTTTCTTGAGTTGTGGATGTATTGTTAGGGTGGTTTTGATGATTTTCTGACAGGTGAATAGGCCCAATAACAGGGGAAACTCTGCTGAAATATTTGAAAAATTTGGGAGTTAGTCAAATTTTAGGGCTTGAGATGTTTGAAAGAAGAGTTGAGTTATGTTCGGTGTTTTGTGCGGACTCTACTCCTCATTCGAGGACGAATAGTCCTAAGCACAAGAGGATGTAAGGCCCCGTAAAATTTTGCTGAGGAATTTAAGGTCTTGTGGTTCCGAGGTAGACTAATGTGCACGAAGGGTGTAGACTAATGTGAGTCGAGGAGGTAACCTCGAAGGCCGAGAGTGTTGTGGAAAGAAAATATTCTCACTTGTTTGTATAGCCAAATGGTTGTGGTTCGTAACATACTTTCTATGTGTTATGATTTAAATATGTACAGTTCATGTCAAGATACCACTGTGTAATGTTGGGATTAGTGTTATTGATATATATTGTGATGCCTTGTTGAGTTGTGGATGTGTTGTTTGGGTGGTTTTGGTGATTTTTCAACAGGTGGATAGGCCCAATTACAGCGGAAACTCTACCGAAAATTTAGAAAAAGTTGGAAGTTAGTCAAATTTTATGTACTGAGATGTTTGAATGAAGAGTTGAGTTATGTTAGGTGTTTGGTGCGAACTCTACTCCTCATTCGAGGACGGAGGATCCTAAGCACGAGAGGATATAAGGCCCCATAAAATTTTGCAGAGGAATTTAAAGTCTTGTGGTGCCGAGGTAGACTAATGTGCATGAATGTTGTAGACTAATGTTAGTCGAGGAGGTAACCTTGAAGGCCGACTATTTTGTGGAAAGAAAATAATCTCTCTTGTTTGTATAGCCAAATGGTTGTGGTTCGAAAGGTACTTTCTATGTGTTATTATTTAAATATGTACAATTCATGTCAGGATACCACTGTGGATGTTGCAATGCCTGTAATGTTGAGATTAGTGTTGTTGTTATATATATTGTGATGCTTTGTTGAAATGGGGATGTGTTGTTAGGGTGGTTTTGATGATTTTTTGACAGGTTGTTAGGCCCAATTAGAGGGGAAACTCATCCGAAAATTTTAAAAGATTTGGGAGTTAGTCAAATTTTAGGGCTTGATATGTTTGAAAGAAGAGTTGAGTTATGTTAGGTGTTTGGGGAAGACTCTACTCGTCATTCAAGGACGAATGATCCTAAGCGGGGGAGGATGTAAGGCCCCTTAAACTTTTTCCCAGGAATTTAAGGTTTTGTGGTGCCAAAGTAGACTAATGTGCATGAAGGCTGTAGACAAATGTGAGTCGAGGAGGTAACCTCGAAGGCCGAGAGTGTTGTGGAAAGAAAATATTCTCACTTGTTTGTATAGCCAAATGGTTGTAGTTCGTAAGGTACTTTCTATGTGTTATGATTTAAATTTGTACAGTTCATGTTAAGATACCACTGTGTAATGTTGAGATTAGTGTTATTGATATTTATTGTGATGCTTTCTTGATTGTGTGGATGTGGTGTTAGGTTGGTTTTGGTTATTTTACGACCGGTGGATAGGCCATTATAGGGGAAACTCTGCCAAATATTTTGAATGATTTGGGAGTTAGTCAAATTTTGGTACTTGTAATGATGAGATTAGTGTTATTAATACATATTGTGATGCTTTGTTGAATTGGGGATATGTTATTAGGGTAGTTTTGGTGATTTTCTGACGGGTTGATAGGCCCGATTACAGGGGAAAGTCTGCCAAAAAGTTTGAAACTTTTGGGAGTTAGTCAAATTTTTAGGGCATGAGATGTTTGAAAGAAGATTTGAGTTATGTTAGGTGTTTTATGAGGACTCTACTCCTCATTCGAGGACGAATTATCCTAAGAACGGGAAGATGTAAGGCCCCGTAAAATTTCGCCGAGGAATTTAAGGTCTTGTGGAGCTAAGGTAGACTAATGTGCACGAATGTTGTAGAGTAATGTAAGTCGAGGAGGCAACCTCGAAGGCCGAGAGTGTTGTGGAAAGAAAATATTCTCACTTGTTTGTATAGCCAAATGGTTGTGGTTTGAAAGGTACTTTCTATGTGTTATGATTTAAATATGTACAGTTCATGTCAGGATACCACTGTGGATGATGTAATGTCTGTAATGTTGAGATTAGTGTTATTAATATATATTGTGATGCTTTCTTGAGTTGTGGATGTGGTGTTAGGTTGGTTTTGGTTATTTTACGACCGGTGGATAGGCCAAATTATAGGGGAAACTCTGCCAAAAAGTTTGAAAGATTTGGGAGTTAGTCAAATTTTAGGGCATGAGATGTTTGAAAGAAGAGTTGAGTTACGTTATGTCTTTGGTACGGACTCTACTCCTCATTCGAGGACGGATGATCCTAAGCACGGGAGTATGTACGGCCCCGTAAACTTTTGCCGAGGAATTTAAGGTCTTGTGGTGTAGAGTTAGACTAATGTACATGAAGGTTGTAGACTAATGTGAGTCGAGGAGGTAACCTCGAAGGCCGAGAATGTTGTGGAAAGAAGATATTCTCACTTGTTTGTATAGCCAAATGGTTGTGGTTCGAAATATACTTTCTATGTTTTATTATTCAAATATGTACAGTTCATATCAGGATACCACTGTGGATTTTGCAATGCCTGTAATATTGATATTAGTATTATTGATATATATTGTGATGCTTTGTTGAGTTGGGGATGTGTTGTTAGGGTGGTTTTGGTGATTTTCTGACAAGTGGATAGGCCCAACTACAGGGGGAACTCAGCCGAAATTTGAATAATTTTGAAGTTAGTCAAATTTTAGGACTGGAGATGTTTGAAAGAAGAGTTGAGTTATGTTAGGTGTTTGGTGCGGACTATACTCATCATTCGAGGTAGAATTGTCCTAAGCACTAAAGGATGTAAGGCCCCGTAAAATTTCGCCGAGGAATTTATGGTCTTGTGGTGTCAAGGTAGACTAATGTGCACGAAGGTTGTATACTAATGTGAGTCGAGGAGGTAACATCGAAGGCCGACTGTGTTGTGGAAAGAAAAGATTCTCACTTGTTTGTATAGCCAAATGGTTGTGGTTCGGAAGGTACTTTCTATGTGTTATGATTTAAATATGTACAGTTCATGTCAGGATACCACTGTGGATGATGTAATGTCTGTAATGTTGAGATTAGTGTTACTGATATATATATTGTGATGCTTTGTTGAGTTGTGGATGTGGTGTTAGGTTGGTTTTGGTGATTTTACGACAGGTGGATAGGCCAAATTACAGGGGAAACTCTGCCAAAAATTTTGGGGCTTATGATGTTTGATAGAAGAGGTTAGTTATGTTAGGTGTTTGGGACGGACTCTACTCCTCATTCGAGGACAAATGATCCTCAGCGGAGGAGGATGTAAGGCCCCAAAAAATTTTGCCAAGGAATTTAAGGTTTTGTGGTGCCGAGGTAGACTAATGTACACGAAGGATGTAGACTAGTATGAGACGAGAAGGTCACCTCGAAGGCCGAGAGTGTTGCGGAAAGAAAATATTCTCTCTTGTTTGTATAGCCAAATGGTCGTGGTTCGAAAGGTACTTTCTGTGTGTTATTATTTAAATATGTACAGTTCATGTTAGGATACCACTGTGGATGTTGTAATGCATGTAATATTGAGATTAGTGTTATTGATATATATTGTGATATTCTTTTGAGTTGGGGATGTGTTGTTTGGATGGTTTTGGTGATTTTTTGACATGTGGATAGGCCCAATTATAGGGGAAACTCTACCGGAAAGTTTGAAAATTTTGGCAGTTAATCAAATTTTAGGTATGGAGATGTTTGAATGAAGAGTTGAGTTATGTTAGGTGTTTGGTGCGGACCCTACTCTTCATTCGAGGACGGGGGATCCTAAGCACGGGCGGATATAAGGCCCCATAAAATTTTGCCGAGGAATATAAGGTCTTATGGTGCCGAGGTAGACTAATGTGCACGAATATTGTAGACTAATATGAGTCGAGGAGGTAACCTAGAAGGCCTAGAGTGTTGTGGAAAGAAAATATTCTCACTTGTTTGTATAGCCAAATTGTTGTGGTTCGAAAGGTACTTTCTATGTGTTATTATTTAAATATATACAGTTCATGTCAGGATACCACTGTGGATGTTGCAATGCCTGTAATGTTGAGATTAGTATTATTGATATATATATATATATATATATATATATATATATATATATATATATATATATATATATATTGTGATTCTTTGTTGAAATGGGGATGTGTTGTTAGGGTGGTTTTGATGATTTTTTGACAGGTTGATAGGCCCAATTAGAGGGGAAACTCTTCCGAAAATTTTGAAAGATTTGGGAGTTAGTCAAATTTTAGGGCTTGATATGTTTGAAAGAAGAGTTGAGTTATGTTAGGTGTTTGGGGCGGACTCTACTCGTCATTCGAGGACGAATGATCCTAAGCGGGGGAGGATGTAAGGCCCCTTAAAATTTCGCCCAGAAATTTACGGTTTTGTGGTGCCAAAGTAGACTAATGTGCACGAAGGCTGTACACTAATGTGAATCAAGAAGGTCACCTCGAAGGCCGAGAGTGTTGTGGAAAGAAAATATTCTCACTTGTTTGTGTAGCCAAATGGTTGTGGTTCTTAAGGTACTTTCTATGTGTTATGATTTAAATATGTACAGTTCATGTAAAGATACCACTGTGTAATGTTGAGATTAGTATTATTGATATATATTGTGATGCTCTGTTGAGTTGGGAATGTGTTTTTAAGGTGGTTTTGGTGATTTTCTGTCAGGTGGATAGGCCATTATAGAGGAAACGTTGAAGAAACTTTTGAATGATTTGGGAGTTAGTCAAATTTTGGTACTTGTAATGATGAGATTAGTGTTATTAATACATATTATGATGCTTTGTTGAAATGGGGATATGTTGTTAGGGTAGTTTTGGTGATTTTTTGACGGGTTGATAGGCCCGATTACAGGGGAAAGTCTGCCAAAAAGTTTGAAAATTTTGGGAGTTAGTCAAATTTTAGGGCATGAGATGTTTGACATAAGATTTGAGTCATGTTAGGTGTTTTATGCGGACTCTACTCCTCATTCGAGGACGAATTATCCTAAGAACAGGAAGATGTAAGGCCCCGTAAAATTTCGCCGAGGAATTTAAGGTCTTGTGGTGCTGAGGTAGACTAATGTGCACGAATGTTGTAGACTAATGTAAGTCGAGGAGGCAACTCGAAGGCCGAGAGTGTTGTGGAAAGAAAATATTCTCACTTGTTTGTATAGCCAAATGGTTGTGGTTTGAAAGGTACTTTCTATGTTTTATTATTCAAATATGTACAGTTCATATCAGGATACCACTGTGGATTTTGCAATGCCTGTAATGTTGATATTAGTATTATTGATATATATTGTGATGCTTTTTTGAGTTGGGGATGTGTTGTTAGGGTGGTTTTGGTGATTTTCTGACAGGTGGATAGGCCCAACTATAGGGGGAACTCAGCCGAAATTTGAAAGACTTGGAAGTTAGTCAAACTTTAGGGCTTGAGATGTTTGAAAGAAGAGTTGCATTATGTTAGGTGTTTGGTGCGGACTCTACTCATCATTCGAGGTAGAATTGTCCTAAGCACTAAAGGATATAAGGCCCCGTAAAATTTTGCCGAGGAATTTATGGTCTTGTTGTGCCGAGGTAGACTAATGTGCACGAAGGTTGTATACTAATGTGAGTCGAGGAGGTAACCTTGAAGGCCGACTGTGTTGTGGAAAGAAAATATTCTCACTTGTTTGTATAGTCAAATGGTGTTGGTTCGAAAGGTACTTTCTATGTGTTATGATTTAAATATGTACAGTTCATGTCAAGATACCACTGTGTAATGTTGGGATTAGTGTTATTGATATATATTGTGATGCCTTGTTGAGTTGTGGATGTGTTGTTTGGGTGGTTTTGGTGATTTTTCAACAGTTGGATAGGCCCAATTACAGCGGAAACTCTACCGAAAATTTAGAAAAAGTTGGAAGTTAGTCAAATTTTAGGTACTGAGATGTTTGAATGAAGAGTTGAGTTATGTTAGGTGTTTGGTGCGAACTCTACTCCTCATTCAAGGACGGAGGATCCTAAGCACGGGAGGATATAAGGCCCCAT
Organism: Nicotiana tomentosiformis; assembly: GCF_000390325.3. Taxonomy (NCBI): domain Eukaryota; kingdom Viridiplantae; phylum Streptophyta; class Magnoliopsida; order Solanales; family Solanaceae; genus Nicotiana; species Nicotiana tomentosiformis. The sequence goes on along the minus strand of NC_090814.1, from coordinate 43,483,927 downwards.
AAAATTTTGCAGAGGAATTTAAAGTCTTGTGGTGCCGAGGTAGACTAATGTGCATGAATGTTGTAGACTAATGTGAGTTGAGGAGGTAACCTAGAAGGCCGAGAGTGTTGTGGAAAGAAAATAATCTCTCTTGTTTGTATAGCCAAATGGTTGTGGTTCGAAAGGTACTTTCTATGTGTTATTATTTAAATATGTACAATTCATGTCAGGATACCACTGTGGATGTTGCAATGCCTGTAATGTTGAGATTAGTGTTATTGTTATATATATTGTGATGCTTTGTTGAAATGGGGATGTGTTGTTAGGGTGTTTTTGATGATTTTTTGACATGTTGTTAGGCCCAATTAGAGGGGAAACTCATCCGAAAATTTTAAAAGATTTGGGAGTTAGTCAAATTTTAGGGCTTGATATGTTTGAAAGAAGAGTTGAGTTATGTTAGGTGTTTGGGGTAGACTCTACTCGTCATTCAAGGACGAATGATCTAAGCGGGGGAGGATGTAAGGCCCCTTAAATGTTTTCCCAGGAATTTAAGGTTTTGTGGTGCCGAACTAGACTAATGTGCATGAAGGCTGTAGACAAATGTGAGTCGAGGAGGTAACCTCAAAGGCCGAGAGTGTTGTGGAAAGAAAATATTCTCACTTGTTTGTATAGCCAAATGGTTGTAGTTCGTAAGGTAATTTCTATGTGTAATGATTTAAATATGTACAGCTCATGTCAAGATACCACTGTGTAATGTTGAGATTAGTGTTATTGATATTTATTGTGATGCTTTCTTGATTTGTGGATGTGGTGTTAGGTTGGTTTTGGTTATTTTACGACCGGTGGATAGGCCATTATAGGGGAAACTCTGCCAAATATTTTGAATGATTTGGGAGTTAGTCAAATTTTGGTACTTGTAATGATGAGATTAGTGTTATTAATACATATCGTGATGCTTTGTTGAAATGGGTATATGTTATTAGGGTAGTTTTGGTGATTTTCTGACGGGTTGATAGGCCCGATTACAGGGGAAAGTCTGCCAAAAAGTTTGAAACTTTTGGGAGTTAGTCAAATTTTTAGGGCATGAGATGTTTGAAAGAAGATTTGAGTTATGTTAGGTGTTTTATGCGGACTCTACTCCTCATTCGAGGACAAATTATCCTAAGAACAGGAAGATGTAAGGCCCCGTAAAATTTCGCCGAGGAATTTAAGGTCTTGTGGTGCCAAGGTAGACTAATGTGCACGAATATTGTAGACTAATATGGGTCGAGAAGGTAACCTAGAAGGCCTAGAGTGTTGTGGAAAGTATATATTCTCACTTGTTTGTATAGCCAAATGGTTGTGGTTCGAAAGGTACTTTCTATGTGTTATTATTTAAATATGTACAGTTCATGTCAGGATACCACTATGGATGTTGCAATGCCTGTAATGTTGAGATTAGTGTTATATATATATATATATATATATATATATATATATATATATATATATATATATATATATATTGTGATTCTTTGTTGAAATGGGGATGTGTTGTTAGGGTGGTTTTCATGATTTTTTGACAGGTTGATAGGCCCAATTAAAGGGGAAACTCTTGCGAAAATTTTGAAAGATTTGGGAGTTAGTCAAATTTTAGGGCTTGATATGTTTGAAAGAAGAGTTGAGTTATGTTAGGTTTTTGGGGCGGACTCTACTCGTCATTCGAGGACGAATGATCCTAAGCGGGGGAGGATGTAAGGCCCCTTAAAATTTTGCCCAGGAATTTACGGTTTTGTGGTGCCAAAGTAGACTAATGTGCACGAAGGCTGTACACTAATGTGAATCAAGAAGGTCACCTCGAAGGCCGAGAGTGTTGTGGAAAGAAAATATTCTCACTTGTTTGTGTAGCCAAATGGTTGTGGTTCTTAAGGTACTTTCTATGTGTTATGATTTAAATATGTATAGTTCATGTAAAGATACCACTGTGTAATGTTGAGATTAGTATTATTGATATATATTGTGATGCTCTGTTGAGTTGGGAATGTGTTTTTAAGGTGGTTTTGGTGATTTTCTGTTAGGTGGATAGGCCATTATAGGGGAAACGTTGAAGAAACTTTTGAATGATTTGGGAGCTAGTCAAATTTTGGTACTTGTAATGATGAGATTAGTGTTATTAATACATATTGTGATGCTTTATTGAAATGGGGATATGTTGTTAGGGTAGTTTTGGTGATTATCTGACGGGTTGATAGGCCCGATTACAGGGGAAAGTCTGCCAAAAAGTTTTAAAATTTTGGGAGTTAGTCAAATTTTAGGGCATGAGATGTTTGACAGAAGATTTGAGTCATGATAGGTGTTTTATGCGGACTCTACTCCTCATTCGAGGACGAATTATCCTAAGAACAGGAAGATGTAAGACCCCATAAAATTTCGCCAAGGAATTTAAGGTCTTGTGGTGCTGAGGTAGACTAATGTGCACGAAGGTTGTATACTAATGTGAGTCGAGGAGGTAACCTCGAAGGCCGACTGTGTTGTGGAAAGAAAATATTCTCACTTGTTTGTATAGCCAAATGGTTGTGGTTCGAAAGGTACTTTCTATGTGTTATGATTTAAATATGTACAGTTCATGTCAGGATACCACTGTTGATGATGTAATGTCTATAATGTTGAGATTAGTGTTATGCTTTGTTGAGTTTTGGATGTGGTGTTAGGTTGGTTTTGGTGATCTTACGACAGGTGGATTGGCCAAATTACAGGGGGAACTCTGCCAAAATTTTTGGGGCTTATGATGTTTGATAGAAGAGATTAGTTATGTTAGGTTTTTGGGACGGACTCTAATCCTCATTCGAGGACGAATGATCCTAAGCGGGGGAGGATGTAAGGCCCCTTAAAATTTCGCCAAGGAATTTAATGTTTTGTGGTTCCGAGGTAGACTAATGTCTACGAAAGATGTAGACGCGTGTGAGTCCAAAAGGTCACCTCGAAGGCCGAGAGTGTTGTGGAAAGAAAATATTCTCTCTTGTTTGTATAGCCAAATGGTCGTGGTTCGAAAGGTACTTTCTATGTGTTATTATTTAAATATGTACAGTTCATGTTAGGATACCACTGTGGATGTTGTAATGCATGTAATGTTGAGATTAGTGTTATTGATATATATTGTGATGTTTTGTTGTGTTGGGGATGTGTTGTTTGGGTGGTTTTGGTGATTTTCTGACATGTGGATAGGCCCAATTTTAGGGAAAACTCTTCCGAAAAGTTTGAAAATTTTGGCAGTTAGTCAAATTTTAGGTATTGAGATGTTTGAATGAAGAGTTGAGTTATGTTAGGTGTTTGGTGCGGACCCTACTCTTCATTCGAGGATGGAGGATCCAAAGCACGGGAGGATATAAGGCCCCATAAAATTTCGCCGAGGAATTTAAGGTTTTGTGGTGCCGAGGTAGACTAATGTGCACGAATATTCTAGACTAATGTGAGTCGAGGAGGTAACCAAGAAGGCCGAGAGTGTTGTGGAAAGAAAATATTCTCACTTGTTTGTATATCCAAATGGTTGTGGTTCGAAAGGTACTTTTTATGTTTTATTATTCAAATATGTACAGTTCATGTCAGGATACCATTGTGGATGTTACATTGCATGTAATGTTGAGATTAGTGTTATTGATATATATATATATTATGATGCTTTGTTTTAATGGGGATGTGTTTTTAGGGTGGTTTTGATGATTTTTTGACAGGATGATAGGCCCAATTAGAAGGCAAACTCTTCCGAAAATTTTGAAAGATTTGGGAGTTAGTCAAATTTATGGCTTGATATGTTTGAAAGAAGAGTAGAGTTATGTTAGGTGTTTGGGGCGGACTGTACTCGTCATTCGAGGATGAATGATCCTAAGCGAGGGAGGATGTAAGGCCCCTTAAAATTTTGCCCAGGAATTTAAGCTTTTGTGGTGCCGAAGTAGACTAATGTGCACGAAGGCTGTAGATTAATGTGAGTCGAGAAGTTCACCTCGAAGGCCGAGAGTGTTGTGGAAATAAAATATTCTCACTTGTTTGTATAGCCAAATGGTTGTGGTTCGTAAGGTACTTTCTATGTGTTATGATTTAAATATGTACAGTTCATGTCATGATACCACTGGGTAATGTTTAGATTAGTATTATTGATATATATTGTGATTCTTTGTTGAGTTGGGAATGTGTTATTAGGGTGGTTTTGGTGATTTTCTGACAGGTGGATAGGCCAACTACAAGGGGAACTCAGCCGAAATTTGAAAAATTTCGGAGTTAGTCAAATTTTAGGGCTTGAGATGTTTGAAAGAAGAGTTGAGTTATGTTAGGTGTTTGGTGCGGACTCTACTCATCATTCGAGGTAGAATTATACTAAGCACTAAAGGATGTAAGGCTCCGTAAAATTTTGCCGAGGAATTTAAGGTCTTGTGGTGCTGAGGTAGACTAATGTGCATGAATGTTGTACACTAATGTGAGTCGAGGAGGAAACCTCATAGGCCGAGAGTGTTGTGGAAAGAAAATATTCTCACTTGTTTGTATACTCAAATGGTTGTGGTTTGAAAGGTACTTTCTATATGTTATGATTTAAATATGTACAGTTCATGTCAGGATAGCACTGTGGATGATGTAATGTCTATAATGTTGAGATTAGTGTTATTAATATATATTGTGATGCTTTCTTGAGTTGTGGATGTGGTGTTAGGTTGGTTTTGGTTATTTTACGACCGGTGGATAGGCCAAATTATAGGGGAAACTCTACCGAAAATTTTGAAAGATTTGGGAGTTAGTTAAATTTTGGTGCTTGTGATGTTTGAAAGAAGAGTTGAGTTACGTTAGGTGTTTGGTGCGGATTCTACTCCTCATTCGAGGACGGATAATCCTAAGCTCAGGAGTATGTAAGGCCCCAAAAAATTTCACCGAGGAATTTAAGGCCTTGTGGTGCTGAGTTAGACTAATGTACACGAAGGTTGTAGACTAATGTGAGTCGAGGAGGTAAGCTCGAAGGCCAAGAATGTTGTGGAAAGAAAATATTCTCACTTGTTTGTATAGCCAAATGGTTGTGGTTCGAAAGATACTTTCTATGTTTTATTATTCAAATATGTACAGTTCATGTCAGGATACCACAATGGATTTTGCAATCCCTGTAATGTTTGGTGCGGACTTTACTCATCATTCGAGGTAGAATTATCCAAAGCACCGTAAAATTTAGCCGAGGAATTTAAGGTCTTGTGGTGCCGAGGTAGACTAATGTGCATGAAGGTTGTAGACTAATGTGAGTTGAGGAGGTAACCTCGAAGGCCGACTGTGTTATGGAAAGAAAATATTCTCACTTGTTTGTATAGACAAATGATTGTGGTTCTGAAGGTACTTTCTATGTGATATGATTTAAATATGTACAGTTCATATCAGAATACCACTGTGGATGATGTAATGTCTGTAATTTTGAGATTAGTGTTACTGATATATTTATTGTGATGCCTTGTTGAGTTGTGGATGTGGTGTTAGGTTGGTTTTGGTGATTTTACGACAGGTGGATAGGCCAAATTACTGGGGAAACTCTGCCAACAATTTTGGGGCTTATGATGTTTGATAGAAGAGTTGAGTTATGTTAGGTGTTTGGGACGGACTCTACTCCTCATTCGAGGACGAATGATCCTCAGCGTGGGAGGATGTAAGGCCTCTTAAACTTTCGCTAAGGAATTTTAGGTTTTGTGGCGCCGAGGTAGACTAATGTGCACGAAGGCTGTAGACTAATGTGAGTCGAGGAGGTAACCTTGAAGGCCGACTGTTTTGTGGAAATAAAATATTCTCACTTGTTTGTATAGACAAATGGTTGTGGTTCGTAAGGTACTTTCTATGTGTTATGATTTAAATATGTACAGTTCATGTTAGGATACCACTGTGGATGTTGTAATGCATGTAATGTTGAGATTAGTGTTATTGATATATATTGTGATGTTTTGTTGAGTTGGGGATGTGTTGTTTGGGTAGTTTCGGTGATTTTCTGACATGTGGATAGGCCCAATTATAGGGGAAACTCTGCCGAAAAGTTTGAAAATTTTGGGAGTTAGTCAAATTTTAGGTATTGAGATGTTTGAATGAAGTGTTGAGTTATGTTAGGTGTTTGGTGCAGACGCTACTCTTCATTCGAGGACACCTAAGCACGGGAGGATATAAGGACCCATAAAATTTTGACGAGGAATTTAAGGTCTTGTGGAGCCGAGGTAGACTAATGTGCACGGATATTGTAGACTAATGTGAGTCGAGGAGGTAACCTAGAAGGCCGAGATTGTTGTGGAAAGAAAATATTCTCACTTGTTTGTATAGCCAAATGGTTGTGGTTTGAAAGGTACTTTCTATGTGTTATTTTTTAAATATGTACAGTTCATGTTAGGATACCACTGTGGATGTTGCAATGCCTGTAATGTTGAGATTAGTGTTATTGATATATATATATCTGTAATGTTGAGATTAGTGTTATTGATATATATATATATATATTATGATGCTTTGTTGAAATGGGGATGTGTTGTTAGGGTGGTTTTGATGATTTTTTGATAGGTTGATAGGCCCAAATAGAGAGAAAAGTCTTCCGAAAATTTTGAAAGATTTGGGAGTTAGTCAAATTTTAGGGCTTGAGATATTTGAAATAAGAGTTGAGTTATGTTAGGTGTTTGGTGCGGACTCTACTCATCATTCGAGGTAGAATTATCCTAAGCACTAAAGGATGTAAGGCCCCGTAAAATTTCGCCGAGGAATTTAAGGTCTTGTGGTGCCGAGGTAGACTAATGTGCACGAACGTTGTAGACTAATGTTAGTCGAGGAGGTAACCTTGAAGGCCGACTGTTTTGTGGAAAGAAAATATTCTCACTTGTTTGTATAGCCAAATGGTTGTGGTTCGGAAGGTACTTTCTATGTGTTATGATTAAAATATGTACAGTTCATGTCAGGATACCACTGTGGATAATGTAATGTCTGTAATGTTGAGATTAGTGTTACTGATATATATATTGTGATGCTTTGTTGAGTTGTGGATGTGGTGTTAGGTTGGTTTTGGTGATTTTACGATAGGTGGATAGGCCAAATTATAGGGGAAACTCTACCAAAAATTTTGGGGCTTATGATGATTGATAGAAGAGTTGAGTTATTTTAGGTGTTTGGGACAGACTCAACTCCTCATTTGAGGATGAATGATCCTCAGCGGGGAAGGATGTAAGGCCCCTTAAAATTTCGCCAAGGAATTTAAGGTTTTGTGGTGCCGAGGTAGACTAATGTACACGAAGGATGTAGACGAGTGTGAGTCGAGAAAGTCACCTCGAAGGCCGAGAGTGTTGTGGAAAGAAAATATTCTCTCTTGTTTGTATAGACAAATGGTCGTGGTTCGAAAGGTACTTTCTATGTGTTATTATTTAAATATGTACAGTTCATGTTAGGATACCACTGTGGATGTTGTAATGCATGTATTGTTGAGATTAGTATTATTGATATATATTGTGATATTTTGTTGAGTTGGGGATGTGTTGTTTAGGTGGTTTTGGTGATTTTCTGACATGTGGATAGGCCCAATTTTAGGGGAAACTCTGTCGAAAAGTTTGAAAATTTTGGGAGTTAGTCAAATTTTAGGTATTGAGATGTTTGAATGAAGAGTTGAGTTATGTTAGGTGTTTGGTGCGGACGCTACTCTTCATTCGAGGACGGAGGATCCTAAGCACGGGAGGATATAAGGACCCATAAAATTTCGACGAGGAATTTAAGGTCTTGTGGAGCCGAGGTAGACTAATGTGCACGAGTATTGTAGACTAATGTGAGTCGAGGAGGTAACCTAGAAGGCCGAGATTGTTGTGGAAAGAAAATATTCTCACTTGTTTGTATAGCCAAATGGTTGTGGTTTGAAAGGTACTTTCTATGTGTTATTTTTTAAATATGTACAGTTCATGTCAGGATACCACTGTGGATGTTGCAATGCCTGTAATGTTGAGATTAGTGTTATTGATATATATATATATATATTATGATGGATTAGTGTTATTGATATATATATATATATATTATGATGCTTTGTTGAAATGGGGATGTGTTGTTAGGGTGGTTTTGATGATTTTTTGATAGGTTGATAGGCCCAATTAGAGGGGAAACTCTTCCGAAAATTTTGAAAGATTTGGGAGTTAGTCAAAATTTAGGGCTTGAGATGTTTGAAATAAGAGTTGAGTTATGTTAGGTGTTTGGTGCGGACTCTACTCATCATTCGAGGTAGAATTATCCTAAGCACTAAAGGATGTAAGGCCCCGTAAAATTTCGCCGAGGAATTTAAGGTCTTGTGGTGCCGAGGTAGACTAATGTGCACGAACGTTGTAGACTAATGTGAGTCGAGGAGGTAACCTTGAAGGCCGATTGTTTTGTGGAAAGAAAATATTCTCACTTGTTTGTATAGCCAAATGATTGTGGTTCGGAAGGTACTTTCTATGTGTTATGATTAAAATATGTACAGTTCATGTCAGGATACCACTGTGGATAATGTAATATCTGTAATGTTGAGATTAGTGTTACTGATATATATATATTGTGATGCTTTGTTGAGTTGTGGATGTGGTGTTAGGTTGGTTTTGGTGATTTTACGATAGGTGGATAGGCCAAATTATAGGGGAAACTCTGCCAAAAATTTTGGGGCTTATGATGATTGATAGAAGAGTTGAGTTATTTTAGGTGTTTGGGACAGACTCGACTCCTCATTCGAGGATGAATGATCCTCAGCGGGGAAAGATGTAAGGCCCCTTAAAATTTCGCCAAGGAATTTAAGGTTTTGTGGTGCCGAGGTAGACTAATGTACACGAAGGATGTAGACGAGTGTGAGTCGAGAAGGTCACCTCGAAGGCCGAGAGTGTTGTGGAAAGAAAATATTCTCTCTTATTTGTATAGACAAATGGTCGTGGTTCATAAGGTACTTTCTATATGTTATTATTTAAATATGTACATTTCATGTTAGGATACCACTGTGGATGTTGTAATGCATGTATTGTTGAGATTAGTGTTATTGATATATATTGTGATATTTTGTTGAGTTGGGGATGTGTTGTTTAGGTGGTTTTGGTGATTTTCTGACATGTGGATAGGCCCAATTTTAGGGGAAACTCTGCCGAAAAGTTTGAAAATTTTGGGAGTTAGTCAAATTTTAGGTATTGAGATATTTGAATGAAGAGTTGAGTTATGTTAGGTGTTTGGTGCGGACGCTACTCTTCATTCGAGGACGGAGGATCCTAAGCACGGGAGGATATAAGGACCCATAAAATTTCGACGAGGAATTTAAGGTCTTGTGGAGCCGAGGTAGACTAATGTACACGAATATTGTAGACTAATGTGAGTCGAGGAGGTAACCTAGAAGGCCAAGATTATTGTGGAAAGAAAATATTCTCACTTGTTTGTATAGCCAAATGGTTGTGGTTTGAAAGGTACTTTCTATGTGTTATTTTTTAAATATGTACAGTTCATGTCAGGATACCACTGTGGATGTTGCAATGCCTGTAATGTTGAGATTAGTGTTATTGATATATATATATATATATTATGATGCTTTGTTGAAATGGGGATGTGTTGTTAGGGTGGTTTTGATGATTTTTTGATAGGTTGATAGGCCCAATTAAAGGGGAAACTCTTCCGAAAATTTTGAAAGATTTGGGAGTTAGTCAAATTTTAGGGCTTGAGATGTTTGAAATAAGAGTTGAGTTATGTTAGGTGTTTGGTGCGGACTCTACTCATCATTCGAGGTAGAATTATCCTAAGCACTAAAGGATGTAAGGCCCCGTAAAATTTCGCCGAGGAATTTAAGGTCTTGTGGTGCCGAGGTAGACTAATGTGCATGAACGTTGTAGACTAATGTGAGTCGAGGAGGTAACCTTGAAGGCCGACTGTATTATGGAAAGAAAATATTCTCACTTGTTTGTATAGCCAAATGGTTGTGGTTCGGAAGGTACTTTCTATGTGTTATGATTAAAATATGTACAGTTCATGTCAGGATACCACTGTGGATGTTACAATGCCTGTAATATTAAGATTAGTGTTATTGATATATATATATATATTATGATGCTTTGTTGAAATGGGGATGTGTTGTTAGGGTGGTTTTGATGATTTTTTGATAGGTTGATAGGCCCAATTAGAGGGGAAACTCTTCCGAAAATTTTGAAAGATTTGGGAGTTAGTCAAATTTTAGGGCTTGAGATGTTTGAAATAAGAGTTGAGTTATGTTAGGTGTTTGGTGCGGACTCTACTCATCATTCGAGGTAGAATTATCCTAAGCACTAAAGGATGTAAGGCCCCGTAAAATTTCGCCGAGGAATTTAAGGTCTTGTGGTGCCGAGGTAGACTAATGTGCACGAAGGTTGTAGACTAATGTGAGTTGAGGAGGTAACCTCGAAGGCCGACTGTGTTATGGAAAGAAAATATTCTCACTTGTTTGTATAGACAAATGGTTGTGGTTCTGAAGGTACTTTCTATGTGTTATGATTTAAATATGTACAGTTCATATCAGAATACCACTGTGGATGATGTAATGTCTGTAATTTTGAGATTAGTGTTACTGATATATTTATTGTGATGCCTTGTTGAGTTGTGGATGTGGTGTTAGGTTGGTTTTGGTGATTTTACGACAGGTGGATAGGCCAAATTACTGGGGAAACTCTGCCAACAATTTTGGGGCTTATGATGTTTGATAGATGAGTTGAGTTATGTTAGGTGTTTGGGACGGACTCTACTCCTCATTCGAGGACGAATGATCCTCAGCGTGGGAGGATGTAAGGCCTCTTAAACTTTCGCCAACGAATTTTAGGTTTTGTGACGCCGAGGTAGACTAATGTGCACGAAGGCTGTAGATTAATGTGAATCGAGAAGGTGACCTCGAAGGCCGAGAGTGTTGTGGAAAGAAAATATTCTCACTTGTTTGTATAGACAAATGGTTGTGGTTCGTAAGGTACTTTCTATGTGTTATGATTTAAATATGTACAGTTCATGTTAGGATACCACTGTGGATGTTGTAATGCATGTAATGTTGAGATTAGTGTTATTGATATATATTGTGATGTTTTGTTGAGTTGGGGATGTGTTGTTTGGGTAGTTTCGGTCATTTTCTGACATTTGGATAGGCCCAATTATAGGGGAAACTCTGCCGAAAAGTTTGAAAATTTTGGAAGTTAGTCAAATTTTAGGTATTGAGATGTTTGAATGAAGAGTTGCGTTATGTTAGGTGTTTGGTGCAGACGCTACTCTTCATTCGAGGACGGAGGATCCTAAGCACGGGAGGATATAAGGACCCATAAAATTTTGATGAGGAATTTAAGGTCTTGTGGAGCCGAGGTAGACTAATTTGCACGAATATTGTAGACTAATGTGAGTCGAGGAGGTAACCTAGAAGGCCGAGATTGTTGTGGAAAGAAAATATTCTCACTTGTTTGTATAGCCAAATGGTTGTGGTTTGAAAGGTACTTCTATGTGTTAGTTTTTAAATATGTACAGTTCATGTCAGGATACCACTGTGGATGTTGCAATGCCTGTAATGTTGAGATTAGTGTTATTGATATATATATATATATGTAATGTTGAGATTAGTGTTATTGATATATATATATATATATTATGATGCTTTGTTGAAATGGGGATGTGTTGTTAGGGTGGTTTTGATGATTTTTTGATAGGTTGATAGGCCCAATTAGAGGGGAAACTCTTCCGAAAATTTTGAAAGATTTGGGAGTTAGTCAAATTTTAGGGCTTGAGATGTTTGAAATAAGAGTTGAGTTATGTTAGGTGTTTGGTGCGGACTCTACTCATCATTCGAGGTAGAATTATCCTAAGCACTAAAGGATGTAAGGCCCCGTAAAATTTCGCCGAGGTAGACTAATGTGCACGAACGTTGTAGACTAATGTGAGTCGAGGAGGTAACCTTGAAGGCCGATTGTTTTGTGGAAAGAAAATATTCTCACTTGTTTGTATAGCCAAATGGTTGTGGTTCGGAAGGTACTTTCTATGTGTTATGATTAAAATATGTACAGTTAATGTCATGATACCACTGTGGATAATGTAATGTCTGTAATGTTGAGATTCGTGTTACTGATATATATATTGTGATGCTTTGTTGAGTTGTGGATGTGGTGTTAGGTTGGTTTTGGTGATTTTACGATAGGTGGATAGGCCAAATTATAGGGGAAACTCTGCCAAAAATTTTGGGGCTTATGATGATTGATAGAAGAGTTGAGTTATTTTAGGTGTTTGGGACAGACTCTACTCCTCATTCGAGGATGAATGATCCTCAGCGGGGAAGGATGTAAGGCCCCTTAAAATTTCGTCAAGGAATTTAAGGTTTTATGGTGCCGAGGTAGACTAATGTACACGAAGGATGTAGACGAGTGTGAGTCGAGAAGGTCACCTCGAAGGCCGAGAGTGTTGTGGAAAGAAAATATTCTCTCTTGTTTGTATAGACAAATGGTCGTGGTTCGAAAGGTACTTTCTATGTGTTATTATTTAAATATGTACAGCTCATGTTAGGATACCACTGTGGATGTTGTAATGCATGTATTGTTGAGATTAGTGTTATTGATATATATTGTGATATTTTGTTGAGTTGGGGATGTGTTGTTTAGGTGGTTTTGGTGATTTTCTGACATGTGGATAGGCCCAATTTTAAGGGAAACTCTGCCGAAAAGTTTGAAAATTTTGGGAGTTAGTCAAATTTTAGGTATTGAGATGTTTGAATGAAGAGTTGAGTTATATTAGGTGTTTGGTGCGGATGCTACTCTTCATTCGAGGACGGAGGATCCTAAGCACGGGAGGATATAAGGACCCATAAAATTTCGACGAGGAATTTAAGGTCTTGTGGTGCCGAGGTAGACTAATGTGCACGAATATTGTAGACTAATGTGAGTCGAGGAGGTAACCTAGAAGGCCGAGAGTGTTGCGGAAAGAAAATATTTTCACTTGTTTGTATAGCCAAATGGTTGTGGTTCGAAAGGTACTTTCTATGTTTTATTATTTAAATATGTACAATTCATGTCAGGATACCACTGTGGATGTTACAATGCATGTAATGTTGAGATTAGTGTTATTGATATATATATATATATTGTGATTCTTTGTTTAAATGGGGATGTGTTTTTAGGGTGGTTTTGATGATTTTTTGACAGGTTGATAGGCCCAATTAGAGGGGAAACTCTTCCGAAAATTTTGAAAGATTTGGGAGTTTGTCAAATTTTAGGGATTGATATGTTTGAAAGAAGAGTTGAGTTATGTTAGGTGTTTGGGGCGGACTCTACTCGTTATTCGAGGACGAATGATCCTATGCGGGGGAGGATGTAAGGCCCCTTAAAATTTTGCCCAGGAATTTAAGCTTTTGTGGTGCCGAAGTAGACTAATGTGCACGAAGGCTATAGTTTAATGTGAGTCGAGAAGGTCACCTCGAAGGCCGAGAGTGTTGTGGAAAGAAAATATTCTCACTTGTTTGTATAGATAAATGGTTGCGGTTCGAAAGGTACTTTCTATATGTTATGATTTTAATATGTACAGTTCATGTCAGGATACCACTGTGGATGATGTAATGTCTGTAATGTTCAGATAAGTGTTACTGATATATATATATATATATATATATATATATATATATATATATATATATTGTGATGCTTTGTTGAGTTTGGGATGTGATGTTAGGTTGGTTTTGGTAATCTTACGACAGGTGGATAGGCCAAATTACAGGGGGGAACTCTGCCAAAAATTTTGGGGCTTATAATGTTTGATAGAAGAGTTGAGTTATGATAGGTGTTTGGGACGGACTCTAATCCTCATTCGAGGACGAATGATTTTCAGCGGGAGAGGATGTAAGGCCCCTTAAAATTTCGCCAAGGAATTTAATGTTTTGTGGTGCCGAGGTAGACTAATGTACACGAAGGATGTAGACTAGTGTGAGTCGAGAAGGTCACCTCGAAGGCCGAGAGTGTTGTGGAAAGAAAATATTCTCTCTTGTTTGTATAGCCAAATGGTCGTGGTTCGAAAGGTACTTTCTATGTGTTATTATTTAAATATGTACAGTTCATGTTAGGATACCACTGTGGATGTTGTAATGTATGTAATGTTGAGATTAGTGTTATTGATATATATTGTGATGTGTTTTTGAGTTGGGGATGTGTTGTTTGGGTGGTTTTGGTGATTTTTTGACATGTGGATAGGCCCAATTATAGGGGAAACTCTGCCGAAAAGTTTGAAAATTTTAGCAGTTAGTCAAATTTTAGGTATGGAGATGTTTGAATGAAAAGTTGAGTTATGTTAGGTGTTTGGTGCGTACCCTACTCTTCATTCGAGGACGGAGGATCCTAAGAACGGGCATATATAAGACCCCATAAAATTTCGCCGAGGAAGTCAAGGAGGTAACCTAGAAGGCCTAGAGTGTTGTGGAAAGAAAATATTCTCACTTATTTGTATAGCCAAATGGTTGTGGTTCGAAATGTACTTTCTATGTGTTATTATTTAAATATGTACAGTTCATGTCAGGATACCACTGTGGATGTTGCAATGCCTGTAATGTTGAGATTAGTGTTATTGATATATATATATATATATATATATATATATATATATATATTATGATGCTTTGTTGAAATGGGGATGTGTTGTTAGGGTGGTTTTGATGATTTTTTGATAGGTTGATAGGCCCAATTTGAGGGGAAACTCTTCCGAAAATTTTGAAAGATTTAGGAGTTAGTCAAATTTTAGGGCTTGATATGTTTGAAAGAAGAGTTGAGTTATGTTAGGTGTTTGGGGCGGACTCAACTCGTCATTCGAGGATGAATGATCCTAAGCGGGGGAGGATGTAAGGCCCCTTAAAATTTCGCCCAGGAATTTAAGCTTTTGTGGTGCCGAAGTAGACTAATGTGCATGAAGGTTGTAGATTAATGTGAGTTGAGAGGGTCACCTCAAAGGCCGAGAGTGTTGTGGAAAGAAAATATTCTCACTTGTTTGTATAGCCAAATGGTTGTTGTTCGTAAGGTACTTTCTATGTGTTATGATTTAAATATGTATAGTTCATGTCAAGATACCATTGTGTAATGTTTAGATTAGTATTATTGATATATATTGTGATGCTTTGTTGAGTTGGGAATGTGTTGTTAGGGTGGTTTTGGTGATTTTCTGACAGGTGGATAGGCCAACTACAAGGGAAACTCAGCCGAAATTTGAAAAATTTGGGAGTTAGTCAAATTTTAGGGCTTGAGATGTTTGAAAGAAGAGTTGAGTTATGTTAGGTGTTTGGTGCGGACTCTACTCATCATTAGAGGTAGAATTATCCTAAGCACTAAAGGATGTAAGGCTCCGCATAATTTCGCCGAGGAATTTAAGGTCTTGTGGTGCTGAGGTAGACTAATGTGCACGACTGTTGTAGACTAATGTGAGTCGAGGAGCCAACCTCGAAGGCCGAGAGTGTTGTGGAAAGAAAATATTCTCACTTGTTTGTATAGCCAAATGGTTGTGGTTTGAAAGGTACTTTCTATGTGTTATGATTTAAATATGTACAGTTCATGTCAAGATAGCACTGTGGATGATGTAATGTCTGTAATGTTCATATTAATGTTATTAATATATATTGTGATGCTTTCTTGAGTTGTGGATGTGGTGTTAGGTTAGTTTTGGTTATTTTACGACAGGTGGATAGGCCAAATTATAGGGGAAACTCTGCCGAATATTTTGAAAGATTTGGGTGTTTGTTAAATTTTGATCTTGTGATGTCTGAAGGAAGAGTTGAGATATGTTAGGTGTTTGGTGCGGACACTACTCCTTTTTCGAGGACGGATGATCCTAAGCTCGGGAGCATGTAAGGCCCCGTAACATTTCGCCGAGGAATTTAAGGCCTTGTGGTGCCGAGTTAGACTAATATACACGAAGGTTGTAGACTAATTTGAGTCGAGGAGGTAACCTCGAAGGCCGAGAATGTTGTGGAAAGAAAATATTCTTACTTGTTTATATAGCCAAATGGTTGTGGTTCGAAAGATACTTTCTATGTTTTATTATTCAAATATGTACAGTTCATGTCAGGATACCACTGTGGATTTGGCCATGCCTGTGATGTAGAGATTAGTATTATTGATATATATTGTGATGCTTTGTTGAGTTGGGGATGTGTTGTTAGGGTGGTTTTGGTGATTTTCTGACAGGTGGATAGGCCCAACTACAGGGGGAACTCAGCCGAAATTTGAAAAATTTGGGAGTTAGTAAAATTTTAGGGCTTGAGATGTTTGAAAGAAGAGTTGAGTTATGTTAGGTGTTTGGTGCGGACTCTACTCATCATTCGAAGTCGAATTATCCTAAGCACTAAATGATGTAAGGCCCCGTAAAATTTCGTCGAGAAATTAAGTTCTTGTGGTGCCGAGGTAGACTAATGTGCATGAAGGTTGTAGACTAATGTGAGTTGAGGAGGTAACCTCGAAGGCCGACTGTGTTGTGGAAAGAAAATATTCTCACTTGTTTGTATAGCCAAATGGTTGTGGTTCGGAAGGTACTTTCTATGTGTTATTATTTAAATATGTACAGTTCATGTCAGAATACCACTGTGGATGATGTAATGTCTGTAATGTTGAGATTAGTGTTACTAATATATATATTGTGATGCTTTGTTGAGTTGTGGATATGGTGTTAGGTTGGTTTTGATGATTTTACGACAGGTGGATACGCCAAATTACTGGGGAAACTCTGCCAAAAATTTTGTGCCTCATGATGTTTGATAGAAGAGTTGAGTTATGTTAGGTGTTTGGGGCGGACTCTACTCCTCATTCTAGGACGAATGATCCTAAGCGGGGGAGGATGTAAAGCGCCTTAAAATTTTGCCAAGGAATTTAAAGTTTTGTGGCGCCGAGGTAGACTAATGTGCAAGAAGGCTGTAGATTAATGTGAGTCGAGAAGGTCACCTCGAAGGCCGAGAGTGTTGTGGAAAGAAAATATTCTCACTTGTTTGTATATCCAAATAGTTGTAGTTCGTAAGGTACTTTCTATGTGTTATGATTTAAATATGTACAGTTCATTTCAAGATACCACTATATAATGTTGAGATTAGTAATATTGATATATATTGTGATGCTTTGTTGAGTTGGGAATGTGTTGTTAGGGTGGTTTTGGTGATTTTCTGACAGGTGGATAGGCCAACTACAAGGGAAACTCAGCCGAAATTTGAAAAATTTGGGAGTTAGTCAAATTTTAGGGCTTGAGATGTTTGAAAGAAGAGTTGAGTTATGTTAGGTGTTTGGTGCGGACTCTACTCATCATTCGAGGTAGAATTATCCTAAGCACTAAAGGATGTAAGGCTCCGTAAAATTTCGTTGAGGAATTTAAGGTCTTGTGGTGCTGAGGTAGACTAATGTGCACGAATGTTGTAGAGTAATGTGAGTCGAGGAGCCAACCTCGAAGGCCGAGGATATTGTGGAAATAAAATATTCCCACTTGTTTGTATAGCCAAATGGTTGTGGTTTGAAAGGTACTTTCCATGTGTTATGATTTAAATATGTACAGTTCATGTCAGGATAGCACTGTGGATGATGTAATGTTTGTAATGTTCAGATTAATGTTATTAATATATATTGTGATGCTTTCTTGAGTTGTGGATGTGGTGTTAGGTTAGTTTTGGTTATTTTACGACCGGTGGATAGGCCAAATTATAGGGGAAACTCTGCCGAATATTTTGAAAGATTTGGGAGTTTGTTAAATTTTGATCTTGTGATGTCTGAAAGAAGAGTTGAGTTACGTTAGGTGTTTGGTGCGGACACTACTCCTCTTTCGAGGACGGATGATCCTAAGCTCGGGAGCATGTAAGGCCCCGTAAAATTTCGCCGAGGAATTTAAGGCCTTGTGGTGCCGAGTTAGACTAATATACACGAAGGTTGTAGACTAATTTGAGTCGAGGAGGTAACCTCGAAGGCCGAGAATGTTGTTGAAAGAAAATATTCTTACTTGTTTATATAGCCAAATGGTTGTGGTTCGAAAGATACTTTCTATGTTTTTTTATTCAAATATGTACAGTTCATGTCAGGATACCACTGTGGATTTGGCCATGCCTGTAATGTTGAGATTAGTATTATTGATATATATTGTGATGCTTTGTTGAGTTGGGGATGTGTTGTCAGGGTGGTTTTGGTGATTTTCTGACAGGTGGATAGGCCCAACTACAAGGGGAACTCAGCCAAAATTTGAAAAATTTGGGAGTTAGTCAAATTTTAGGGCTTGAGATGTTTGAAAGAAGTGTTAAGTTATGTTAGGTGTTTGGTGCGGACTCTACTCATCATTCGAGGTCGAATTATCCTAAGCACTAAATGATGTAAGGCCCCGTAAAATTTCGTCGAGAAATTAAGTTCTTGTGGTGCCGAGGTAGACTAATGTGCATGAAGGTTGTAGACTAATGTGAGTTGAGGAGGTAACCTCGAAGGCCGACTGTGTTGTGGAAAGAAAATATTCTCACTTGTTTGTATAGCCAAATGGTTGTGGTTCGGAAGGTACTTTCTATGTGTTATGATTTAAATATGTACAGTTCATGTCAGAATACCACTGTGGATGATGTAATGTCTGTAATGTTGAGATTAGTGTTACTAATATATATATTGTGATGCTTTGTTGAGTTGTGGATATGGTGTTAGGTTGGTTTTGATGATTTTACGATAGGTGGATACGCCAAATTACTGGGGAAACTCTGCCAAAATTTTTGTGCCTCATGATGTTTGATAGAAGAGTTGAGTTATGTTAGGTGTTTGGGGCGGACTCTACTCCTCATTCTAGGACGAATGATCCTAAGCGGGGGAGGATGTAAAGCGCCTTAAAATTTTGCCAAGGAATTTAAAGTTTTGTGGCGCCGAGGTAGACTAATGTGCAAGAAGGCTGTAGATTAATGTGAGTCGAGAAGGTCACCTCGAAGGCCGAGAGTGTTGTGGAAAGAAAATATTCTCACTTGTTTGTATATCCAAATGGTTGTAGTTCGTAAGGTACTTTCTATGTGTTATGATTTAAATATGTACAGTTCATTTCAAGATACCACTATATAATGTTGAGATTAGTATTATTGATATATATTGTGATGCTTTGTTGAGTTGGGAATGTGTTGTTAGGGTGGTTTTGGTGATTTTCTGACAGGTGGATAGGCCAACTACAAGGGAAACTCAGCCGAAATTTGAAAAATTTGGGAGTTAGTCAAATTTTAGGGCTTGAGATGTTTGAAAGAAGAGTTGAGTTATGTTAGGTGTTTGGTGCGGACTCTACTCATCATTCGAGGTAGAATTATCCTAAGCACTAAAGGATGTAAGGCTCCGTAAAATTTCGTTGAGGAATTTAAGGTCTTGTGGTGCTGAGGTAGACTAATGTGCACGAATGTTGTAGAGTAATGTGAGTCGAGGAGCCAACCTCGAAGGCCGAGGGTATTGTGGAAATAAAATATTCCCACTTGTTTGTATAGCCAAATGGTTGTGGTTTGAAAGGTACTTTCTATGTGTTATGATTTAAATATGTACAGTTTATGTCAGGATAGCACTGTGGATGATGTAATGTCTGTAATGTTCAGATTAATGTTATTAATATATATTGTGATGCTTTCTTGAGTTGTGGATGTGGTGTTAGGTTAGTTTTGGTTATTTTACGACCGGTGGATAGGCCAAATTATAGGGGAAACTCTGCCGAATATTTTGAAAGATTTGGGAGTTTGTTAAATTTTGATCTTGTGATGTCTGAAAGAAGAGTTGAGTGACATTAGGTGTTTGGTGCAGACACTGCTCCTCTTTCGAGGACAGATGATCCTAAGCTCGGGAGCATGTAAGGCCCCGTAAAATTTCGCCGAGGAATTTAAGGCCTTGTGGTGCCGAGTTAGACTAATATACACGAAGGTTGTAGACTAATTTGAGTCGAGGAGCTAACCTCGAAGGCCGAGAATGTTGTGGAAAGAAAATATTCTTACTTGTTTATATAGCCAAATGGTTGTGGTTCGAAAGATACTTTCTATGTTTTATTATTCAAATATGTACAGTTCATGTAAGGATACCACTGTGGATTTGGCCATGCCTGTAATGTTGAGATTAGTATTATTGATATATATTGTGATGCTTTGTTGAGTTGGGGATGTGTTGTTAGGGTGGTTTTGGTGATTTTCTGACAGGTGGATAGGCCTAACTACAGGGGGAACTCAGCCGAAATTTGAAAAATTTGGGAGTTAGTCAAATTTTAGGGCTTGAGATGTTTGAAAGAAGTGTTAAGTTATGTTAGGTGTTTGGTGCGGACTCTACTCATCATTCGAGGTCGAATTATCCTAAGCACTAAATGATGTAAGGCCCCGTAAAATTTCGTCGAGAAATTAAGTTCTTGTGGTGCCGAGGTAGACTAATGTGCATGAAGGTTGTAGACTAATGTGAGTTGAGGAGGTAACCTCGAAGGCCGACTGTGTTGTAGAAAGAAAATATTCTCACTTGTTTGTATAGCCAAATGGTTGTGGTTCGGAAGGTACTTTCTATGTGTTATGATTTAAATATGTACAGTTCATGTCAGAATACCACTGTGGATGATGTAATGTCTGTAATGTTGAGATTAGTGTTACTAATATATATATTGTGATGCTTTGTTGAGTTGTGGATATGGTGTTAGGTTGGTTTTGATGATTTTACGACAGGTGGATACGCCAAATTACTGGGGAAACTCTGCCAAAACTTTTGTGCCTCATGATGTTTGATAGAAGAGTTGAGTTATGTTAGGTGTTTGGGGCGGACTCTACTCCTCATTCTAGGACGAATGATCCTAAGCGAGGGAGGATGTAAAGCGCCTTAAAATTTTGCCAAGGAATTTAAAGTTTTGTGGCGCCGAGGTAGACTAATGTGCAAGAAGGCTGTAGAATAATGTGAGTCGAGAAGGTCACCTCGAAGGCCGAGAGTGTTGTGGAAAGAAAATATTCTCACTTGTTTGTATATCCAAATGGTTGTAGTTCGTAAGGTACTTTCTATGTGTTATGATTTAAATATGTACAGTTTATGTCTGGATAACACTGTGGATGTTGTAATGCCTGTAATGTTGACATTAGTGTTATTGACAAATATTGTGATGCTTTCTTGAGTTGTGTATGTGTTGTTAGGTGGGTTAAGGTAATTTTACAATAGGTGGATAGGCCAAATTATAGGGGAAACTCTTCCAAGAATTTTGAAAGATTTGGGAGTTTTTCAAATTTTAGGGTTTGATATGTTTGGAAGAAGAGTTGAATTATGTTAGGTGTTTGGGGCGGACTCTACTTCTCATTCGAGGATGAATGATCCTAAGCGGGGGAGGATGTAAGGTCCTTAAAATTTTGCGAAGGAATTAAAGGTTTTGTGGTTACGAGGTAGACTAATGTGCATGATGGTTGTAGACTAATGTGAGTCCAGAAGGACACCTCGAAGGCAGAGAGTGTTGTGAAAAGGAAAATATTCTCGCTTGTTTGTATAGCCAAATGGTTGTGGTTTGAAAGGTACTTTCTATGTGTAATGATTTAAATATGTACAGTTCATGTCAGGATACCACTGTAGATGATGTAATGTCTCTAATGTTAAGATTAGTGTTATTAATAAATATTGTGATGCTTTCTTGAGTTGCGTATGTGTTGTTAGGTTGGTTTGGGTGATTTTACTACAGGTAGATAGGCCAAATTACAGGGAAAACCCTTCCGAAAATTATGAAATATTTGGGAGTTAGTCAAATTTTAGGGCTTGATATGTTTGAAAGAAGAGTTGAATTATTTTAGGTGTTTGGTACGGACTCTACTCCTCATTCAAGGACGAATGATCCTAAGCGGGGGATGATGTAAGGCCCCTTAAAATTTCGCCAAGGATTTAAAGGTTTTATGGTGTCGAGGTAGACTAGTGTGCACGAAGGTTGTAGACTAATGTGAGTCAAGAAGGTCACCTCGAAGGCCGAGAGTGATGCGGAAAGAAAATATTTTCACTTGTTTGTATAGCCAAATGGTTGTGGTTCGAATGTTACTTTCTATGTGTTATTATTTAAATATGTACAGTTCATGTAAGGATAACACTGTGGATGTTGTAATGCCTCTAATGTTGAGATTAGTGTTATTGATATATATTGTGATGCTTTCTTGAATTGTGTATGTGTTGTTAGGTTGGTTTGGGTGATTTTACGACAGGTAGATAGGCCAAATTACAGTGGAAACTTTTCCGAAAATTTTGGAAGATTTGGGAGTTAGTCAAATTTTAGGGCTTGATATGTTTGAAAGAAGAGTTGAATTATGTTAGGTGTTTGGGGCGGACTCTACTCCTCATTCAAGGACGAATGATCCTAAGGGGCGGAGGATGTAAGGCCCCTTAAAATTTCGCCAAGGAATTTAAGGTTTTGTGGTGCCAAAGTGGACTAATGTGCACGAAGGTTAAAGACTAATGTGAGTCGAGAATGTAACCTCGAAGGCCGAGAGTGTTGTGGAAAGAAAATATTTTTACTTGTTTTCATAGCCAAATGGTTGTGGTTCAAAAGGTACTTTCTATATGTTATTATTTAAATACGTACAGTTCATGTCAGGATAACACTATGGATGTTGTAATGCCTTTAATGTTGAGATTAGTGTTATTGATATATATTGTGATGCTTTCTTGAGTTGTGTATGTGTTGTTAGGTTGGTTTTGGTGATTTTACGACAGGTGGATAGGCCAAATTACAGGGGAAACTCTTCCAAAAATTTGAAAGATTTGGGAGTTAGTCAAATTTTAGGGATTGATATGTTTGAAAGAAGAGTTGAGTTATATTAGGTGTTTGGGGCGGACTCTACTCCTCATTCGAGGATGAATGATCCTAAGCGGCGGAGGATGTAAGGCCCCTTAAAATTTTTCCAAAGAATTTAAGGTTTTGTGGTGCCAAAGTGGACTAATGTGCACGAAGGTTAAAGACTAATGTGAGTCGAGAATGTCACCTCGAAGGCCGAGAGTGTAGTGGAAGGAAAATATTTTCACTTGTTTGTATAGCCAAATGGTTGTGGTTCGAAAGGTACTTTCTATGTGTTATTATTTAAATATGTACAGTTTATGTCTGGATAACACTGTGGATGTTGTAATGCCTGTAATGTTGACATTAGTGTTATTGACAAATATTGTGATGCTTTCTTGAGTTGTGTATGTGTTGTTAGGTGGGTTAAGGTAATTTTACAATAGGTGGATAGGCCAAATTATAGGGGAAACTCTTCCAAGAATTTTGAAAGATTTGGGAGTTTTTCAAATTTTAGGGTTTGATATGTTTGGAAGAAGAGTTGAATTATGTTAGGTGTTTGGGGCGGACTCTACTTCTCATTCGAGGATGAATGATCCTAAGCGGGGGAGGATGTAAGGTCCTTAAAATTTTGCGAAGGAATTAAAGGTTTTGTGGTTACGAGGTAGACTAATGTGCATGATGGTTGTAGACTAATGTGAGTCCAGAAGGACACCTCGAAGGCAGAGAGTGTTGTGAAAAGGAAAATATTCTCGCTTGTTTGTATAGCCAAATGGTTGTGGTTTGAAAGGTACTTTCTATGTGTAATGATTTAAATATGTACAGTTCATGTCAGGATACCACTGTAGATGATGTAATGTCTCTAATGTTAAGATTAGTGTTATTAATAAATATTGTGATGCTTTCTTGAGTTGCGTATGTGTTGTTAGGTTGGTTTGGGTGATTTTACGACAGGTGGATAGGCCAAATTACAGGGAAAACCCTTCCGAAAATTATGAAATATTTGGGAGTTAGTCAAATTTTAGGGCTTGATATGTTTGAAAGAAGAGTTGAATTATTTTAGGTGTTTGGTACGGACTCTACTCCTCATTCAAGGACGAATGATCCTAAGCGGGGGATGATGTAAGGCCCCTTAAAATTTCGCCAAGGATTTAAAGGTTTTATGGTGTCGAGGTAGACTAGTGTGCACGAAGGTTGTAGACTAATGTGAGTCAAGAAGGTCACCTCGAAGGCCGAGAGTGATGCGGAAAGAAAATATTTTCACTTGTTTGTATAGCCAAATGGTTGTGGTTCGAATGTTACTTTCTATGTGTTATTATTTAAATATGTACAGTTCATGTAAGGATAACACTGTGGATGTTGTAATGCCTCTAATGTTGAGATTAGTGTTATTGATATATATTGTGATGCTTTCTTGAATTGTATATGTGTTGTTAGGTTGGTTTGGGTGATTTTACGACAGGTAGATAGGCCAAATTACAGTGGAAACTTTTCCAAAAATTTTGGAAGATTTGGGAGTTAGTCAAATTTTAGGGCTTGATATGTTTGAAAGAAGAGTTGAATTATGTTAGGTGTTTGGGGCGGACTCTACTCCTCATTCAAGGACGAATGATCCTAAGGGGCGGAGGATGTAAGGCCCCTTAAAATTTCGCCAAGGAATTTAAGGTTTTGTGGTGCCAAAGTGGACTAATGTGCACGAAGGTTAAAGACTAATGTGAGTCAAGAATGTAACCTCGAAGGCCGAGAGTGTTGTGGAAAGAAAATATTTTTACTTGTTTTCATAGCCAAATGGTTGTGGTTCAAAAGGTACTTTCTATATGTTATTATTTAAATACGTACAGTTCATGTCAGGATAACACTATGGATGTTGTAATGCCTTTAATGTTGAGATTAGTGTTATTGATATATATTGTGATGCTTTCTTGAGTTGTGTATGTGTTGTTAGGTTGGTTTTGGTGATTTTACGACAGGTGGATAGGCCAAATTACAGGGGAAACTCTTCCAAAAATTTGAAAGATTTGGGAGTTAGTCAAATTTTAGGGATTGATATGTTTGAAAGAAGAGTTGAGTTATATTAGGTGTTTGGGGCGGACTCTACTCCTCATTCGAGGATGAATGATCCTAAGCGGCGGAGGATGTAAGGCCCCTTAAAATTTTTCCAAAGAATTTAAGGTTTTGTGGTGCCAAAGTGGACTAATGTGCACGAAGGTTAAAGACTAATGTGAGTCGAGAATGTCACCTCGAAGGCCGAGAGTGTAGTGGAAGGAAAATATTTTCACTTGTTTGTATAGCCAAATGGTTGTGGTTCGAAAGGTACTTTCTATGTGTTATTATTTAAATATGTACAGTTTATGTCTGGATAACACTGTGGATGTTGTAATGCCTGTAATGTTGACATTAGTGTTATTGACAAATATTGTGATGTTTTCTTGAGTTGTGTATGTGTTGTTAGGTGGGTTAAGGTAATTTTACAATAGGTGGATAGGCCAAATTATAGGGGAAACTCTTCCAAGAATTTTGAAAGATTTGGGAGTTTTTCAAATTTTAGGGTTTGATATGTTTGGAAGAAGAGTTGAATTATGTTAGGTGTTTGGGGCGGACTCTACTTCTCATTCGAGGATGAATGATCCTAAGCGGGGGAGGATGTAAGGTCCTTAAAATTTTGCGAAGGAATTAAAGGTTTTGTGGTTACGAGGTAGACTAATGTGCATGATGGTTGTAGACTAATGTGAGTCGAGAATGTAACCTCGAAGGCAGAGAGTGTTGTGGAAAGGAAAATATTCTCGCTTGTTTGTATAGCCAAATGGTTGTGGTTTGAAAGGTACTTTCTATGTGTAATGATTTAAATATGTACAGTTCATGTCAGGATAACACTGTGGATGTTGTAATGCCTCTAATGTTGAGATTAGTGTTATTGATATTTATTGTGATGCTTTCTTGAATTGTGTATGTGTTGTTAGGTTGGTTTGGGTGATTTTACGACTGGTACATAGGCCAAATTACTGTGAAAACTTTTTCGAAAATTTTGAAAGATTTGGGAGTTAGTCAAATTTTAGGGCTTGATATGTTTGAAAGAATAGTTAAATTATGTTAGGTGTTTGGGACGTACTCTAATCCTCATTCGAGGACGAATGATCCTAAGCGGGGGAGGATGTAAGGCCCCTTAAAATTTTCCCAAGGATTTAAAGGTTTTATGGTGTCGAGGTAGACTAATGTGCACGAAGGTTGTAGACTAATGTGAGTTAAGAAGGTCACCTCGAAGGCCGAGAGTGATGCGAAAAGAAAATATTTTCACTTGTTTGTATAGCCAAATGGTTGTGGTTCGAAAGTTACTTTCTATGTGTTATTATTTAATGAGGAGGAATGATCCTAAGTGAGGGAGGATGTAAGGCCCCTTAATATTTCGCCAAGAAATTTAAGGTTTTGTGGTGCCGAGGTACACTAATGTGCACGAAGGTTGAAGACTAATGTGAGTCGAGAAGGTCACCTAGAAGGCCGAGAGTGTTGTGAAAAGAAAATATTCTCACTTGTTTGTATAGCCAAATGGTTGTGGTCCGAAAGTTACTTTCTCTATGTTATTATTTAAATATGTACAGTTCATGTCATGACAACACCATGGATGTTTTAATGCCTGTAATGTTGAGATTAGTGTTATTGATATATATTGTGATGCTTTCTTGAATTGTGTATGTGTTGTTAGGTTGGTTTTGGTGATTTTACGACAGGTGGATAGGCCAAATTATAGGGGAAACTCTTCCGAAAATTTTGCAAGATTTGGAAGTTTGTCAAAATTTAGGGCTTGATATGTTTGAAAGAAGAGTTGATTTATGTTAGGTGTTTGGGGCGGACTCTACTCCTCATTCGAGAACGAATGATCCTAAGTGGGGGAGGATGTAAGGCCCCTTAAAATCCCCCAAGCAATTTAAGGTTTTCTGATGCCGAGTTAGACTAATGTGCATGAAGGTTGAAGACTAATGTGAGTCAAGAAGGTCACCTCGAAGGGCGAGTGTGATGTGGAAAAATAAATATTCTCACTTGTTTGTATAGCCAAATGGTTGTGGTTCGACAGATACTTTCTATATGTTATTATTTAAATATGTACAGTTCATGTCAGGATAACACTGTGGATGTTGTAATACCTGTAATGTTGAGATTAGTGTTATTGATATATATTGTGATGCTTTATTGAGTTGTGTATGTGTTTTTAGGTTGGTTTTGGAGATTTTACGACAGGTGGATAAGCCAAATTACAGGGGAAACTCTTCCAAAAATTTTGAAAGATTTGGGAGTTAGTCAAATTTTAGGGCTTGATATGTTTGAAAGAAGGGTTGAGTTATATTAGGTGTTTGGGGGGAACTCTACTCCTCATTCGAGGATGAATGATCCTAAGGGGCGGAGGATGTAAGGCCCCTTAAAATTTCGCCAAGGAATTTAAGGTTTTGTGGTGCCAAAGTGGACTAATGTGCACGAAGGTTAAAGACTAATGTGAGTCGAGAATGTAACCTCGAAGGCCGAGATGTTGTGGAAAGAAAATATTTTCACTTGTTTGTATAGCCAAATGGTTGTGGTTCGAAAGGTACTTTCTATGTGTTATTATTTAAATATGTACAGTTCATGTCAGGATAACACTGTGGATGTTGTAATGCCTCTAATGTTGAGATTAGTGTTATTGATATTTATTGTGATGCTTTCTTGAATTGTGTATGTGTTGTTAGGTTGGTTTGGGTGATTTTACGACTGGTAGATAGGCCAAATTACTGTGAAAACCTTTCCGAAAATTTTGAAAGATTTGGGAGTTAGTCAAATTTTAGGGCTTGATATGTTTGAAAGAAGGGATGAATTATGTTAGGTGTTTGGGACGTACTCTAATCCTCATTCGAGGATGAATGATCCTAAGCGGGGAAGGATGTAAGGCCCCTTAAAATTTTGCCAAGGATTTAAAGGTTTTATGGTGTCGAGGTAGACTAATATGCACGAAGGTTGTAGACTAATGTGAGTCAAGAAGGTCACCTCGAAGGCCGAGAGTGATGCGAAAAGAAAATATTCACTTGTTTGTATAGCCAAATGGTTGTGGTTCGAAAGTTACTTTCTATGTGTTATTATTTAATGAGGAGGAATGATCCTAAGCGAGGAAGGATGTAAGGCCCCTTAATATTTCGCCAAGGAATTTAAGGTTTTGTGGTGCCGAGGTACACTAATGTGCACGAAGGTTGAAGATTAATGTGAGTCGAGAAGGTCACCTAGAAGGCCGAGAGTGTTGTGAAAAGAAAATATTCTCACTTGTTTGTATAGCCAAATGGATGTGGTCTGAAAGATACTTTCTATGTGTTATGATTTAAATATGTACAGTTCATGTCAGGATACCACTGTGGATGATGTAATGTCTGTAATGTTAAGATTTGTGTTATTGATATATATTGTGATGCTTTCTTGAGTTGTGTATATGTTGTTAGGTTGGTTTGGGTGATTTTACGACAGGTGGATAGGCCAAATTAAAGGGGAAACTCTTCCGAAAATTTTGAAAGATTTGGGAGTTTGTCAAAATTTAGTGCTTGATATGTTTGAAAGAAGAGTTGAATTATGTTAGGTGTTTGGGGAGGAATCTACTCCTCATTCGAGGACGAATAATCCTAAGCGGGGGAGGATGTAAGGCCCCTTAAAATCCCCCAAGGAATTTAAGGTTTTCTGGTCCGAGGTAGACTAATGTGCACGAAGGTTGTAGACTAATGTGAGTCAAGAAGGTCACCTCGAAGGGCGAGTGTGATGTGGAAAAACAAATATTCTCACTTGTTTGTATAGCCAAATGGTTGTGGTTCGACAGATACTATCTATATGTTATTATTTAAATATGTACAGTTCATGTCAGGATAACACTGTGGATGTTGTAATACCTGTAATGTGAGCTAGACTAATGTTCACGAAAGTTGTAGACTAGTGTTAGTCGAGGAGGATACCTCGAAGGTCGAGAGTGTTATGGAAAGAAAATATTCTCACTTGTTTGTATAGCCAAAAGGTTGTGGTTCGAAAAGTAATTTCTATGTGTTATGATTTAAATATGTACAGTTCATGTCAGGATACCACAGTGGATGATGTAATGCATGTAATGTTGCGATTAATGTTATTGATATATATTGTGATGCTATATTGAGTTGTGGATGTGTTGTTAGGGTTGTTTTGGTGATTTTCTGATAGGTGGATAGGCCCAACTACAGGCGAAACTCTGCCAAAAAGTTTGAAACATTTTGTAGTTAGTCAAATTTTGGGGCTTGACATGTTTGAAAGAAGAGTTGAGTTATGTTAGGGGATTGGGGCAGACTCTGCTCCTCATTCGATGATGAATGATCCTATGCGGGGGAGGATTTAAGTCCACGTAAAATTTTGGAATTTAAGGTCATGTGGTACCGAGGTGGACTAATGTGTATGAAAGTTGTAGACTAATGTGAGTCGAGCAGGTCACCTCGAAGGCCGAAAGTGTTGTGGAAAGAATATATTCTCACTTGTTTGTATAGCCAGGATACCATTGTGGATGATGTAATGCGTGTAATGTTGTGATCAGTGTTATTGATATATATTATGAAGCTTTTTTGAGAAGTGGATGTGTTGTTAGGGTGGTTTTGGTGATTTTCTGAGAGGTGGATAGGCCCTATTATAGTGGAAACTCTGCCGAGTCTTTTAAAAAATTTGGGAGTTAGTCATATTTTGGGGCTTGAGATGTTTGACATAAGAGTTGAGTTATGTTAGGTAATAGGGGCTGACTCTGCTCCTCATTCGAGGACGAATGATCCTTAGTAAGGGAGGATGTAAGGCCCCGTAAAATTTTGCAGAGGAATTTAAGTTCTTGTGGTGCCGAAGGAGACTAATGTGCACGAAGGTTGTACTCTAATGTGAGTTGAGGAGTTCACCTCGAAGGCCGAGAGTGTTGTGGAAAGAAAATATTCTCATTTGTTTGTATAACCAAGTGGTTGTGGTTCGTAAGGTACTTTCTATGTGTTATTATTTTAATATATACCGTTCATGTCAGGATACCACAATGGATGATTTAATGCATGTAATGTTGAGATTAGTGTTATTGAAATATATTGTGATGATATATTAAGATGTGGATTGGTTTTGGTGATTTTCTTACAGGTGGATAGGCTCAATTACAGGGAAAATCTGCCGAAAATTTGAAAAATTAGGGAGTTAGTCAAATTTTAGGTCTTGAGATGTTTGAAAGAAGAGTCGAGTTATGTTAGGTATTTTGGGCGGACTCTGCTCCTCATTTGAGGATGAATGATCCTAAGCAGGGGAGGACGCAAGGGCCCGTAAAATTTGGGCAAGGAATTTAAGGTCTTGTAGTGCGGAGGTAGACTAATGTGCATGAAGGTTATAGAAATATGTGAGTCGAGGAGGTCACCTCAAAGGCCGAGAGTGTTGTGGAAAGAAAATATTCTCACTTGTTTGTATAGCCAAATGGTTGTAGTTCGAAAGTTACATTCTATGTGTTATGATTTAAATATGTACAGTTCATGTCAGGATACCATTATGGATGATGTAATGCTCGTAATGTTGAGATTAGTGTTGAGATTATTAGTGTTATTGATATATATTGTGATGCTTTCTTGAGTTGTGTATGTGTTGTTAGGTTGGTTTTGGAGATTTTACGACAGGTGGATAAGCCAAATTACAGGGGAAACTATTCCAAAAATTTTGAAAGATTTGGGAGTTAGTCAAATTTTAGGGCTTGATATGTTTGAAAGAAGAGTTGAATTATGTTAGGTGTTTGGGACGGACTCTACTCCTCATTCAAGGACGAATGATCCTACCTCGGGATCATTAGTCTACCTCGGCAAACTCTTCCGAAAATTTTGCAAGATTTGGAAGTTTGTCAAAATTTAGGGCTTGATATGTTTGAAAGAAGAGTTGAATTATGTTAGGTGTTTGGGACGGACTCTACTCCTCATTCGAGGACGAATGATCCTAAGCGGGGGAGGATGTAAGGGCCCTTAAAATTTCGCCAAGGAATTTAAGGTTTTGTGGTGCTGAGGTAGACTAATGTGCATGATGGTTGAAGACTAATGTGAGTCGAGAAGGTCACCTAGAAGGCCGAGAGTGTTCTGAAAAGAAAATATTCTAACTTGTTTGTATAGCCAAAGGGTTGTGGTTTGAAAGGTACTTTCTATGTGTTATGATTTAAATATGTACAGTTCATGTCAAGATACCACTGTGGATGATGTAATGTCTGTAATGTTAAGATTGGTGTTATTGATATATATTGTGATGCTTTCTTAAGTTGTGTATGTATTGTTAGGTTGGTTTGGGTGATTTTATGACAGGTGGATAGGCCAAATTACAAGGGAAACTCTTCCGAAAATTTTGAAATATTTGGGAGTTAGTCAAATTTTACGGCTTGATATGTTTGGAAGAAGCGTTGAGTTATGTTAGATGTTTGGGGCGGACTCTACTCCTCATTCGAGGATGAATGATCCTAAGCGGGGGAGGATTTAAGGCCCCTTAAAATTTTGTCAAGGAATTTAAGATTTTGTGGTGCCGAAGTAGACTAATGTGCACGAAGGTTGAGGACTAATTTGAGTCGAGAAGGTCACCTCGAAGGCCGAGAGTTTTGTGGAAAGAAAATTTTCTCACTTGTTTGTATAGCCAAATGGTTGTGGTTCGAAAGGTACTTTCTATGTGTTATGAGTTAAACATGTGCATTTCATGTCAGGATACCACTTTGGATGATGTAATGTTAAGATTAATATTATTGATATATACTGTGATGCTTTCGTGAGTTGTGTATGTGTTGTTAGGTTGGTTTTGGTGATTTTACGACAGGTGGATAGGCCAAATTACAGGGGAAACTCTTCCGAAAAGTTTGAAAGATTTGGGAGTTTTTCAGATTTTAAGGCTTGATATGTTTGAAAGAAGAGTCAAGTTATGCTAGGTGTTTGGGGCGGACTCTACTCCTCATTCGAGGATGAATGGTCCTAAGAAGGGGAGGGTGTAAGGCCCCTTAAATATTCTCCAACGAATTTAAGGTTTTGTGGTGCCGAAGTAGACTAATGTGCATGAAGGTTGTAGACTATTGTGAGTCGAGAAGGACACCTCGAAGGCCTAGAGTGATGTGAAAAGAAAATATTCTCACTTGTTTGAATAGCCAAATGGTTGTGGTTCGAAAGGTACATTCTATGTGTTATTATTTAAATATGTACAGTTCATGTCAGGACAACATTGTGGATGTTGTAATGCATTTAATGTTGAGATTAGTGTTATTGACATATATTGTGATGCTTTCTTGAGTTAGGGATGTGTTGTTAGGTTGGTTTGGGTGATTTTACGCAGGTGGAGAGGCCAAATTTCAGGGGAAACACTTCCGAAAATTTTAAAAGATTTGGGTGTTTTTCAAATTTTAGGGCTTGATATGTTTGAAAGAAGAGTCAAGCTATGCTAGGTGTTTGGGGCGGACTCTACTCCTCATTCGAGGATGAATGATCCTAAGCAGGGGAGGATGTAAGGCCCCTTAAAACTTTTCCAAGGAATTTAAGGTTTTGTGGTGCCGAAGTAGACTAATATGCACGAACGTTGTAGACTAATGTGAGTCGAGAAGGTCACCTCGAAGGCCGAGAGTGTTGTGGAAAGAAAATATTCTCACTTATTTGTATAGCCAAATGGTTGTGGTTCGAAAAGTACTTTTTATGTTTTATTATTTAAATATGTACAGTTCATGTCAGGATAACACTGTGGATGTTGTAATGCATGTAATGTGAGATTAGTGTTATTGACATATATTGTGATGCTTTCTTGAGTTGGGGATGTGTTGTTAGGTTGGTTTGGGTGATTTTACGCAGGTGGAGAGGCCAAATTATAGGGGAAACCCTTCCGAAAATTTTAAAAGATTTGGCAATTTTTCAAATTTTAGGGCTTGATATGTTTGAAAGAAGAGTCAAGCTATGCTAGGTGTTTGGGGCTGACTCTACTCCTCATTCGAGGACGAATGATCCTAAGAAGGGGAGGATGTTAGGCCCCTTAAAATTTCGCCAACGAATTTAAGGTTTTGTGGTGCCGAAGTAGACTAATGTGCATGAAGGTTGTAGACTATTGTGAGTCGAGAAGGTCTCCTCGAAGGCCGAGAGTGTTGTGGAAAGAAAATATTCTCACTTGTTGGTATAGCCAAATGGTTGTGGTTCGAAAGATACTTTCTATGTATTATTATTTAAATATGTACAGTTCATGTTAGGATAACACTGTGGATGTTGTAATACTTGTAATGTTGAGATTAGTGTTATTGATATATATTGGGATGCTTTGTTGAGTTGTGTATATGTTGTTAGGTTGGTTTGGGTGATTTTACGATTGGTGGATAGGCCAAATTATTCCTTTCCAATTTCTCTCCGCTCGGCTAAAATCTAACCAAAATCGACTTAATAACATCAAATAATGCAAGAGAAATCAATTTCAATAAATAAAGCTATGATCTTTGCACAATTCCTCAAAAGTCAACCCCGAGCTCGCCTGGTCAAAACCGGGGTCCAGGGTGGATTCGGACTACCCATAACCCCACGAGTCTATATATGTGTTTTGTTTCAAAATATGAGTCCAAATCGACTCTCACTTGTAGCCTAGCACTAGCGGCCAAACCATCGCAAGTGCGAATGCATCAGGAACCAAAAATTTCAGCAATCTCTCTAAGTCCAAACATGATCTGTCAACCATCCGAAACACCCCCGAGGACCTCGGGACCCCATCCAAACATACCAACAAGTCCAAAAAGACAATACGAACTTACTAGAAGCATCGAATCACATCAAACAACACCAGAACCGTGAATCGCACCCCAATTCAAGCCTAATGAAATTAATGAACTTTCAACTTCCAAAACTCATGTCGAACCATATCAAATCAACTCTAAATGACCACAAATTTTTCATGCAAGTCCTAAAAGACAAAACAAACATATTCCATATCCCGAAACCAAAATTCGAACCCGATATCCACAAAGTAAATTCTCGGTCAAACCTCTCAACCTTCAACTTTCCAACTTTCGCCAAAATACACCAAATCAACCAACGGACCTTCAAATCCACACCCGGACATACGCCTATGTCCAAAATCACCATACTAAACTATAGGAATCATCAAAACACCATTTCGGGGTCGTCTACACAAAAGTCAAACTCTGGTCAACTCTTTCAAGTTAAGCTTCCAACCTAGGGACACAATTCACTCTAATGCCTTCCTGAAACTAATCCAACCACCCCGGCAAGTCACATAACTTCAAATAAACATATAAAAGCAATAAATAGAATAACGGGACTACAATACGCAAAACAACCGGCCAGATCGTTACATTCTCCCCCTCTTAAACAATGTTTTGTCCTCGAACGGGTCTATAATCATACATGGAGTCTCAAATAGGTGTGGATATCTTCTTTGCATCTCCCGTTCGGTCTCCCAAGTAGCCTCCTCAACTGGCTGATCTCTCCAATGAGCCTTCACCGATGCTATATTCTTCGACCTCAACTTTTGAACATGTCGGTCCAAAATGTCCATCGGCTCCACATCATAAGTCAGATCCCTATCTAGTTGTACTGTGTTGAAGTCCAAAACATATGACGGATCACCATAATACTTCCGGAGCATAAATTCATGGAATACTAGTGAAAACCTGATAAACTAGGTGGTAATGCAAGTCTGTGGGTTGCCTCTCCAACTCTCTCAAGAACCTCAAAAGGACCAATATACCTAGGGTTCAATTTCCCTTCTTCTCGAACCTCGTCACACCCTTCATTGGTGAAACTCTGAGTAGAGCCTTCTCGCTCACCATATATGCAATATCATGAACCTTTCTGTCAGCATAACTCTTCTGTCTGGACTGTGTTGTACAAATCCGCTCCTGGATCACCTTTACTTTCTCCAAGGCATCACAAACCAAATCAGTGCCCAA
Organism: Nicotiana tomentosiformis; assembly: GCF_000390325.3. Lineage (NCBI taxonomy): Eukaryota > Viridiplantae > Streptophyta > Magnoliopsida > Solanales > Solanaceae > Nicotiana > Nicotiana tomentosiformis. The sequence goes on along the minus strand of NC_090814.1, from coordinate 43,449,324 downwards.
CAACCTAGCCTCCCCAGGCTCAAACCAACCAACTGGAGAACGACATCTCCTCCCATATAAGGCCTCATAAGGATCTATATAGATACTCGACCTATTACACCCCATGTTTTTGTACGTGAAAGTACGCCATAAGTAAATTGATGAAAGCTCGAAAATGAGATATTGCATCCCGCATTTTCGTACGTTAAAGTTTCGTCGTAAGCTAATCGATGTAAGTTCGGGAATGAGATTATTTGGATATTATAAGCATTATGCTACTTCAAACAAGTGATGAGTAAATTCGTGAAGGTGAGAGGGTAAGCAAATCAAAGAAAATGAATTTTCGTCGAAGTTTGACATTTTGAGATAAAATACGATCCAAGCTACAATACCCCATATTTATGGACTAGTGTCATACAAGGTACCACATGACCATAATAGAAAGGGTGTGTTAAAAGTGAGTAGTATTTTAATTAATTTAAGATAATTCCTAATTAAGTGGATAATTGGGTAATTATTGGATAATGGGGGAATTAACAAGTTAATTAATAATGAGTGGAAGATTAATTAAAGTCTTTGGATAAAGACTAAGGCATTAACGTGGCAGCCACATACATGAGCCATTAAGTGACTCTTGAACAACTTTGCAAGGTGGCAATCTTTAAAGAAATGATTGAAAGATGACTTCTCAAATTCAAGATTTGCATTACTCACAAAGATATGGAATTCACTAAAAAGCCTTAAAGACTCTAACGTTATTGCTTTAGTAGGTATCTTACAAGGTTGTGATCAAATTCACAGAGTGATCATACGGCATTTTCTACAAAAATTCATACGAGATTTCATAAGGTAATAGCAACGGGATTTTGCGATTCTAAGGGAGTACGGTGCAACCTTTTTCAAGAATATCATACGGATATTTCCCTACTCTGGGTATGTTAAGGCTAAGCCCTTCCTTCATTTTGGCATGATCTCATAATTACATGTGTTTGATAACGAGACATAAAGAGAAGTTCAGACTCCCGAATTTATATACATTATCCTAGTCTCATAAATTACAGTATTCTCCTTATCGGGATTTCATATTTAATTGAGTATTGTCTTATTCCAGTCAAGAGAGCAGAGAGCATATATATACAGTATTACAGTATTTTTATTAACATCGAGCTATAATTTATTGGCAGGCCCCTATTGGGCAACCTCTGATCAGATGGTAAGTTATATACTGAGCATGCTATGGCCAAGGGCCTATGAGCGAGCCCAGTTGGCCGAGATACAGAGCCTAGTATGGCCGAGCGCCTATGAGTGAGCCTACAATGACAGAGCAGATATATACATATTCCGAGCCTTATAGGGTCGGACAGCTATTTTACTTACTATATTGAGGGAGTTGAGTCAGCATCAGCAGGTAAGAATATCTTCAGATTATCTTGACTCCCAGTTACTTTCAGTTATTATATTATCACTTCAGTTTCATCTTTCAGTATATTGCCTTACATACTCGGTACATTATTTGTACTGACATCCCTTTTGCTTGGAGACGCTGCGTTTCATGCCTGCAGGTCTCGATAGACAGGTCGAGAGTCCTCCAAGTAGGCGATCAGCTCAACGGAAGATGTTGGTGCACTTCATTTGCTCCGAAGTTGCTTGTTTGGTCAATATGATTTAGATGTGTATTGTTTGGTATGGCGGGGTTGTGTCCCTACCCTTATGACAATTATGTATTCTTAGAGGCTTGTAGACAGATATCATGTACGTAAACGATTGTATGGCCTTGTCGGCCTATGTTCAGTGTACGAGTGGATATTTTGGTCTTATAGGCGCATATGTCTTATGTATAAGTTGGTATTACATGTTGTATTCTACCTATTTCACGATAGCCTCTCCGGCTCAGTTATCTATGATAGTATGATACGAAAAGATAAGTTATGTTGGTACTCGATTGTGCAAGGTACCGGGCGCCCATCGCGGCCTATCGGTTTGGGTCGTGACAAAAGTGGTATCAGAGCAGTTCTGTCCTAGGGAGTCTACAAGCCGTGTCTAGTAGAGTCTTGTTTATGGGTGTGTTGTGCACCACACTTATAAGCAGGAGGCTACAGGGCATTTAGGATTATCACTCTTTCTTCTTACTCTAGATCGTGTGGTAGAGCTCAGTTGTAAGAACTTAATTTCCTAAACTCTATCTTATTCATAATATGGCGATGCCTACATCCAGAATGACAATTTGTAAGAGATTGAATGTGTCTATAGAAGAGTTGAGTCAGAGGAACTCGATTTTTCATGATGCTTATGATGAGTAAATGTAAGGTCTTCAGTTGATCATGTGTATACTAAGATGTGTAAGCTTCTTGATAAGGATCCCTAAGGCAAGAATGCATATCCACTCTTACGGTAAAAAGGAATAAGAGAATCGGAAGGTAGACACAAGTTTCACCAAGTAAAAAAAATCAAGGTGAAGAAGGGTACGAGGTACCCAGTTAATAAAGATTAACAGTATTTACAATTCAAGCGGATAAATATACAAATTTTGAGTTACCTTCAATAGTAACAGAGGTATGTACAATTGGCCACACCCATCTCAGTTATGTCGTATGGGAGCTAACAGAAGTAGTATAAGAGAAGGACGGATATTAGGATCCGGCTGGGGTTAGAGTAACCCAGAATGGTGAATGGATTGTTTGTGTTAATTGACATTTTCGAAGGATATTGCAAATGTGCTAATAGATCTCCTTGTGAGACACCCAGATGGTGCATTCTAAAATAGTACAAATAAATATGAGTACTACAAAGATAGGCACTGGAAGCCTTGAAGGGATAAATATTACCTTAGTATGGCTCCCGTCCCTAGTAGGGAGAGAATGTTAGGCAATTCGAAGAACCAGTGGATGGAGCAAGGGGAGCTAAAATCAAAAGAATGTCTTGTTGAAGTTTTCAGAATAAAGTGATAGAAAGAAATATTAGCAGGGAAAAAAAAGAAAAACAAAGAAGAGAGTTAATGAAGCATTATGAGTAAGAGGTGATACATGGAAGACAACGGATGATTAAAAAAATAAAATGAATAACAGTATTACAGAGTCTATTGTCAAGTGAAGGAAAAGACGAGAGGTGACAGGCCTTGAGACAACAAAAGAGTATAGGCCATAAAGTCATATCCTCATTTCGAGAAATAAGTTTGTGACTCCAACGTGATTACCAAAAGGAAAAAAATTAGACCCCAGGATAATAAGAAATCAGCATGGACTGATGAACAAGATAAACTAAACATGAACTAGGGACCGAGTAATAGTCGGCATCATGAGAATTTCAAAGATTGTGTCTCGGCGAAAATAGAATGGACGACAGAAGAATACCCTTTAAAGGTCATTCAGGAAGACGCTTCCCTAAAGCAAGCAAGGTGAGTAAAGTTAAGCTTAAGGGACTATGTGTGCCAGTTACACTAAGTGTCACCCTAGTGAGTGAGGAATTTCGTTATCCTTGGTACAGAAGGATTATTGCAAGGCGAGTAAGGATCATTGATAATGTGAAAAGATGCCAAAGATGAGAAGGTAAAACATCTATACGTAGATCATCGTAGCACTAAATCTTAGTGCTCCCCTAAAGGGGGGAATATGGAGTTATGTGGCATTAAGTCGGAATTAAGTAATTCTAGTAACTATGGAATGGTAAAGGAAAAGTGAGACAAAAATAAAAAGGGGATGAGATTGCACTTATTCAAATCCTACATATGTGCTACGATTCCAGACTATTATGCAAGCACGACGTTAAGGAGAGGAAGTAAGGGTTCCTGCCCGAGATGTTATTAATAAATAAGGAGCCAGTGCGAGAGGTAAGTTAAGACAAAGGAAATAACCCAAGTAAGATTACGCGGAATATTGATATGAGAATGGGCCAACATGTAGTTAGTAGTTGATTCAGGAAGAGCTAGTTATGGCTAGACAAGAGGATACAGACAAATCAATAGATTGTGCAAGATAAACATAGTGAACCCTAACATGGGGAATTCAGTCTCGCAGATATGACATCGTGAACCTTGAGAAATATTCAGATAGGAGTTGGGGTAGATAAAAATACCGTATGAGTGTTACGGATAATTATAGGCAGGGAAGAACATTAAAAATTATGTCAAGTATACGATGTGATAAGCTTGCAGCTTTACAAGAGTTAGAGGATTCTCCCTACGTACTACAATGAAAGACTAGCTGAGAAAATAAGGAAGAAGGCTTCAACCTAAGCACAGTGACCTAAAGAGGAAATGGTCATGTAACAACAGTCTCACTACAAAATTTTATGCACTCTAAAAGAAAGTGGCACCTACCATGGCTAATAAGCAAGGAATAAAACTAAAAGTAATATTCGAGACCATATGAGTTGCACAAAAATTTCAGCATGCATGAGAACTCAGATAAGCTAAGTATGCACCAAACAAGGGGAAAAAAGACCAGGAAAAGCAATTGCTTATGTTTAAAGAAAGCTGAGATGGAACGAAAGGAATTATTCGATTAATGATCAGCCGTAGAAGACTCTGGTATAAGTTAAAAGAAGGAATTGGGTCTAGGTCATAGACAAAGGATTGAATCATTAGAAGATTGTATCATGGGTTTCCATAGCGTCCATGAAAAGCTAAAGTAATACCATGAGCCGCAGATTGGAAGATAGCTTACGCCTACATAAAGGCTGATTAGAAGGAAGAGGAAACTAAAGAGTTACATCAACACAATAAACCAGGAGTCTAATTATTTGACCCAGAAAATTATAGAAATCGTGATTGAGGACACTGCAGAATCACTCTTAATATCAGAGGTACAAGAGAGATAGTACAACAACCATATTCAATAATGACTCTTCAATAAAGCCAGTTAGAAAAGTACCAGCCTCATAAGAAGTCAGTATGAAGATTCCACCAGATTGTGTATGCACCAGAGGTGCAAGTATCAAGTCGTGGATGTGAATTATACCTATGTGGAAGGGAGGTCATAAAAGAGATAGAAGATGTGAGGCGAGATTTTAAGGTAAGTAAGGTAAAGGTGAACAACGTACGGGATACGCAAATGCAGAAGGTAGTGAATAGTCCACACTTCAGATTGAAGGCCAGAAGCGTTGAGACTCAATATCCAGGAATGATAACGGCATCGTCAGTGGCATATTTTTGGCCTATGGTTTCTATGTATCGAAAGGTCTAGTTAAAAGAGTAAAGAAAAGTTAGAGACGATGTGATGTCTCGCTTGATGTTCCATAATAACACGAGGAAATCTATGGTGCAAGCAAGTTGAAGGAAGGTTGAGAGTAGTATAAATAGATACGTGTAGGTCGCTAGCTAAAGTATGGTAAAGTGACAAGGTTTTAGGAAGGCAGGAGTAAGGATAAGAAAGGGTGAGTGAGAAGGTGATGAGAATGGATAAGTCCTTAGGATTAAACCCATGAAAACAAGAGAGCTAATGATTTCTCTAAGTTATAGAAAGCTCAGTATAGCCTGAGTAAACTCAAAGGAGTCTAAGACTAGTAGCATTTAGAAGAGATGGAATGTTGCCCTGGTAGTAGAATGGGGGTGTAATTGTGATAAATGAAAGATGACGTTTGGGCCTTCGATTGAGTAATGATTTCATGAATTGTATAGGATTAAAATACTCACGTGAGGAAAATCACATTGGGATGCTATGAAATATGGTTATGAAAGTATAGTATCGCCCCCAGGTGGATCAGGAAAATCACTTCAAATGTTCCACGATGCAGCGTAAGCCATAGTGGCAATATATTACGTAAGAAGTTTCAAGTTATCAATGGAAGGTTGTAGATCAACATTGAGGTAAATCAACAATGGATGGGTAAAAGCTGCAAAGTACTAGATGAGATTAGGCCATTAGTCTTAAGATGAACAGTAATGAAGAAGCATTAAAAGACATAGCTTTATGCATATAGGATAAGCAATGAGAGTAACCTGGAGTTTGGTAGCAGACCTCAATAACGATAAATCGAAGTAAGAATTATGGTATAATATGGCCTACTTAGATGAAGTAAAGATAATGATGCCCAGAGGGACAGCTTGACATAATTTTATATATGAACACAAAGTGAAGCCTAAAGATTAGCTAAAAGCTGGAGGAAAAGAAAGGAGAGAAAACTCGCATAGGCGCACTTACAAAGTCAGAGTCGTACAGGCTGCATGATAGAAGGTAGCAACAGTTACAAGATTGGGAGGATTCCGACCACGAGTCGTGGTGTGAGAAGGAGGCCAAAAGGGGGGAATGCTCTGTCCTTTGGGATTCATTCACAGCACAGTTGCCTAGATGGCAAGGGGAGTACTAAAGTATTCGCAAGAGCTATAGGTTATGATAATGATAAGTGCATCAGTCAACATTCAAGGACGAATGTTCCAAAGGGGGGGATGATGTTACACCCCATGTTTTCGTACGTGAAAGTACGCCATAAGTAAATTGATGGAAGCTCGAAAATGAGATGTTACATCCTGCATTTTCGTACGTTAAAGTTTTGTCGTAAACTAATCGATGTAAGTTCAGGAATGAGATTATTTGGAGATTATAAACATTATTCTACTTCAAACAAGTGATGAGTAAATTCGTGAAGGTGAGAGGGAAAGCAAATCAAAGAAAATGAATTTTTGTCGAAGTTTGATATTTTGAGATAAAATACGGTCCAAGCTACAATACCCCGTATTTATGGACTAGTGTCATACAAGCTACCACATGACCATAATAGAAAGGTGTGCAAAGTGTGTTAAAAGTGAGTAGTATTTTAAGTAATTTGAGATAATTCCTAATTATGTGGATAATTGGATAATTATTGGATAATGAGGGAATTAACAAGTTAATTAATAATGAGTGGATGATTAATTAAAGTCTTTGGACAAATACTAAGGCATTAACATGGCAGCCACATACATGAGCCATTAAGTGACTCTTGAACAACTTTGCAAGGTGTCAATCTTTAAAGAAAATATTGAAAGATGACTTCTCAAATTCAATATTTGCATTACTCACAAAGATATGGAATTCACAAAAATGCCATAAAGACTCTAACGTTATTGCTTCTGTAGGTATCTTACAAGGTTGTGATCAAATTCATAGAGTGATCATACGGAATTTGCTACAAAAATTCATACGAGATTTCATAAGGTAATAGCAATGGGATTTTGCGATTCTAAGGGAGTACGGTGCAACCTTTTCTAAGAATATCATACGGATTTTTACCTAATCTAGGTATGTTAAGGCTAAGCCCTTCCTTCATTTTGGCATGATCTCGTAATTACATGTGCTTGATAACGAGACATAAAGAGAAGTTCATACTCCCGAATGTATATACATTATCCTAGTCTCATAAATTACAGTATTCTCCTTATCAGGATTTCATATTTAATTGAGTATTGTCTTATTCCAGTCAAGAGAGCAGAGAGCCTATATATACAGTATTACAGTATTTTCATTACCATCGAGCAATAATCGATGGACAGGCCCCTATTGGGCAACCTCTGATCAGATGGTAAGTTATATACCGAGCCTGGTATGGTCGAGCGCCTATGAGCGAGCCTAGTTGGCCGAGATACAGAGCCTAGTATGGCCGAGCGCCTATGAGAGAGCCTACTACGGCGGAGCAGATATATACATATTCCGGGCCTTATAGGGTCGGACAGCTATTTTACTTACTATATTGAGAGAGTTAAGTCAGTATCAGCAGGTAAGAATATCTTCAGATTATATTGACTCCCAGTTACTTTTAGTTATTATATTATTAGTTCAGTTTCAGCTTTTAGTATATTGCCTTACATACTCGGTACATTATTTGTACTGACGTCCCTTTTGCTTGGGGACGTTGCGTTTCATGCCTGCAGGTCTCGATAGACAGGTCGAGAGTCCTCCAAGTAGGCGATCAGCTCAACGGAAGATGTTGGTGCACTCCATTTGCTCCGGAGTTGCTTGTTTGGTCAATATGATTTAGATGTGTATTGTTTGGTATGGCGGGGCTGTGTCCCTACCCTTATGACAATTATGTATTCTTAGAGGCTTGTAGACAGATGTCATGTACGTAAAAGATTGTATGGCCTTGTCGGCCTATGTTCATTGTACGAGTGGTTATTTTGGTCTTATAGGCCCATATGTCTTATGTATAAGTTGGTATTACATGTTGTATTCTACCTATTTCACGACAGTCTCTCCGGCTCAGTTATCTATGATAGTATGATACGAAAAGATACGTTATGTTGGTACTTGGTTGAGTAAGGTACCGGGTGCCCGTCGCGGCCCATCGGTTTGGGTCATGACACGATTGATAGTTGTTGTTGTAGGCAAGCTGTACGAGTGGTATAAACTGATCCCATGAACCTTCGATATCCACAACACGGGCATGTAACATGTCCTCAAAGATCTGAATAGTGCGCTCGGACTGTCTGTCCGTCTGGGGATGAAATATTGTACTCAACTCTACCCGAGTTCCCAACTCTTGCTACACCACCCTTCACAACTACAATGTGAACTGAGTGCCTCGATCTGAGATAATAGACATGGGCACACCATGAAGGCGAAAAATCTTACAAATGTAAATCTGAGCCAGCTGCTCTGAAGAGTAGGTAGTCATAACTGGAATGATATATGTAGACTTGGCCAGTATATCCACAATAACCCATACTGCATCAAATTTCTTCAATGTCCATGGAAGCCCAACTACAAAATCCATCGTGATACGTTCCCACTTCCACTCTAGAATGTCAAGCCTTTGAAGCAAACCACCGGGGCTCTGATGCTCATACTTCACCTGTTGACAGTTTAAACACTGAGCAACATACTCAATAATATCATTCTTAATCCTCTGCCACCAATAAAACTGTCTCAAATCCTGATACATCTTTGCGTCACCCTAATGAATGGAATACCGCGAACTATGGGTCTCCTTAAGAATCAACTCACACAGCCCATCCACATTTGGAACATAGATCCAACCCCACATCCTCAATACCCCATCATCTCCAATAGTAACCTCTTTAGCATCACTGTGTTGCACCGTGTCCTTTAGGACAAGTAAGTGGGGGTCATCATACTGATGCGCCTTGATGCTCTCAAACAAAGGAGACCGTGAAACTACGCAAGCAAGAACTCGGCTAGGCTCCGAAATATCCAACCTCACAAACCAATTGGCCAAAGCCTGAACATCCATGCTAATGGTCTCTCCCTAACTAGAATATAAGCAAGACTCCCCATACTCTCGGCTTTCCTACTCAAGGCATCGGCTACCAATTTGCCTTACACGGGTGATAAAGAAAGGTAATATCATAGTCCTTTAGTAGATCTAGCCACCTTTGTTTCCTCAAGTTCAGATAATTTTGCTTGAATAAGTGTTGGAGACTATTATGATTCATGAATACCTCACAAGACACACAATAAAGATAATGCCTCCAAATCTTCAATGCGTGAACGGTAGCTGCCAACTCCAAATCATGAACATGGTAGTTCTTCTCGTGGGGCTTCAAATGACGCAAAGCATAAGCAATAACTCTACCCTCCTGCATCAACACACATCCAGTTCCAATCCGAGAAGCATCACAATAGACCGTGTAAGAACCTGATCCTGAAGGTAAACCCAGAACTGGAGTTATAGTCAAAGCAGTCTTAAACTTCTAAAACCTCTCCTCACACTCCTCAGACCATCTGAATGGGGCACCCTTCTGGGTCAATCTAGTCAAAGGTGCATCAATGGAAAAGAAACTCTGCACAAAATGGCGATAATACCCCGGCCAAACCAAGGAAACTCCGGATCTCAGTGGCAGAAGATGATTTGGGCCAACTCTAAACTGCTTCAATCTTCTTCGGATCTACCTTAATCACTTCACTGGACACCGCGTGCCCCACAAATGCCACCAAATCAAGCCAAAATTCAGACTTGGAGAATTTAGCATATTGCTTCTTCTCCTTCAAAGCCTGGAGTACGATCCTCAAGACTCTACTAAACTTGCTTATGACTCGTAGAACCTATGAACTTAGAGCTATGATACCAACTTGTTACAACCCCAAAATCCCACCTTAAGGATCGTGATGGCACCTAGTCTCTACGACTAGGTAATCCTATCACACAAGAACATCAGACACGATATAACAACTTAATATTAAATAAAATTGAGAAAAATGGCCCAAAATATATCCAATATCATAATACGACTTTCAAATCCCAAAATTGGGTAATTAGTCATAAGCTCTACGGAGAGTACACAAGATATTCCATAATACAATATTGTTTTGGATCACAATTTAAGCAGTAGCATAAATAAAGTAAGATGGTGACTCCGAGGCCTGTGAATGGAACGTCAAGTATACCTTGAAGTCTCCAATAGCACAAGCACAACTCTTAAAACCAACACGATCTTAAGTACCTGGATCTACACAAGATGTGCAAAAGCATAGTATGAGTACACCACAACGGTACCCAGTAAGTATCAAGACTAACCTAGGTGGAGTAGTGACGAGATTCAAATCACGACACTCACTAGACATAAAAACATATGTAGGATATAGATATAAAGATAACAATGGAAAGAAAATAAGTAGATAAATGGCAACAAGGAGTAAACATGCGGTAAAACAGCAAAATAATCAAATACAAGGGAAATAAGTTAAGGAGAGCAATGACAGTTCAAATCATCAAGTCGTTCCAACACAAGATTTACAACCAAAAATCACCCCGAGGTACCATACCTCATAATCACAAATCATAATCCACAATCACGAGTCTTACACATATGGTACCTCGTGCCCACATTATCAATCACCTTCACACGGCAAGACCTCGTGCCACAACATATATCGTATCTGTATCAAGTACCAATAAAATGTTCAAAAAGTTTATTTAAATAAAGTAAAGCATGACAACCATTGAAATAAAGTAAAGCATCAAATGAGATAATTGTCACGACCCAAAATCCCTCCTTAGGAGTCATGATGGTACCTAGTCCCTGGGACTATGTAAGCCTAACACATGGAGAGTTATTAATAGATTTGAACCAATTAACTAGTAAATATGAACCAGTAATTGCCATGCATAGCCAACAACCATCAATAGATGTACAATATCCCAAAACTGGTAGTACAAGTCATAAGCCTTTTCAAGAATAACTATGAAAATCAAATACATCACTATTTGGAATAGAAGTAAATAGTAACAATGTAAACTCTAGAAGGTAACTCCGAGGCTTGCGAACGCGATGGCAGGTATACCTTGAAGTCTTCGCCGCAACTCACAATCACCTAACTAATGGCCGACATGCTCCGAGGTACCTGGATCTGCACAAAAATGTGCAGCAAGCGTAGCACGAGTACACCACGGTGGTACCTAGTAAGTATCAAGACTAACCTCAGTGGAGTAGTGACGAGGTACAATCAAGACACCTACTAGACATAATAACCTGTACAAGTACGAATATAAAGCTAACATGGAACAATATCAATGTAAAGCTAAACACGAAAAGAATAACAATACAACACAAGAAAATGGAAAACAAAAGCAACAATTAGCAACAAGGAGTAAACAGGTAATAACGCCGTAAATTAATCAGAATATAGTTAAAGTTCCAATGAAACCAAGTAAGGAAAAACAAGTAACAACCAAATAATCAACCGTTCTTATACAAGGTTTACCCAAGAATCACCCCGAGGTACCACACCTCACAATCATAATCACAGGTCCCAAATCACGAATCGTAATCACTTGGCATCTCGTGCGCACATTACCAATCACAACTACATGGACAACTCATGTGTTGCACGGACAACTCACATGCCAATACCATTTATGTCTCAGAACTGCACGGACAACTCACGTGCCAACAATAGTAATACCTCATATTCGCACGGATAACTCACGTGCCAACAGTTCAATCCACGCATAGAAGGCAGGTATACGAGGATACATGTACAGGATCAATAAACAACAAGATTCATACTCCTGGACTGATATGGTAATGTAATACAGTGTATGCTTGTGCAACTGTACTATCACAGCTTATGTCAACAGGTAAGATCAGAGACACCGAGTAGCACATTGGAAACAACACAAAACAACTTGTGATATGCATTACTCACCCAAGAAGGTCATACCACCATACAATTATCATCAATAACATTACCCCCAGGCCATCATAAGTCATCCCCGACAAAGCCACCTTGTCTCGCCGCGTGCGCAACAATAGAGTAAATGCATGTCTTGTCTCGCCGCGTGCGCAACAATAGAGTAAATGCATGCCTTGTCTCGCCACACGTGCATAATAATTATCACACCTTCTGTCACCACATGCGCAAACTCAACATATATAGCCTGTCTCGTCACGTCACATGTGAAAATATCAATAAGGGGTGGTTTGGTAAGAGGTATTAGAAAAAATAATGCAAGCATTAGTTCTATGGATTACTAATACCTTGTTTGGTACATTCTTCCAACTTGTGTATAACTAATACTTGTATTAGTTATACACCATACTTGGTATTATCCTATGTATAAATAATGCATAGAAAACCATGTCATTAGTAATACCAAGACTACTAATGCATGCATTAGGTTGGTTAAAGACAAAATTATCCTTAAAGTCCCTTAAAACTTGAGAATATGGAAGGCATTTTTGTAAACAACTATTTTTCTTAAATATTATGCAATGCATTATAGTTTTAATACACCACACCAAACAACAACAACAACAACAACAACAACAACCCAGTATAATCCCACTAGTGGGGTCTGGGGAGGGTAGTGTGTACGTAGACCTTACCCCTACCATGAGGTAGAGAGGCTGTTTCCAATAGACCTTCGGCATCCTTCCCTCCAAGAACTCCTCACCTTGCTCTTGGGGTGAAGCGAACTCACAACCTCTTGGTTGGAAGTGGAGGTTTCTTACCATCAGAGCAACCCCTCTTGTCTAAATAGTAGATAAGAAATAATATCTGCATAACTAATGCTTGCATTGCTAACCCATGCATTACTAATCCATGCATTACTAATACACCTTATTCCGCACTATTCTTATACACCCTACCAAATGACCCCTAATAGCAATAGCACGGATAGCTCACGTGCAAACACCCCGACAATCCTCTCAACAATCCCACATGTGCCAAAAACATAACAACATAATATAATAACTCGCACCACATGTGCTCATATACTATAATGTTTCCATAAAAATAATTCCAATACCACAACCACACATAGCCCACGGCTCAACAACACCAAGTACAATGAGAACACAATAACACGAGGGTACGACAAGTAAATCAACACAAGAATTACAATGATACAATGAAACAGAAGGATAAGCTCAACAATAAAAGACATAGCAAGTAATAATGACTTCAAGTAAGAGTAGTTCAACAATAATAGAGATAACATATAACATCGACTTCAAACAAGAATAATAAACTATGGATGAGATAACATGTAACAATGATTTCAAATAAGCATAATTCAACTATGAAAGAGATAGCATGTAACAATGATTTCAATTAAGAATAAATCAACTATGAAAGAGACAACATGACAATAAAGAGGCAACAACTCCAATTAAAGCATGTATGAGTATTTTTGGCAATAGAATATGAACCAACAACTTCAAATAATGCATAAAATAGTGAATTTAACAATGGAAAGCATAACATGATAGAGCAACTTCAATTTAGTGTGCATAAGAAACTTAAGAGTCTAAACCGATCAAATTTCCACATACAAGGCAGTGTACACACCAATCACCTCAAGTACACGTCTTTCATGTAGTTCAAATAGTGTAAACAAACCAATCCCTACGGGGTAGTTCCTCCACAAAAAGTTAGGCAAGACACTTACCTCAAAAGCCCTCAAGCAACACTCAGAAATAGCTTTTACTTTACAATTCACCTCTACTTGGCTCAAATCTAACCAAATTCGACTTAATAACATCAAATAATGCAAGAGAAATCAATTCCAATAAATAAAGCTATGATTTTTGCACAATTCCTCAAAAGTCAACAAAAGTCAACCCCGAGCTTGTCCGGTCAAAACTCGGGTCCAAGGGGAGATTCCGACTACCCATAACCCCGTGAGTCTATATATGTGTTTTGTTTAAAAATTTGAGTCCAAATCGACTCTCAAAACTCAAATTCTCATTTTTCAAAACATAGACAAAATTTCTCAAAATTGCACTTTAATTCTCACAAATTTGATGTTAAATCTCATATATAATCATGTAACTTAGTTGGAAATTGATCAAACTCACTTACCCAATGGTTGTATATGAAAATCCCTCTTTAAAGTTGGCTCTTACCGAGTGTAGGGTTCAAAGATGTGAAAATGAGACTAAAGTCTCATCCCTCGGCTTTTATGTTCAGTCACAGATGTCGCAAATACGACTTGGGGAACCCCGAAAATACGAAGAATGATCGCAAAAGCGACGCTCCTCACACCCATGCTGATGTCGCAAATGCGATGAAAAAGTTTGCAAATTCAAACAAGGAATGTATCACAAATACAAACACTTATTTTCGCAAATGCGAACCTGACAGACCCCCAGCATACTTCGTAATTGCGGTCACCCACCTCGCAAATGCGAAGATAGTCTCGCATTTGCGAGACCTGAAGCATCTGTGCAAAAACCTGCAAAGCTAGAACTCTTCCAAACACTCTGAAACGCGTCCAAAACTCACCCGAGCCCTCGGGGCTCCATACCAAACATCGACACAAGTTTAAAAATATAATACAAACTACCTCGCGCGATCAAACCGTCAAAATAACATTTGAAACAATGAATTGGACCTCCAAAACACATGAAATTAACATGAAACTCAAGAATTTCTAAAAACACAATCGCGCATCTGATTCCTATCAAATCAACTCGGAATAACGTCAAACTTTGCAGACAAGTTTCAATTAAAAAACGGACCTATTCCAAGTCCCAAAACCAAAATACGATCCCGATAGGCATGAAGTCAACCTACGGTCAAACTTATCAAAACTCTAAGCCTTTAAATTGCCAACTTTCGGCAAAACAAATCAAATTAACCTATGGGCCTTCGAATTAAATTCCGGGCATACGTCCAAGTCCAAAAATCACGATACGAACCTACCAGAGTCATCAAAACAACATTCCGGTGTCGTTTTCACAAAAGTCAAACCTCGGTCAACATTTTCAACTTAAGTTTTTAAAATGAGAATCACCCATCCAAATAAATCCCGAAACATCCGAAAATCAAATCCGACCACACACGCAAGTCATGTTACACAATATGAAGCTACCCAAGACCTCGAACAACTGAACGGAATGCTAAATCTCAAAATGATCGATCGGGTCGTTGCATTCTCCCTCTCTTAAGCAAACGTTCGTCCTCGAACGTGATAAGAGTCTTTCCCAAGCCATCAAATCACTACATAAACTTATTGTACACATGCCCACGGGTGATACTATGTCACCCCAATTCGCATAAGCCCGACACCATCATCACAACCGAAGATTATTCCTTCCACTCATGCCGATAATCCTTAGAATCAAATTTCAACACCCATCAAAAACCCGATCCTCACATAAACACACTGTATAATCCTGAAATAGTTGTAATAGCTCATGCATGCATCCACAAGATACAACCACATCGCATAACATATCACCCATATTCCCATAACAACAACTCTGACCACAATAGACGCACATTACCAAACCCGGTACTAGCAAATAGCCTCATATCGACTATAATCTTGTTCCAGACATTCACAATACTAACGATGATGCAAGAAACATGTGGAAATCATAACCACTCACCCGATTAACAAGCCACACCAAATGCCACCCAGGCACATACATTGCAATCCAAACCCAACAAGCATAACTTGAATACGACTGAATATGAAAAGAGGAACACATGAGAGAACTATCAAACAAGTCCAACAGGTATAACTCTCCATTGATACCGTATTATGGATCTATTCCACAAGGAAGAAGCAAGAAACACTGTCACGACCCCAATATCCCTCCGTAGGATATCGTGATGGCACCTAGACTCTACGACTAGGTAAGCCCAATATTTGATAATAATTAAACATATTTAAATAAAAAAATACTTAAACCCAGTTTGATAAACTCGTATAACTTCCGAAAAGCAAAATCTCAACCATACCATCCCCAAGAACTGTGGAACAGAGTCATAAGCACTATTGAATAAACTAAAATATCTGATACATCACTGTTTGCGAAAAAATACAATAGTAACTGAGAATAAGGGAAGGTGACTCTGAGACATGCGGATGCCAAGCAGGCATACCTTGAAGTCTCTGATAAAGGCAGCTAGCAGGTAATCTCTATTGACCGACACGAGAAGACGTACCTGGATCAGCACAAAAAATGTGCAGAAGCATAGTATGAGTACACCACAATGGTACCAAGTAAGTATCAAGCCTAACCTTAGTAGAGTAGTAACGAGGCCAGGTCAAGACACCTACTAGGATATAAGTAGACAGTATAAAAATGTAATACGGATATGTAATGGAGAGTGAAGAAACAACTGATATGGAACAAGATGATAGCAAGAACTAGTACCGGAAATCAACAATAGAAATAGCATAAAAGAATCAACTAAAGGGCTACAAGGATCATGTATGGACAATGGCTACTAGAACAATAAAGAATGAAACAACAAGATATATTCCCACCAAAAACACTCTGAAACATGAAATAAACAGCAAGAATCACAATGAGGTACCGCCTCATGTATAATGAAATCAAAATCGAGGCGTGTTTTTGCAACATGAAATAAACAGCAAGAATCACAACGAGGTACAGCCTCGTGTATAATGATATCAAAACCAAGGTACCGCCTCGTATAATCAAGAATCACAACCGAGGTACCACCTCGTATTCACATTTCTCAATTTTAGTCACAATCTTTTCCTTATACCGCCGTGTGAGCCTTACATTTGAAATAGGTTTTGAAAACAGTTTTCCCAAAATAGCTACACGCACTTTAGCCCACTTTATGACGCCGCGTGGCTTCACGTAGTTCCCCTACAAGAAACACTCACATAAGTTCCACCTTATGTTGCCACATGCACATCAATCCCAAGCCTTATTTCGCTGCATACGCGTCAATATCATATCACAATAACAATTCGCACCACAAGTGCCCATATATCACAACTTACCAATAACAATATTATCAATGTTTCACCAATAATATCCCATGACTCCACCTCAATATATACAAGAATATCAACAACAACAATGAATGATAAATGCTCAATAAGATAGATGTTACAGCAATAACTAACATCGCCTCAACCGCTCAACGTATTAACGACTTTCACAACTTCAACACCAAATAACTCAACAATGAGGGAAAATAATGTATAACCACGATATTAGATAAGACTAACTTGCAATGAAAGAGATAATATTTAACAATGAGTCTCAATAATGGAAATCAACAAGTAAGGGGATAACATGAAGAATTACTCCATCTAACGAAAATCAAATAAGGAAAGAGATAACACAGACAACAACTTCAAATAATGATAATTATTGATGAAGAGATGGCATGTAACAATTAAAAGATACAACAAGTTCAACTAAAGCATGGGAGCAAAACCCCCGAGAATCCCATGAAAAATCGCCAACAATGCTCTCTACATAGGCGACAGATTTGAATAGTGTATCGACGACCAACAATGGTCATTACTCCCTCGTCCGGTGGTGAAAAACCACTGGACCAGTCCCCAAAACTGCATATCAACATTGCGCACAAACAACTAGTAGGCGCCCCTATCATTTCTCCCCCAACTGTTGTAGAATTTAATAATGGTGGAAATGCCAATTTACCAAGAAATCGCCTGGGCACAACTGAAAGTCCTCTTCACATTCCTGGGTTAAATCTACTAATTCCAAGCCATGGAGATTGTTCACCTCCTCAAATACCTTTGACCCACCAAGTATCAAACAACTTCACCACCGGAATCGTCATCTCTGACCACAAGAACAAATCTTCTAAACTGCTGCTAGTCGCGCATGGGGACACAGGCATCCAAATGGGTCAACTACAATGCCAATCAACTCAAATTAATCTGGACATTGATCCCAAAGCCTCAAACAACAACTACACTGACCCACTCGTCACAACTTTGCAAAAAATCATTTCTGCAGATTTTACTATGCCTTGTGTTCGACGAAATACCCAGGTCAGTTTTGATGTCAATTTTAATGAACAAATGAATGGTTGTGCTTCACAAAGTCAAATTGAGATTAGTCATCATGAGAAGTCATAACAACATTTAACAAAAGAGGGTGATCATAAGCAGTCACCTTCAGCATCAACAATGGTGCAGGAACATGTTGATCTTAGGAGTTCTGAGTACCAAGTTGTGCTCAACCAAGGTGAACTAACTGTGTTAAATGCTGTCAATGCTATTAACAATCCACAAAGCTATCCAAATCCTCTACCTCTCCGAAATCCAAATTAAAGGAAAGGTTCACAACCAGTAGGGTCACAGGATGACAATAATAAAAAAATC
Source organism: Nicotiana tomentosiformis (assembly GCF_000390325.3). Lineage (NCBI taxonomy): Eukaryota > Viridiplantae > Streptophyta > Magnoliopsida > Solanales > Solanaceae > Nicotiana > Nicotiana tomentosiformis. The sequence goes on along the minus strand of NC_090814.1, from coordinate 43,430,838 downwards.
ATATCCCACACATCCCATCAGCAACTCAATAGTATCCCTTCCACCTCTATACAAAACCAACCTAAGATCTCTGCCAATTTTGATCGGCCAACAAGAAAAACTAATCAACCAAACCAAGCCCCACAAATAACTGCTGCTAGTACATTACACCCAGACACTAACAAAAACCCACATCAACCTGCAGGAACCAAAGCACAAGTCAAAATACCACCAAACAACACTGAACCACCCCTCATACAATCACTCATTCTTATGCTACAAAAATCAGGGCCAGATTTGAAGCAAAAAGAACTCCTATTAATTTCATACCACCAAAGTTAACCACCAAACAAGGCATACCTGCAGTTGTTTTTAAAAAAGATGATTACATGAGTACTATGGCTACAAGGTGTAGGAACACTGTGGTTGGGAAGTTCTCTAACACGATGCCTAGAATGGAAGTAATTAGAAGAAGCTTTGTCAACCAAATAGAACTCATATGAGGAGTTAAGATTGCTCACTTCAATTCTAAGACTGTCTACATTGATATAGACAATGAATATGATCATGCAATAGTGTGGAATAAGCAATTCATGTACATTCAAGGCCAAATTATGAAACTTGAAGCATGGACACCTCTCTTCAGTCCCAATGAAGACTCTCCTATTGTGCCAGTATGGATTATCATCCCCGAATTTCCATGGCATCTCTACTACATGGAAATTCTCACCCCATTACTATCTCATGTAGGTAAAGCCTTATTCTTTGATCTGGCTTCATTTCAAAAGACAAGGGGCAGTGTTGCTAAGGTGAAAATGCAGATTGACTTAACCAAGGATAGACTTCAACATGTTTGGTTGGGTTATGATGAAAACAAAGATAAAAATGGTGATGGTCAATGGTTGGAACTACAATATGAGAGAATTCCTGACTATTGCTCATATTGTAGACACCTTGAACACACAGCTCACGCATGCCCAGAAAAAGCTAGGCAAGAAGAAAAGCAGAAGAAGAAAGCAATTGCAATAACCAATGAACAAATTTAGCAGCAAGAGAAGACAACACAAGTCGTACATAACACCCAGAAACCACTGGAGCAACAAGAACTAACCACTCAGCAAATGTAGCCCCCTCAGTACCAACAGCAGATCAAGCACACAAAATAAGCAGCACAACACAAGGAAGAAGTGCAGAATTCAAGGGCAAACCCATCACAGGAAGAATGGCAAACGTAGAAAAATAGGAAGTTCAAAGGAATTGTACATAATAACACCAAGAAGCAACAGACAATATATATCTCTAAAGGCCCTACTGTTCGGCACATTCAGAATTCACCAAAAGAGAGTGCACCACCCGCCAACAAGCAATCAGGTATTACTACTAACAATAATCCAGCCCCAATGGAGAAGAGTACTGATTCTGATGCCCAGAATCAACCCAAGATCCCTACTCTCCCAACTGGTTATGTTTCTGAAGAAATAAATAGAAGAAGGGAGGTTGGTAAGGAGGAAACATTGAACAAACATGATAGGGATCCAAAAAGAGGGGGGCTCCTCATATTTTGCATGAGTGTTTTAAGGCACAACTGATTGAACCTACATTGGACCATTCCCCTGCTACCACCAATGACAATGCCAATCAGGTTCCTTTGATTAATGCCACTTCAGAGGAAGAAGTTGAAGCTCAGTCAAAGAGAAATGCAATTGGAAACCACCAACCTATGGAGTCAACTTTGAATTGGGTACATAAGAGTTTTTGGCACAAGTAGACAAGAGTTGAAGCAGTTGAATGTCACCATAAACCAGTCATGCTAGGAAATTCCTTCACAAACATATGAAGAATCTGAAATAAATAGAAAGCATAATGAAGTCAACTCTGACAAATCAATATGGAGTGATGAAGTTCAGTTACTGGCAACTCAAGAAAGAGTTAATGCTAGTTCAAAAAATAAGAAAAATAGGCAACAACCAGTTTTCCCAGTTAAGCATGATAAACCAGCTCAACTACAAGCTTTAAAAGATAGAAGTAAAGGGGCAAAAACCTTACAGATAGATCAGGACAATGAGGCACTCTCTTGTACACAAACTGGGCAGGTTTCCACCATATTTGAAGGTGCTTTAGTGAATGTTGTAGATGAGGATCCAGTTGGAGCGGCTAATTTAGGGTCCTTAGACGTTTTTGTGCAATCACATCTTCAGGCAGCTGGATACAACACCACTAATCTTAATGGAACAGTGATTACAAATTCATTGACTGCAGCAAAACCATGTTTGGAATCAATCTATGCATTACAATTCAGGAAGATGCACCAGACTGTTTGTGATGGAGAACAGAATGCTATGATTATGATGGAGACTAATGTGATGGAATCAGAACAATCACAACAACACATTGTACCACTACCAAAAGATTGTATGGCAGTAAGCCCTGTAGTTTCTATTTCTAAAACTAGACAGCCAATCCAACTGCAGATCAACATCCCATTGAAGACATATTTGCAAACATTACATGATTTAGTAACTCATAATATTACACCTAACGACCTGGCTTTGATGGAACAACAAAAACTAGAAGAGCAAGGAGATGATGAATCGACTATTGGGAATTCCAAGCAAGTGGCAAGGAAAGCTGATCTATCTCCTAGAACTAGTGCAAAGGGTGCTAAGACGACAAAGAGGCAGACTCAGAATAGAGAGCCACTACACCCAATAAGAATCTTGCCCAGTAGGGCAGCCTCACAGACTAAATGATGTTTAAGTCCTTGATTTAGAACATTAGGTCTGTCAATACACAACAGGCTTTTCCTAGGGTAATTATTATGCAAAGGGAGCACAGTTTCTTTTTCATTGCACTACTGGAGCCCTTTTAAAAGGTAGGGCATATAGAAAGGTATAGAAGAAGATTGAACATGGACACTGCTTTTTCAAATTTGAATGGAAAGATATGGTTGTTCTTTGACTCTATGGTGAAATGGGAATTGATTATGGAGACAGATCAATATGTGACAGTAAAACTGTTTCATCAAGACATTAGCTACCATAATATGATGACTTTTGTGTACGCAAAGTGTTCATCTCTGGAAAGGTTGGAAATGTGGGATAATATGTATTACATGGCATATGATATGGAGCTTCCTTGGTTAGTAGGAGGAGATTTCAATGTAGTATTACATGAAGATGACAAGATAGGTGGGTTACCAGTTTACCCTCCAGAATATGAGGATTTTGCATTCTATGTCAACTCTTGTGGGTTGTTTGAACAAGTCCATAAATTGAGTCCTTTTACATAGTGGAATGGAAGAACTAATGATATATGTATATTCAAGAGATTGGATAAGATTCTAGTCAATCTGCCATTTCAAAATATGCTGCCCTTAATAGAAGTGGAACACTTAATCAGAATTGGCTCAGATCATGCACCATTGTTTATAACCTGTGGAGATCAGAATTCTAATTTTGCCAAGCCTTTCAGATTCTTAAACTTATTGACAAAGCATGTTACATTTAAGAAGGTGGTGATATAGAATTGGGAGGCTGACTTCATAGGGGATCCATTTCTATTGTTCAAGCACAAATTAAAGAAGGTGAAAATGGCTTTATCTAAATGGACCAAGGAGACATTTGGTGATATTTTCAAACAGCTAGCAATACTGGAAGATATTGTAAAAGTAAAAGAGATGTTGTTTGAGGAGACCCTACTACTGAAAGTAGGATTGTTCTTCAAAAAGCTCAGGCAGAATTGAAGAAATATCTAAGTATAGAAGAGCAATACTGGAAGCAAAAAGCTGAGACCAAGAACATATTGCTAAGGCTGCAGTTGAATTCTATCAGAGGCAGTTCACTAAGGAAGGGGATCCTACTGATTTTTCTATTCTGAAGAATGTACCAAATATAGTGACACTAGAGCAGAACTTGGAATTGTGTAGATTTCCAATCCTAGAGGAAGTTAAGGCTGTAATTTTTGAGCTGAGTGGATAGTGCCAGTGGCCCAGATGGATTTACAGGATTATTCTATCAAGAATGTTGGGATGTAATTGGCTATGACATACATAATATGGTATTGCATTTCTATAGTGGGGCTACATTTCCAAAGTCTATTACTTATACTAATTTGGTGCTACTACCAAAGAAAACAAGAGTGCAGATCTTCTAAGACCTAAGGCTAATAAGTTTGAGCAATTTTATCAACAAAATTCTTTCTACAGTTCTACATGATAGATTGGAAAAGATACTACCTTCACTAATATCACCTAATCAGTATGGATTTGTAAAAGGGAGGAGCATATTTGAGAACATCCTACTCACTCTGGAAATTGTTATTTTTAACCTCGGGTACGAGGGCCGACGTAAGTCAGCCACGAAGTCTGCCAAGATTTGAGACTTGATGGCGGTTTGAGGTCGATATTCAATATCATACCCGCTGATTTCTACGGCCCATTTGGCCAATCGACCCGGAAGCTCGGGTTTATGCAAAACATTTCGAAGAGGATAAGTTGTTATGACACATATTGGATGACATTGGAAATACCGTTTTAGTTTCCTAGAGGCGCTTATTAAAGCAAGCGCTAATTTTCCTGGATATCTAGTTTTGGCCGCACCCAAGGTTCGACTAACATAATAGATATGGAATTGCATACGTGGTTCTTCTCGGACCAGGACTCTACTTACCGATATCTCCGAGACTACCAAGTACAGGTAAAATTGTTCGTCCACTTTCGGGGTGTGAAGCAGCGGCGGGCTCGATAAATACCGCTTTAGTTCCTCTAAGGCCTACTGGCATTTTGGAGTCCATGCAAAATTGCTCTTCTTCTTAAGCAGCTAGAAGAATCGGTGGCTTATATCTGAGGATCTCGAAATAAATCATCCTAGGGCAGTTATTCACCTCGTCAGCCTCTACACGATCGGATATCATCGATAGCTTTGATTTTATCGGGGTTGATCTCGATTCCCTGGTTGGACACCATGAAACCAAGAAACTTGCCTGAGCCAACACCGAATGCACACTTTTTAGGGTTGAGCTTCATATTGTACTTCCTTAATATATCGAAAGTTTCCTGCAAATGCTTTAAATGGTCCTCTGCTCGCAGGGATTTAATTAATATGTCATCAATATAAACTTCCATTGATTTTCCTATTTGTACTTTGAACATTTGGTTTACTAGGCGTTGATAAGTTGCACCAGTATTTTTTAGACCGAATGGCATTACATTATAACAGTAGGTACCGTACTTAGTGATAAACGAGGTCTTTTACTGATCCTCCGGGTTCATCTGTATCTGGTTGTACCCGGAATAGGCATTGAGAAAACTGAGAATCTCGTGGCCGGCTGTGGCATCGATCATACGATCGATATTTGGCAAAGGAAAAGAATCCTTGGGGCATGCTTTATTCAGGTCTTTATAATCTATACACATTCTAAGTTTGTTTCCCTTCTTAGGGACTACCACTATGTTTGCTAACCATTCGGGGTACTTTACTTCCCGAATGGATCCTATTTTGAGAAGTTTGGTTACCTCGTCCTTGATGAAGGCATGTTTAACCTCGGACTAGGGCCTTCTTTTTTGCTTTACCGGGCGGAATTTAGGGTCCAGGCTTAGTTTGTGAGTGGTAACTTCTGGTGGAATCCCTGTCATATCGAGATGGAACCAAGCAAAGCAATCCATGTTAGCTTTAAGGAAATGAATAAGTTTTTTCCTGAGCTCGGGGGTTAGCCCAGTGCCCAGGTATACCTTTCGTTCGGGTTGATGCTTGGCTAGTGTGATTTCTTCCAACTCTTCGACCGTTGACTTAGTGGCATTGGAGTCATCGGGAACTAATAAGGATCGAGGTATCCAGTAGTCATCATCTTCGTCGATCCCTTGCTCCTGCAATTGGGTCGAGGCCGGTATCTGTGGTTGCTATTTGGCCTCCTGTTTTCCCTTCGATCTTTTCGTTGATGAGAGTGCCGATACTGGTATCACTTCATCGATTGAAAATATTTCCTTGGCGTTGGGTTGCTCCCCATACACTATTTTGACTCCCTCCGACGTCGGGAACTTTAGAACTTGGTGAAGGGTCGAGGGCACTGCCCTTATGTTATGGATCCATGGCCTTCCAAGCAGGGCGTTGTACCTCATGTCACCATCGATCACATGGAACTTTGTTTCTTGAATGATCCCGCCCACGTTCATTGGAAAAGTAATTTCACCCTTGGTGGTTTCGCTTGCCATGTTGAAGTTGTTAAGTACTCCGGCTGCAGGCACGATTTGATCTTGTAGGCCGAGCTGTTCTATAACCCTCGACCGAATAATGTTGGCCGAGCTACCTGAATCAATCAAAACATATTTAACTTGAATTTTATTCATAAGAACAGATATTACCAGTGCATCGTTATGGGGTTATAATATCCCCTCTGTATCCTCGTCACTGAAAGATAAGGTCCCCTCCAGTACGTAGTCTCGAGTTCACTTTTCCCTCATGATCGACACCTTGGTGCGTTTGAATACGGGCCACTGAGGAATATCGAGCCCTCCAACAATCATGTGGATCACGTGCTGCGGCTCTTCTTGCTCATTCTGTATGTTTGAATCTCTGTTCTTGAAATGGTTTTTAGCTCGATCGCTTAAGAATTCTCGAAGATGCCTTTCGTTGAACAAACGGGCTACCTCCTCCCTCAGCTGTCTGCAATCTTCTATTCTATGATCGCGTATGACATGATATTTGCACATTTGATTAGGATTTCTCTAGGCCGGATCAGTCTGTAGAGGTAGGGGCCACCTGGTGTCTTTGATGCGCCCAATGGCTGATACAATAGCTGATGCATCAATGTTGAAGTTGTATTCCGATTGTCGTGGTACTTCTTTAGGTTCGACATTTTTGTCGAAAACTCTTTTACTCATGAGCCCTCGAGAGCTCTGTCCTCGATCATTTCTTCTATCAGTTCGACTGAGGTTGCGTCCAGGCCCGCTGTTTCTCCAATCTCCACCGTAATATCGATCTCTGTTTGACCGTGGTTCCCGGTCAATATCCCTTTTAACTCTATCGATGGTCCTGTTTGGATAAGCGGACCTGGAAGGAGTCCCCAACTGGTCATCCTCGACCCTAATCTTTGACTGGTACCGATTATGCACGTCGGCCCACGTTACAGCTGGATATTCGATCAAGTTCTACTTCAACTATTGTGAGGCTACCGAACTTCGTATGTTTAGGCCTTGAGGGAAAGCCTGAACGGCCCAATCGTCGGCGACTATGGGCAGATCCATGCACTCCATTTGGAACCAAGATACGAACTCTTTGAGCATCTCGTTGTCTTTTTGTTTTACTTTGAAGAGGTCCGACTTTCTAGTCTCGACCTTTATCGCTCCGGCGTACGCTTTGACGAAGGTATCTGCGAGCATGGCAAAAGAATCAATGAAGTTAGGTGGTAAATTATGGTACCATATCATTGCCCCCTTTGATAAAGTTTCTCTGAATTTCTTCAGCAGTACAGACTCAATCTCATCGTCCTCTAGGTCGTTCCCCCTTATTGCGCATGTGTAATAAGTGGCATGCTCGTTGGGGTTGGTAGTTCCATTATACTTGGGAATTTCTGGTATGCGGAATTTTTTCGGAATGGGCTTAGGAGCTGCGCTCGGGGGGAATAGCTTTTGTACGAACTTCTTTGAATCCAAACCCTTCAAAATCGGTAGTGTTCCCAGAATTTGATTAACTCGGGAGTTATATGTTTCCATTTTTTTGTCATTCGCTTCAATCTTCTTCTCCCCCGATTCGATTCGCTTAGTCAGCTCCTCGAATATTTTCAAGATAGCGGGTTCGGTTCCTGACTCATTCCCATTTGACCTCCCCAGTGCTGGTTCGGCCCTGTGAATAATTTCCTGTGATGGCTCGGGTTCGACCCTACTCGGCGCGTGGTTTTGATTTTGAAGTTGCGTTATTGCAGCTTGTTGAGCCTACAACATTTCGAATATTATTCGAAGGCTGATTCCGCCTTCTTCGCCGCCCTGTGAGTTCTGACCGGCTGATCGAACGCTTTTGCGGATGCTGTTTTCGGGGTCGACACCCAGATTTGCGTTCAGGGCAACATGGGAACTAACATCGATGGGGTCTGTAACTGGTACTCCCTCGGGGTCAATTGGAAGCACTTCGTTTCCTGGGGCGGCTACGTTGTCGTTTTCGCCATGAAAACCAAGGCCGTTGTCGATGTGTGTGGGTACTGCTTGAGAGTTTGACATGTTGATCCTGAAATAAAAAATGCTTACAAGAACAAGTGTAAAGCAGTGTGTGTTATGAAAATTAACACCAGGCAATCACTATTGTCCTTAGCCCCACGGTGGGCGCCAAATTGTTTACCCTAAAAGCAGATAACAATTGAATTTATATGTGGTTTTAAGGATACGTGATTTTACTTAACATAAACTGAGAAAATATGCAAACTGATATTGAAATTGACTATAAAGAAAAATAAAAGCAAACCAAATGAGATATGTAGCTTGGGCCCTCGAACCAAATGAAACAACAAAGAAAATATAAGCGAAGTAATATAGTATTGAGAACCTTGAGAAAAGAATATTATATTGCTTTTTTACTGTCTGAGCCCCTTTTACAAATGATCAGACCCCCTTTATATAATAGGGGAGTCCTACTCTTGATACAATTCTAAATATAGTAAGGACTCTCGTGATGAGCTAATTAATCGGCCTCTTCTTGATACATGTCATGATTTCCGCCGAGATTCTCTCTCTAATTGCGGCTGTAACGACTTTTTGTTTCTTGACTCGATCTTGATCCTCGCCGATCTTGATCTTGGCTGATCTCGATCTTAATCGGTCTCTGGGTCTTCGAGCTTGATCTTGACCGACCTCGATCTTGATCAGTCTCTGGGTCTCGAGCTCGACAATATATTCTTTGTACCATGGCTCGATATTACAATGATGAACCTTGAACCATCATGTTTCAATCTCGATTAATCATACGAAAGGTAAAACTCGGTTTCGACCGTATACACAAAACTAGTAATCGTATTCTTTTATGGATTCGTGCTCTTTTACGTAACGGAGGAGGAGAGGAGGAGAAATGAGAAAGAATAAGAAGAAGAGTTGGGGAACAAGCAGGAAATGGAAGGGTATAAAAGTTAATTGCCATATATATTGTAAATAAAAGGAGCTTATTTTTTTTTATAAAAGGTTGTAAAACAGAGTCAGGGGACAAATATTAAATATCATGCTCACGTAATTTCTGGTAGGTTGAATTACCCTGTGGTATAAGCCCAAAATGTGAGGTCGGTGTAGATTTTGACTTATGTTTGGCGATTGTAAATCAATTATCTAAATTAGGCAAACGAGTAAGTTGAGAAATTCTAAATTCTAAACTGTGCTAATAACAATTAAACCTTCTTTTTTCCTTAAAAAAATCGAGAAAAATATGAGATTTATTATTTTGTAAGTGAAACAAAATTTGTTTTCATTGTCAGACTATGGAAATTGAATATATGCCCTCCCGCAGTCAAATCATTTGCAAATTAACTTTTGCTCGACACTTTGTTGATATTTTCCTTAAACCAAACAATTAGATCTATCCTTCTACTGTCTTCTTCGAGCGATTGGACTCTAGTAACTCAGTTTTCTTCCCCAATTGCATTGACAAGGTTAGTTGGACTTCTACCTAGTTTGCAATTTTAATTTATGTTGTCCAATTGCTTGTACACTAGACAAACTTTGAGTATTGGAGCACAAAAAGAATATAGAGGATTAAGGCGTAGTAGTAGCTGTCTTAATCACTTCTAAATTTTGTAATTCTATCAAACACTTTCCTCACTTTATGACTTTTTGCTACAGGGAATCACCCTTGGGGGATTGGGTTTTCCTTTTTCGGACGGCAGTGGTATCTCCAATCAAGACTTGAATTGTAATCGTGAAAAAGAGAACCACTGTTGTTTCTTTAGGTTTGTAATCGTGAGCTCTTTCTGTGGAAGAAAACGTTTCCAGTAGAAATGTTTTACTACTATATCATCTTCTGCATATTTTCCGGTGTATGTTTGGTGACATATGCAAGATGTAAGATAGGGTATGAGAATAGTTCCGTTATGATTTTTAGTATAAAAGATTGAAAATATTTCTGGTCCGATCCTTCGCGGACCGCGCATAGCAGGAGCTTAGTGCGCTGCCCTACCTGTCGGTTAAAGCAAGTGTGATGGGATAAGATTGCAAGTGATGTGGAGTAAGACTTGTGATATTTGTGAAGGAAATGACTTGTGCTTATTGGTAAAGGAAGTCATTTCTCCCTTTTGGCAAAAGATGTTTTCTTTTGTGTTAACCAACTACTCTAAAATTATTCATCCTTGAAAATATTATCCAGCCATCACCAAACATATAATATTCTCTAGTTTCTTTCTTTGTTTGATCAACCAGTTTTACTATTGGCATTTTTGTTATCTTCTGAGGTTTCAGAGGAGGGTGTTTTTTGATGCTTGGTAATCAGCTGAGCAAATGGGCCCTATATATTACATCCTTATTGCATTGCCTTGCACCTTTGGTGCCATAGCGCTGGCACTTGTGCACATATACAGGCACCTTTTGAATTACACTGAGCCAACTTATCAAAGATACATTGTCCGGATCATCTTTATGGTTCCTGTAAGTGTTTCCTGACTCTTAGTCTTCTCCTCAATCTCTCCATTAATGTAATATTTTCTTTGATAAGTACCTTTAAAATTAAAAAAAAGTAGCTTTGAAATTAGTATGTTTATGTAGTTTGAGATTATGTAACTTCTTCTCAATCTCACCTTTAAAGTTATACATTTATGTAGTCTTTAGCATTATGCAACTGTAGACTACTTTCTTTTTCTTTATTATTCAGTCTGCTATGATATGCTAAAGATACTGGTGGAATTTAGTAATTGAAGTTGTTGCTTGACTTGGGGCTCCATATAATTTATACGACAAGTATTCTAGTTTAATTCCCACACGAATTAATCTTTAGCAAATGGACTCACATATTCTTGAGCTTTATCTTTGCCTCTATGCTTGTTTGATGCACCTCATTAATCAGAACATGTCTTTTGCCTTTGAGATTCATCACTTATAATGATGCACCATTATATGTCAGAAGGCCATTTGTATACTATAACTATTTTGCTTTGTGCCAAATTCACTGAGCACTCAGGTCAGTTGAAGATTTTGGGCCAAAAATCAGTGTTAAGCTTGTGAAGTTTTTGGTAATTAAACTTTTTTATTAATCACCAAGTAGTAAATTACAAAACTTAGCTGTGGTTGCCTCAGACAGCTATTTAGGAATGAACTACCAGACTCCACTATGCCTTTACTGAGAAGTAAGAAGCACACCTCCTAGGGAGGGTTTCTCTACTTTTCAAGCAAGGTACAAAATACTAGAAAACAGCTAAAACTTGTGAAGTTATGTGCTATGCAAGTGGATAATCATTTAGGTTCTTGAGCATTCATATAGACTGCAATAAGCTTGAGAGATAAAAAGTCCCAATTAGAATAAGCAACTTGTTGTACTTTTACAATTATAGAAAGGGGTACACCTTGGGTCCGGGTGCGTCAGGCCTTCAACTAACAAGAAAGTGTTAACATATCCTATTTAGTAGGTCAGTACCTGGCGTCCAATCTGGGGCAAGGAAGTTCTTGGGGCACTTAAAGCTAGGACTACAAATTTGATTTTGAAATGTAATAGTGCATGGCTGATATACTGTGAACTGTGATGATTGTGTTCCTGAGTAGCATGTTTAGAGTCACTCCTTTGAGTTTTGGTGATCTTGACACTATGGTCAAATGGGACAAATTTCTCCTTCATCTCATGCTAAAGGGCCTAATTTGGCTGCATATGTGAAGTAAGGGACGACTAGATTTCATTATTTTTAAATGTATGCAAGTCCAAAAGCAGGGACAGAGTTAAACTTTTTTATTCTTATTATGTTACTTTGGATGGTAACAGTTGATTGATGTTACTAGTTTTTGATGTAATGAAAGACTTTCTGTGTGGAAAATGTCTTTATAGAAAAGAATATTTTACCTCTTATTATGGTATATTAGAACTTAATGGGCTACGTTGTAACACTCAATATCTAAACGGGGTTGACTTAACTTAAAGTAATTGAAGTTTGGAATTACTTAAAAGTCAATGTTTTCCTCTTAGCCAGTTTGCAAGAAAGTTTTTTCTTCTTTCAAATTGTAAAAAGTTATATCACTAAAAATAAAACAAAACTGGAGCCAATTTTCTCGGAACGAACCCAATAAAAAGTCCTCCTAAAAGCAGATTTAATCACTCAATTAGGACGAAAACAAACTAAACATGCCAAACCAAACTAGACGGTCTTTTAATCCAACCGCCAATGCCACCTTAAAAGATCATGTCAAATTTAAGTACGCCGTTCAATCTGAAACTGGTGTAGTTTTATATTGATTCAAAAAATTAAGAAAAAACCTTTGATATGGGGCAGTTGGTACAACTTTGAAGTCAAAAATGGAAGTTATACAATTAAATTCGAAAAGTATGCAGAAGATGTGGATGATTGTGATAATTATTCAAAAGATTATGACAGGATGAAGAATTAGCATTGCCACAGGGTTTGCTGATTCAACGTATTTGTGAGAAAGTACGGGAGAAAATATGTTATTGATATTGGATAATAAATACAATCCAAGAGGTCCCTATTTATAGCTATACACTACAAGGAGATATTACTCCTCTTCCAATGTGAGACAAGACTACACTATACATATCTGTAAACTAACACTTCCCCTCAAGCCGGTGCATACACATCATATGTACCGAGCTTGTTACACATGTAGCTAATACGAGAACCAGTAAGAGACTTAGTGAAAATATCTGCTAGTTGATCATTCGACTTTACAAACTTTGTAACAATATCTCCTGAAAGTATTTTTTCTCTGATAAAGTGACAGTCGATCTCAATGTGTTTAGTCCTCTCATGGAACACCAGATTTGTCGCAATATGAAGAGCAGCTTGGTTATCACACACTAGTTCCATCTTGCTGATTTCTCTGAACTTTAACTCCTTGAGCAACTGCTTGACCCAAACTAACTCACACGTCGCCATAGCCATGGCCCGATATTCGGCTTCGGCGCTAGATCGAGCAACTACATTCTGTTTCTTGCTCTTCCACGAGACCAAATTACCTCCTACTAGAACACAATATCCAGAAGTAGAACGTCTGTCAAAAGGTGATCTTGCCCAATCAGCATCTGTGTACCCAACAATCTGCTCGTGGCCTCGATCCTCGAATAGTAATCCTTTGCCTGGAGCTGACTTTATATACCGAACAACTGTATCCCAGTGACTATCACAGGGAGAATCCATAAACTGACTTACAACACTCACCGGAAAAAAAAAGTCAAGTCTAGTCACTGTGAGGTAATTCAATTTTTCAACTAACCTCTTATATCTCGTAGGGTCTCTAAGAGGCTCCCCCCTGTCCAGGCAGAAGCTTAGCATTCGGATCCATAGGAGAGTTAATAGGTCTGCAACCCATCATTCCAGTCTCCTCAAGAATGTCTAAGGCATACTTCCGCTGTGAAATAACAATACCTGAGCTAGACTGAGCGACCACAATACCTAGAAAATACTTCAATCTGCCCAGATCCTTAGTCTGGAAGTGCTGAAAGAGATGTTGCTTTAGATTAGGAATACCATCCTGATCATTGCCAGTAATAACAATATCATCAACATAAACCACTAGATAAATACACAGATTAAGAGCATAATGCCGATAAAACACAGAGTGATCAACCTCACTACGAGTCATGCCGAACTCCTGATGTGATTCTTCGAGTTAACAAAGAACCAACCTACCAGGATCAAGATCTTGAAACGAAAACGTGGTTTTGCGGGCCAATTTCAAAAAACAACGTATCTCAAGTTTTACGACTCAGAATCTGATGATTCAAACACGAGGTGAAAAATGACGATCTGAACTATAAGAAAGACTATTTACTCGTTCAAAACAAGTAAATATTTATACTGTACCGGTTCAAGGAAAGTTATGATTCTATGATATCAAAAAAACGAATTTAGATCAAGAAACGTGTTCTTGAATGATCAAGAACCTATGTTACTCGGACTCTTCAAAAATGTTGTTGGGTGCATGTCGGATCCTCCAAATTTAGTGCATTTTTGTAGGATCCGACACGGGTGCGGCAACACTTTTGGAGAGTCCGAGCAACATAGTCAAGAACTATAAAATTCCTAAAGTCACCACTTGGAATCAATTAACGTGATAAAGAAACATCACACGCAATTGAAAACAAGATAAAGACTATCACCATCTTGCTTGGAACCAAAAACAAGGATAAAAAAGACAAAATAGAGAAAAATACTCTATTGTAAAACTAGGGCAAGCCTCAAAAACGTCAATTTCATTCTACAAGGCAAGAAAACCCTTTATATAGGCCTAAAGTCTCTTCTTTGATGACTACAATTCCTATTCTAATAAGGAAATAAAATAATTAAAGACAAGGAAAGTAAAATCCATATTCTACAAGGAAAAGAAACTAGAATCCTACTAAAAGGAAAATCCTTATTCTAAAAGGAATAAACTAAATCCTATTTTAAGAAGGAAAGGGTCTTGGCTTCTTGAAATCAATCTTGGGCTTCTTGGACTTCTTGTGCTTCTTGAAAATACGTCCATATATTTGAACCTGAGCTCTAAAACATGATCTTGGCCAAAATTAATAAAATTTAACATAGATTCTTCTTTTACATCATTCTTCCCTGGTTGAAAAAGACTCGTCTTCGAATCTAAAGGCTCCACAAATGGCACAAGCTTGGCAACTTCCATACTTTAGTTGAACTCATATTCACCCGGCTCTAAGTTGCATTTTTCTAACTTGTCAAAAAGCTTTATCGTGTTGTAACAAAGCTTAGCATGTGGCCGAACTAAATCCCACTTTCTCAATAGTAACTTTGTACCAATATTGCTGCAATGAATCCTCTTAAATTGATTTTTAAACACTAATCCACAATCATAAGTTATATTCTTTTGATCTTCAGAAATCTTGAACTTCTCCATGTCAATGTGGTGCTTATGGGATATGCCAAGAAAATTCGATTTAGCATCATAAAATCCCATAGAAGAATCAAATTCAAGTACCTTTGGATCAAGCTTGGAGATCGAAGTATATCTTCTTGAGAATTCATCAGCAACAACGCTCTCATATTTAACTAGATCATGACCATTGATGGAATTTGTGTTGAGATCTCTTACATATTCTTGAATATATTCATCCTTTGGGGGCAAGAAAAAAATTGGAACAAAATATGAACTCAAACCCTCCATTATGGACTCCTTTTTAAGCAACCCTTCCTGTTGTGTTTGCAAAGTTTCATGGACTTCTAGATTAATGCAATATGTTGCCTCGTTTGGAAGGATAGAATCAACAATCAAATTAATATTATATTGAGGATCTCTATTAGGTGAAAAGTTAAGCTCACATATGGGATGCTCCAACGGATCATCATCAAACTTCTGAGGTAAATTCTCAACTTGTGGATCTAGTGCATGCTCCTCCTCCTTGTGCTCTTCCGTAGTAATACCAACATTCAAAGACTTTTCTCCATTGATTGGACCAATTATTTGTAATTTGTTCAGAAAAGAATCATCATTGAGCTGGTACTAAAATAATCTTACGTCCATTCTCTGTAAAAGAATAGGTATTAAGGTCTTCATCATATTTAGCACACCTATCATACACCCATGGTCTTCTAAGTAATAAGTGACAAGCATCCATATTCACTACGTCACACCAAATCTTGTCTTTATAGATCTTACCAATAGAAAAAGATACTAGGCATTGACGAGTTACCTTTAAACCATCATCATTTCAACTTCAATGCTGTAAGGATATGGATGAAGCTTGGTAAGTGGGAAAACATCGACAGAGAATGGAACTTGATTCTGGATAGCTAAAGCAGAGAGCCAAAGACTACCATCTGTAACTGCCTTTTAGTAGGTGGATTTCATTCCATAAGTTAATTACCCTGTGAATAATGGTCATTGGAGTGATGCAATATGTAAGAACTGCATCCCCCAAAAACGCAACGAAGCATGGGATTGTATGAGTAGGGTACGAGCAGTTTCAATAAGATGTCTATTCTTTCTTTCAGCTACCCCATTTTGTTGAGATGTGTACGGACAAGATGTTTGATGAATAATCCCATGAGATTTCATAAACTGCTGAAATGGGGAAGACAAATACTCTCGGGCATTATCACCACGAAATGTGCGAATAGAAACCCCAAATTGATTTTGAATTTCAGCGTGGAAGGTCTGGAAAATAGAAAGCAGCTCAGATCGATTTTTTATCAAAAATATCCAAGTGCACCTGGAATAATCATCAATGAAACTGACAAAGTAGCGGAATCCCAAGGTGGAACTGACTCGACTAGGACCCCAAACATCTGAATGGACTAAAGTAAAAGGTGACTCTGCTCGATTATCAAGACGCCGAGGGAAATGAGAGCGGGTATGCTTACTGAGCTGACATGACTCACACTCTAGAGCTGACAAGTGAGATAAACTAGATACCATTTTCTGAAGTTTTGACAAACTGGGATGTCCCAATCGTTTATGTAATAAATCTGGTGAATCAGTAACAAGACAAGTTGTAGAAGGAAGACAAGATGTGAGTGCATGTGATTTAGCAAGGATAAGGTAATAAAGTTCGTTTGATTCACGCCCGGTACCAATGATCCGCCCCATACTGCGTACCTGTATAAAAACATGGTTGTGAGAAGGCACGGGAGAAAATATGTTATTGATATTGGATGATAAATACAATACAAGAGGTCCCTATTTATAGCTATACAGTACAAGGAGATATTACTCCTTTTCCAATGTGGGACAAGACAACACTATACATATCTGTAAACTAACACTCCCCCTCAAGCCGGTGCATACACATCATATGTACCGAGCTTGTTACACATGTAACTAATACGAGAACCAGTAAGAGACTTAGTGAAAATATCTGCTAGTTAATCATTCGATTTTACAAACTTTGTAACAATATCTCCTGAAAGTATTTTTTCTCTGACAAAGTGACAGTCGATCTCAATGTGTTTAGTCCTCTCATGGAACACCGGATTTGACGCAATATGAAGAGCAGCTTGGTTATCACACACTAGTTCCATCTTGCTGATTTCTCCGAACTTTAACTCCTTGAGCAACTGCTTGACCTAAGCTAACTCACACGTCGCCATAGCTATGGCTCGATATTCGGCTTCGGCGCTAGATCGAGCAACTACATTCTGTTTCTTGCTCTTCCACGAGACCAAATTACCTCCTACTAGAACACAATATCCAGACGTAGAACGTCTATCAAAAGATGATCCTGCCCAATCAGCATCTGTGTACCCAACAATCTGCTTGTTGCCTCGATCCTCGAATAGTAATCCTTTGCCTGGAGCTGACTTTATATACCGAAGAATGTGAACAACTGCATCCCAGTGACTATCACAGGGAGAATTCATAAACTGACTTACAATACTCACCAGAAAAGAAATTTCAGGTCTAGTCACTGTGAGGTAATTCAATTTGCCAACCAACCTCCTATATCTCGTAGGGTCTCTAAGAGGCTCCCCTGTCCAGGCAGAAGCTTAGCATTCGGATCCATAGGAGAGTCAACAGGTCTGCAACCCATCATTCCAGTCTTCTCAAGAATGTCTAAAGCATACTACCGCTGTGAAATAATAATATCTGAGTTAGACTGAGCGACCTCAATACCTAGAAAATACTTCAATCTGCTCAGATCCTTAGTTTGGAAGTGCGAAAGAGATGTTGCTTCAGATTAGTAATACCATTCTGATCATTACCAGTAATAACAATATCATCAACATAAACCATTAGATAAATACACAAATTAGGAGCAGAATGCCGATAAAACACAGAGTGATCAGCCTCACTACGAGTCATGCCGAACTCCTGAATAATTGTGCTAAACTTACCAAACCAAGCTCGAGGGGACTGTTTCAAACCATATAGTGACCTGCGCAATTTGCACACACAACCATTAAACTCCCCCTGAGCAACAAAACCAGGTGGTTGCTCCATATAAACTTCTTCCTCAAGATCACCGTGGAGAAAAGCATTCTTAATGTCTAACTGATAAAGAAGCCAATGACGTACAACAGCCATGGACAAAAAGAGACGAACATATGCTACTTTAGCCACGGGAGAGAAAGTATCACTATAATCAAGCCCAAAAATCTGAGTATATCCTTTTGCAACAAGACGAGCCTTAAGCCGATCAACCTAGCCATCCGGGCCGACTTTGACTGCATAAACCCAACGACAACCAACAGTAGACTTACCTGCAGGAAGAGGAACAAGCTCTCAAGTGTCACTCACATGTAAAGCAGACATCTCGTCAATCATAGCATGTCGCCATCCTAGATGAGATAGTGCCTCACCTGTAGACTTAGGGATAGAAACAGTGGACAAAGAAGATATAAAAGCATAAATGAGTTGACGACAGACGATGATAACTTAAACCGACATAGTGGGATTAGGATTAAGTATGGATCGTACACCTTTGCGGAGTGCAATTGGTTGACTAAGAGGAGACAAGTCCGCAGTAGGTGCAGAATCTGATGCGGGACGTGAATCACCTGGGCCTGATGCTGGATGTGGACGACGATGATAAGTCAAGAGTGGTGGAGCTGCAGAAGGTTGAACTTTATTATGTGGAGGAACTGGAGCTATAGGTGGTGGAGCTACAACCAGAGCTGTAGGTGGTGGAACTGGAGCTATAGGTGGTGGAGCTACAATTGGAGCTATAGGTGGTGGAGCTATAACTGGAGCTGTAGGTGGTGGAGCTGGAGTGACTGAATGTCCAAAAGATGAAACTGGTAGTACCTCAGAAATATCTAAGTGATGACCTGAACCTGTGAAGTATGATTGGGTTTCAAAGAAGGTAACATCAGCGGACATAAGGTACCGCTGGAGGTCAGGAGAGTAGCATCAATACCCCTTTTGTGTTCTCGAGAAACCCAGAAATACGCACTTAAGAGCACGAGGAGCTGACTTATCTGTTCCTGGAGTAAGGTTATGGACAAAACAAGTGCTTTCAAAGATACGGGGCGGAAGAGAGAACAAAGGTAAGTGGGAAAACATGACAGAGAATGGAACTTGGTTCTGGATTGCTGAAGATGACATACGATTAATAAGATAGCAAGATGTAAGAACTGTATCCCCCCAAAAACGCAATGAAGCATAAAATTGTATGAGTAGGGTACGAGCAGTTTCAATAAGATGTCTATTCTTTCTTTCAGCTACCCCATTTTGTTGAGATGTGTACGGACAAGATGTTTGATGAATAATCCCATGAGATTTCATAAACTGCTGAAATGGAGAAGACAAATACTCTCGGGCATTATCACTATGAAATGTGCGAATAGAAACCCCAAATTGATTTTGAATTTCAGCGTGGAAGGTCTGGAAAATAGAAAACACCTCAGATCGATTTTTTATCAAAAATATCCAAGTGCACCTGGAATAATCATCAATGAAACTGACAAAGTAGCGGAATCCCAAGGTGGAACTGACCCGACTAAGACCCCAAACATCTGAATGGACTAAAGTAAAAGGTGACTCTGCTCGATTATCAAGACGCCGAGGGAAATGGGAGCGGGTATGCTTACCGAGCTGACATGACTCTCACTCTAGAGCTGACAAATGAGATAAACCAGATACCATTTTTTGAAGTTTTGACAAACTGGGATGTCCCAACTGTTTATGTAATAAATCTGGTGAATCAGTAACAGGACAAGTTGTAGAAGGAAGACAAGATGTGAGTCCATGTGATTTAGCAAGGATAAGGTAATAAAGTCCGTTTGATTCACGCCCGGTACCAATGATCCGCCCCGTACTGCGTTCCTGTATAAAAACATGGTCATCAAGAAATAAAACAGCGCATTTAAGTGATTTGGCTAAGCGACTAACAACTATGAGATTAAAAGGACTATTGGGAACATAAAGGACTGAATCTAATGGTAAGGAAGGAAGTGGGCTTGCTTGACCTATTGCAGTTGCCATGGTTTGAGACCCATTGGCCATTGTGACTTTTGGAACAGATTGAGAATACGAAATAGTAGTGAAAAGAGATTTGTTACCAGAAATATGATCTGATGCACCTGAATCAATGACCCAAGACTGAGATGATGAAGATTGGGAGAAACAAGTCACGCTATTACCTGTTTGAACAACAGAAGCTATCTCAGAAGATGTCTGCTTACATGCTTTATAGTGAAGGAACTCAATATACTCTGCTAAAGAAACCATCCGACTATTCAAAGCATCGGTTCCCATGTCGCTACAATTTGTTGTAGTAGGGTTAACTTGAAATAGTGGAAATAAGTAACTCCTGTGAGAAAACTGAAGAAATAGCTTGAAAAACACTGTTTACAGCAGGAAAACAGAAAATTGTTCTGTGTCGGAAACACTTTTCACGCCGGAAACACTGTAGCTCGCCGGAAAATTCCAAAGTTGTCGGAATTTGTCGTAACCAGGATGGATAGACTCGGAATTCCTTTGCGAGCAAGCTGTCCTGAAGAAATGTTTTCAAAAAATGGCCGGAAAGGTCACTGTTCACACCGGAAAAATATTAAAGTGGTCGGAATTTGATTTGAATTAGATGGGTAGGCTCGGAATTTTAAGGAGAGCACACTGTCCTGAAGAAGCTTCGCGAAAAAATTGCCGGAACCCTCGCCGGAAAAGTTGTTGCCGGCGCGTGGAGGAGCGTGGCGGCTTTTCCGCCGGATAAAATTTCAGAGGTTGGTCGTCGGAAGGTGATCTACCTCGTGGTGGTGTTGGTTTTAGCACAACACCGACAGAAAGTGACTTTCACTTAGACAAGCCTTAGGTCACCGGAAAAATTACACGATGGCTAAGTTCTTTCTTCCCGGTTAACGTTGGAATGACGCACAACGATCTTTTCTCATTAATGCTCTGATACTATGTGAGAAAGCACGAGAGAAAATATGTTATTGATATTGAATGATAAATACAATACAAGAGGTCCCTATTTATAGCTATACACTACAAGGAGATATTACTCCTCTTCCAATGTGGGACAAGACAACACTATACATATCTGTAAACTAACAATGGTCATCAAGAAATAAAATAGCGCATTTAAGTGATTTGGCTAAAGCGACTAACAACTATGAGATTAAAAGGACTATTGTGAACATAAAGGACTGTATCTAAAGGTAAGGAAGGAAGTGAGCTTGCTTGACCTATTGCAGTTGCCATTGTTTGAGATCCATTGGCCATTGTGACTTTTGGAAGAGATTGAGAATACGAAATAGTAGTGAAAAGAGATTTGTTACCAGAAATATGATCTGATGCACCTGAATCAATGACCCAAGATTGAGAGGATGAAGATTGGGAGAAACAAGTCACGCTATTACCTGTTTGAACAACAGAAGCTATCTCAGAAGTCGCTACAATTTGTAGTAGTAGGGTTAACTTGAAATAGTAGAAATAAGTAACTCCTGTGAAAATATTGAAGAAAAAGCTTGAAAAACACTGTTTACAGCAGGAAAACAGATCATTGTTCTGCGCCGGAAACACTGTTCACGCTGGAAACACTGTAGCTCGCCGAAATCTACTATAGCTGACGGAAAACTCAAAGTGGTCGGAATGAAACAAAACCAGTGAGGGTAGGATCGGAATTACCAGGCGATCCTAATGTTCAACTGGAACTTTTTCAAAATCTGGCCGGAACAGTGCTCACGCGCCGGCGCGTGGGTCATATTTCGCCGGAATTTTTTTTCTTTTCCAAGCGCGTGAGGGCGCGTGGACGTGTGTTTTCAGGTGGGGTTGACTGGGGTTTGGTCGCCGGAGCCTGAGGAGTCTTGTGGTGGTGTTGGTTTTTGCCCAACACCTACAGAAAGTGATTTGCTTACGGACAACCTTCTAAGTCGCCGGAAAATTGCACGGCGAAGAGGTCTTTCTTCCCGGAAGTCGCTGGAATGATGCACAACGACGGGTTTCTCACTAATGCTCTGATACCATGTGAGAAAGCACGAAAGCACGGGAGAAAATATGTTATTGATATTGGATAATAAATACAATACAAGGAGATATATCTGCTCTTCCAATGTGGGACAAAACTACACTATACATATCTGTAAACTAACAGTATTGACCTTAGATGCAGTTCATTTCTTATATTGTCTTTGGCTTGGAATAGAAGAAAGAATGGCTACATGGTATACAACAACAACAAAAACCACCCAGAAGAATCCCACTAGTGGGGTCTGGGGAGGGTAGAGTGTACGCAGACCTTATCCCTACCCCGAAGGGATAGAGAGGCTGTTTCCGGGAGACCATCGGCTCAGAGACAATAAATCCGTAACAATAGAATCCAGAAAAATAGTATTAGCATCGTAAAAATGGCTACATGGTATCTGACCTGAATTTTCTTGATAAGTCAAAGTAAATCTTCAGTGCATAAAGCGGGCTTTAAATGCAGTTGTTTAATGGAGCTTTGTCGATTATAATTTTGGCAGAATTAGTTGTAGGATTTTGTGCTTTATTGCATAGAGGATATTGTTGTGTTCCCTCAAATCTAAATTCAAGGTGCTATTATTCACAGTGAGTACTCCAGCTTTATGGACTTGTTAGAGTATGTTGCATTAGCCACAAATTTTGCATTTATTTCCAGAAGGTCATCCTATTTATTTATATCTGGACACAATGGTGTTAATGTTGGTTAACAAATGATTGTTCCCAGTACATAGGTGCTAACTAACAAGCTTGACTTCTGAAATCCTTAAGAAATTCATAGTTACATTCCATCTTTCAATTTCTGCTATCACTTCGATAAATTAAAGTAGTTCTCCTTGTCTCCCTGACAGGTTTATGCGCTGATGTCATTCTTGTCACTCGTTCTAAATAAGAACGCCATCTATTTTAATTCCATACGGGAAATGTAAGTACAGTTCAATTTAGTATTTAGTGGGTTTGATGTACACACTTATTCTTCATGTTACTATGATAAGATCACAATGCTGTTTGTTCCTATTATTTTGCTGCTATTTTTGCCAAACTGAGTATAAATTTTGCAACTAGTAGCAACCATGAATGCTAGATGGGATGATATTAATAGTGAATAGCTTAGTGATGTACATACCGAAAATCATAGTTGTTCACTATAGCAAGTTCTTTTTCGTAAGCCTACTCTCTCTAGGTTGTTGACTCTTCCTAGTTCTTTAAATCCCATGCATGGATAGTTAAATACAATGAACTTTTGATTCCTATAGTTTTGGTCTCATGAGACTGGTACTGATTACGTTGAATACTCTATATTTTATCTTATGTTAATGGGCTAGGAAGCTATTATTGACTTGAGTGCAAAGTTAGGGTTTGAAACTGCAATGCCCTTGATTTTCTGAAATGTGTTTATGCAGCCAACGGATGACCACGCATGACTTGGTTACTATGTCTATACTTGCTTTTCAGCTTTGAAACATATATAATACCTTAACAGACAATATGTTATGATATATAACATTTAAGCTAAACTTGAATTTACTGCAAAAGGATTATGGATGCTTCTTCCATATCAAAGACGTAAAATCATTCTTTAACTCATTGGGTCAACCAAACATGAAGACATCCAAAGTAATAATAACTAATATAATGGAAACTAGCTGATATGCTGTTGTAGGTGCTATAGTTGTTGAACTACCAAGTTAGCGGTCCAACTTTAAAGCCTCCAACAACATATTAGGTCAACAAAGCGAAAGCTTCTCAAGAAGCTTCGACTAGGAGTACGTGGGACAGCTGGAAAGGCCTTAAAGTTTATTAAAGAGAAGTAAAACAGTTTAGCTACGAGCTTGCTGAGATGTAGGATAATTGAAAATCAAATAGACCACATCCTTCCATAAATTCAAATCCTCGGAGCAGAATTGGCTCCATCCTCGTGACTTATCTGGAACTACCTGTGGGTGCAATTGACCGACTTATCTTAGAGAACCACTTGTTGAGAGAGTTGAAAAGGCACTTGCTGGATGACCAAAGAGGTATCTGTCAAAGGGGAGAAAGAGCACTCTATCGGCTCTCTAGCATGCTGAAATATTACATTTTTGTCTACCAACCAAGAGGTTGTGAGTTCGAGTCACCCCAAGAGCAAGGTGGAGAGTTCTTGGACGGAGGGAGCCGAGGGTCTATCGGAAACAGCCTCTCTACCCCAGGGTAGGGGTAAGGTCTGCGTACACACTACCCTCCCCAGACCCCACTAGTGGAATTATACTGGGTTGTTGTTGTTGTTGTCTACCCACACCATGTATGTTGGCACAAAGGTTGGAAAACTTTACAAGAAACTTCTTATAGTGTATGTGGGGGGGAGGAAAAAAACCATCTTCTAAATTGGGAAACAATGTAATTCCCTCTAAAGGTTCTGGATGAAGTTAGGAAGAGACAAGGAGAGGCAGAGCACCCAACAGACCACTCAATCATATGGTGTAGCTTATGTAAAAAAGTACAATGAAAGGATGAGATGATTCTGTCACAGTAGGAAACGAGGATACAACCGGATTTCGGGTGCAGAAGAAGTGCAGGTATCTTGTGCAAACTGGATATTGAGAAAGCATTCGACCAAGTTAACTGGTCATACATGTTTTCAATGCTAAGGAAAATGGGATTTGGTAGCAGGTGGATTAGGTGGATTAAATACAGCTTGACTACAGTCAAATATTCAATTCTCATACATAGGAGCCCAGTAGGATTCTTCTCACCCCAAAAGGGTTTAAGGCAGGGGGACCCTTTGTCTCCATTCTTGTTCATCCTAGCTATGGAGGGTCTTAGCAAGATGTTGGACAAAGCAAAGCAGTTGCTTTGGTTAGATGGTTTTAGTGTTGGAAGACCTCAAGGGAATCCAATCTGAGTCTCACATTTGCTCTATGCAGATGACACATTAAGTTCAATATCTTAATCTAACTCTGCTCATTTTTGAAGCTATATCAGGACTTCACATCAACATGGCAAAAAGCATAATAAACCCAATTAATGAAGTTCTCGACTTAGAGGCTCTAGCTGATATTCTATGCTGTGGCATTGGCTCTTTCCCTGCCACATACCTTGGCCTACCATTGGGAGCCAAATTCAAATCCGCTGAAGTGTGGAATGGGGTGTTAGAGAAGGTAGAGAAGAGATTGGCGACATGGCAGATGCAGTATCTCTCCATGGGTGGTAGGCTAACTTTGATTAGCAGTGTAATTGACAGTATCCCAACCTATTTCATGTCATTATATCCTATGCCCAGCAAAGTGCTCAAGCAGCTGGACAAACAGGAAGAATTTTCTATGGAAGGGGAATAGCGAGGGACATAAGTTTCACCTGGTTAAATGTGCCAAAGTGACTCAACCTAAAGACCTTGGTGGACTTGGAATTAAAGACGTAGCAAAGCACAACAAATGCATGCTAATGAAATGGCTAGGGAGATTTGGTGAGGAAGACACTAGCCTGTGGAAGAAGGTGGTGATAGCCAAGCATGGTCAACAGAGCCACTGGTGTACCAAACTCAGTAGACCCCCCGTGGTGTTGGGCCATGGAAATACATCAGCAGCCTTTGGGAGGAATTTTCTCAGAATATTTCTTTCAAGGTTGGGAATGGGTTGCATGTAAGATTCTGGGAAGATAATTGGTTAGACAACTGCCCCTTGAAAGAGAGTTTTCCACTGCTATTCCTGATTGCTAGTGACCCCAACTCCACAGTAAGTCAATATAGATTAGGAAACTCTTGGGTTCCACTTTTCAGAAGGAACATGCATGACGGGGAGCTGAATAGTCTATTTGTTCTACTTGGTAGATTAGGAAACTTTACCATAAATGAGCAGACCCAAGACAGGCTTAGTTGGATAGGGTGTGGTACAGACGCATATACAGTGAAGTCAGGCTACAGGCGCATGTGCGAGCACAATGGAATCATTGACTCTTGGCCTTGGAAGCTTATTTGGAGGACAAAGCTCCCTACAAAAGTTATCTGCTTCACTTGGACAACACTCAAAGATGCTTGCCTCACCCAAGACAATCTCTGTAAAAGGAGTTTTCAGCTGGTCAATAGATGCTACCTGTGTCAGCAAAACTCTAAATCAATCAATCATCTATTTTTGCATTGTCCAGTGGCAGCAGACATGTGGTATATGTTTCTCTCTATACTGGGTATAAGCTGGACACAACCACAGGGTATCTGGGAGGCAGTGGAGGGTTGGAACAGTTGGAAAGTTGACAGAACCATCAAGAAGGTCTGGAAGATGATCCCAACAAGCATTTTTTGGTGCCTTTGGCAAGAAAGGATTGTTTTGATGGCATTTCAACTCCTATCCACTCTCAAAGCTAAATGCCTTGTGTACCTATTTAGTTGGAACTCTCTAACCCCGGTAAATAATGTAGTTTCCCTGGTAGATTTCATTGGCTCAATTGCTCTAACTTAGCTACTTTCTACTTTTGTGTTGTGGCTAGCTCCCTGTGCTAAGTAAGCTTTTTGTTGTAATGGAGCTAACACTTATCCTCTTTGTAATTTTGCATCTTCTTGATGCCTTGGAATGAAGAATCTTATTTCATCAAAAAAAAAAAAGGTGCAGAAATGTCTCTTAATTTAAAGCTTTTCAGCCCATCTTCACTGTGATGTGGCAAACAGAAATAGTTGCCCAAGGTGGAATCTTATGGTATCTACGTATAAGAAGATATCTGTAGGGTTTTATTTTGGGGGGGTGGGGAGGGGAGGCAGGAGAGCTCAACAAACTGCCCTTCAATGACAAATACCAATTACGAGAGAGAAAATTGGAATTTTCTCACGCCTCAATTTGAATTCCTATAACACTGAGGAAAGTGCCTTTATTCACTTGGATAGTAGTTTGGGGAGCCATCATAACACCAAATAATTTGAGGAAAAGAACAATTTACATTAGTTAGTGTGTCAAGTACAAGGAGACACGAGAAATTAAGCATTTGTTACTCCACCACCCCTATTACACACAGTTTATAGTGTATATTCTGGAATTAATTGTAATTTTGAGCGAAGATACAAAACTGAGAGAGATGCGGCTAGTAATTATTTTTTGGTTGTAAGTTGATATGAAAAAATTATGATGCTGGTGTTGCAAAATCCTTGTTCTAGGAAACGATTAGGATCTTGGATTCGTTTTGCTTATGACTTTTTCTTTATTTTATATCTTTCTGAGAAAATATTTTTTGGGGTGCGGGTGGGGGTCACTTGGACTTTTGAGCAGGCTTTGATTGGCAGATGGAACTTGGTAACGTATTATTTCATTCCAGTTGTGTGAAAGAGTTCAAAGTATAACCCTCCCTTTTCTAGCAATAACAACCTCTATCTTTTTTAATTGAAAATTGAAATGTGGAATTTTTTGCGATTCTGATAAATTTGCTTAACTAGTTGGTTTCCCAATAATTGCTTTGTTGCCTTGCAATCTATTTGAGTATTATGAGTCGAATTTAGATAGTTTGCGTGATAAATGAGCTTACTTTCCTGGCATAGGAGTATGGAGAAAAGTTGGCAAGAATGGTGGAGGAGAGTTCTGACTTAACAGTGTTCGGTCATCTCGCCAAACTGTAAAATGATGTTCCTGCAGTAATTTGACGTTGATTTAAATGGCTCTATTGACTCATAGTTGCTTTTATTAAAAAAAAGTTGTTGATGCTTAATTAGGATATTTGGGAAAACGTGGATAGTAAAAGCAATGAAAAACATATATATGTGCATCACACGATCCTCAACAGAAGAATAAATCCAAAATCCCCAAATACTGAATATTACCTCGAGTGGAACATATATAAGATCAATAACCAATAAAATGTCACATCTCAAGTCAGAAGGACTCATAGGTACGCCGACTCCTTATCGAATATTACACACGATTCTGCCGAGGCGAACGACTCGATCCCGTAATAATAGTGTACACCGCCGAGGTCGTACGACCTGATCCATAGACGCATCTCATAATACAGCCGAGGTGAATGGCCCGATCCCATAAGAATAGTGAAATTTTGACGGGTCACTGGCCCAACAACAACATACCCAGTATTATCCCACACCGTGGGGTCTGCGGAGGGTAGTGTATACGCAGACCTTACCCCTACCTTGTGAGGATAAAGATGTTGTTTCTAATAGACCCTCGGCTCAGGAAAGTATAAGCACCACATTAATAAAAATATAGACAAGGGACAATACCAAAAATCATATAAAAGCAGAATAAAAACAACAAGATAGTAAGGTGGTCAACAATGAAAAAAAACAACGGTTAGTCATAAAAACCTACTACCAATAGAAAGCGAGACTGCGTGCTAATACTACTGTTATGATCACTCTAGACTACCTACTCTATTACCCTAATCCTCGACCTCTATACCTTCCTATCAAGGGTCATGTCCTCGGTCAGCTGAAACTGCGCCATGTCTTGCCTAATCACCTGTCCCCACCTCTTCTTTGGCCTACCTCTACCTCTCTGTATGCCCTCCACTGTTAACCTCTCACACCTCCTCACAGGAGCGTCTGTGCTCCTCCTCCTCACATGACCAAACCACCTAAGCCGAGTTTCCCGCATCTTGTCCTCAATAGGGGCCATACCCACCTTGTCGCGAATAACCTCATTTCTGATCCTATCTAACCTGGTGTGCCCACATATCCATCTCAACATCCTCATCTCTGCTACCTTTATTTTCTAGACATGAGCGATCTTGATTGGCCAACACTCAGCCCCATCCAACATCGTTGGTCTGACCACCACTTTGTAGAACTTACTCTTAAGTTTCGGTGGTACCTTCTTGTCACACAAATCACCGAAAGCGAGTCTTTATTTCATCCATCCCGCTCCAATACGATGTGTGACATCTTCATCAATCTCCCTATCCCTCTGAATAATAGACCCAAGGTACTTAAATTTTCCTCTCCTAGGGATGACCTGCGAGTCCAGCCTCACCTCTCCTTCCCCTCCTTGAGTCTCGCCACTGAACTTGCATTCCAAGTATTCTATCTTGGTCCTGCTCAACTTGAAACCTTTAGATTCCAGGGTCTGCCTCCATACCTCTAATTGCGCGTTGACACTGTCTCGCGTCTCGTCAATCAATACAATATCATCTGCAAATAGCATGCACCACGGCACCTCCCCTTGGATGTGGCGCGTCAGTACGTCCATCGCCAGGGAAAATAAAAAAAGGCTGAGTGCCGATCTCTGATGCAACCCCATCATAACCGGAAAATGGTTCGAGTCCCCCACCCACCGTCCTCACTCGGGTCTTTACTCCATCATATGTTTCCTTAATCAACCTAACGTAGGCAACATATACACCTCTAGCCTCTAAACATCTCCACAAAACCTCCCTCGGAACTTTATCTTACGCCTTTTCTAAGTCGATGAACACCATATGCAAGTCCTTTCTCTCCCTAAACTACTCTATCAATCTCCTAACAAGGTGGATGGCTTCTGTTGTCGAACGCCCCGGCATAAACTTAAAATGGTTCTCGGAAATAGACACACTTCTCCTCACCCTTAGTTCTACCACTCTCTCCCAGACTTTCATAGTATGGCTAAGCAGCTTGATACCCCGATAGTTATTGCAATTTTGGATATCACCCTTGTTCTTGTATACATGCATCGTGCTCCACCTCCCACTCTTCAGGCATCTTCTTTGTTCTAAAAATGACATTAAATAACCTAGTGAGCAACTCCAAGCCTGCCTTGCCCGCACTCTTCCAAAACTCCACCGGGATTTCATCCAGCCCGGTCGCTTTGCCCCTGCTCATCTTACGCATAACCCCTCAACTTCATCAACTCTAATCTGCCTACAATACCCAAAGTCACAACAACTCCCAGAGAGTTCCAAATCATCAGTACAATGCTCTTGTCCCCCTACTCGTTCAAGAGACTGTGGAAGTAGGCCTGCCATCTCCGACGGATAAGCCCCTCATCCAACAAAACTCTACCATCTTCGTCCTTGATGCACTTTACTTGGTCCAAGTTACGTGCCTTCCTTTCTCGCGCCTTGGCTAACCTAAACAACTTCTTATCCCTACCTCGGCCCTCGAGTTCCTCATACAAACAACTAAAAGCTGCAGTCTTGGCCGCCGTAACTGCTAGCTTTGCCTCTTTCTTAGCCAACTTATAATACTCCCTATTCGCCCTCTTCTCCTACTCGTTTACACTTTCCACTAGCTTCAAATACGTTGCTTTCTTGGTTTCCACTTTTCCTTGCACCTCTCCATTCCACCACCAGTCTCCCTTGTGACCACCAGAGTAAACCCTTTGAGACCCCTAATACCTCTCTCGCGGCTTCCCTAATGCACTGCGCAGTCGTGGTCCACATAGTGCTTGCGTCCCCACTACTCCTCCAAGCCCCCGTAGTCACCAACTTGACCCCTAACTCCTGCGCTTTAGCTTCCGTCAAGGCTCCCCACTTGATCCTATGTTGGCTATACATCGCCCTTTTCCTCCTCTTCCTCGTGATCTCAAGGTCCATGACGGGTCACTGGCCCAACTCACGAATATATATATGAGTTATGAAATTCAAGAAACTTTCGAACAAACACGTACAACGCGGGAGATATCCGGAAAAAGGAGTATAATTTCCGCGACTAATCAAGTAGCGCGTCAAGTATCTATAATAGCAAAGTTCGATATTCTACGCAAGTCTAGTATCAGACAAAAACATAAATTAATGTATCTAAGCATGCAAGAATAACTCAAATAGTACAATTTAAACATGGTATGGGCCTAAGTCTACCCGAACATAATCAAGAATCTTCCATACACACAGACATTCGTCACCTCATGCGTGCGTAGCTCCCATAACACGTAGCACGTAGCAAATATAACACCTACGGGGTAAATTTCCCCTTACAAGGTTAGATAGAAGACTTACCTCGCTCCGAAATCTGATAACCGGTTCCAACGCATCTCTAACACCTCAAACCAATACCAAACGATCCGAAACTAGTCAAAGAACGTGCAAACCAATCAAAATATACTCAAAGACTCGTAATTTAACAATTACAAATAATTCCTAACTTCACACGAAAAGTCAATAAAGTCAACCCCTGAGCCCACGTGCCCGAATTCCGAAAATTTTTGATGATAAATATTATCCATAGCACCACGAACTCAAATATATGATTTATATCCAATTCCATGTCCAATTTCGTGGTCAAAACTCAAAAATACCATTTCTAGGTTTTCTTCCAAAATCCCACTATGTCGACCAATTTCCATGTTAAAATTCATATATAATCCGTGTATTTAGCTCACAATGAGTAGGAATCACTTACATTTAGATGATAAAAATGCCTTTCCAAAGTCGCCCCAAAATCGCCTCCAATGAGAGAAATAAGATAAAAATGAGCAAATTCTCGAATTGCTAACTTATACATTGCCCAGACGTTACCTATCGCGATTGCGGTCAAAAGGCTCGCGCTCGCGAAGCAAAAACACCCCTGCTTACCAAAATAGCCTACGCGATCGCGTTTGACCTTCCGCGATCACAAAACACGAACATCCTCTCCACCACGAAGGTGAGACCTCTTCGCGTTCGCGAAAACCAACTCACCCCAGCCGGGCTTCAACCCCTATGTGAACGCGAGCCTCAACACGCAAACGCGAAGCCCCAACTCAGACCACTATGCCAACGCGGAGCATCACCCGCGATCGCGAAGAACAATAGCCCCCAACTCCAGAGCACCCTTCGCGACGCACCATCCGCGATCGCGATGCGTACCAAAGACATCAGAAACCAGCAGCTGCAAATCAAAGGGAAATGGTCCGAAACCATCCCGAAACACACCCGAGGCCCACCCAGGACCCTGTTCAATCATACCAGCAAGTCCCCATACCTTATCCAAAGGCTCGAAACGCCACAAATAACATCAAAACCAAGAATCGACGATCAAAATCCCTCTCTTAACTTTCAAATTTCGTCGAACGCGTCCGAATCACACTTAGACATTCCGGATCACGACCAAACTTCACACACAAGTTCTAATCAACTAAATGAACCTATCCAAGGTCCCGGAACACCACCCGGAGTCTGATAACACCAAAGTCCACTCCAAGTCAAACTTAGCAAATTCAAAACTTTCAAAATGCAAACTTCCGATAATAAGCGCCAAATTGCTCCCGAACCATCCGATACTCAACCCGAACATACGCCCAAGTTCGACCTATAGGAACCTTCAAATCTCTATTCCGAGGTCGTTTACTCAAAAGTCAAACCTTGATCAACTCTTCCAACTTAAAGCTTCCGAATTGAGAATTATTCTTCCCAAATCAACTCCGAACTTTTCGAAAATCGAAATCAACTGCACATGCAAGTCATTTTACATATAGTGAAGCTACTCAGGGTCTCAAACCGCCGAATGACATGCTAGAGCTCAAAACGACTGGTCGGGTCGTTACACAAGAACACGGCAAATGTTTTAGAGCCGGAGGCTTTTGTTGACTCTCTAAGTTCGTTACCTACTCACCAGAAAGTCTT
Organism: Nicotiana tomentosiformis; assembly: GCF_000390325.3. Lineage (NCBI taxonomy): Eukaryota > Viridiplantae > Streptophyta > Magnoliopsida > Solanales > Solanaceae > Nicotiana > Nicotiana tomentosiformis. Next base: position 43,398,356 of record NC_090814.1, on the reverse strand, counting down.
CTTTTGGATGTACTCTGTCCCAGCATCACTTTAATGATGGTTTTCTTACATCAATAATATTATGACAATAACCGATATTTTTTAAAGATCTTAGAGAGAAATGGCTTGAAACTTCCTTTGAACTACTGCAAAAACTATAATGTCTTTGTGAACTCTTATTGGTGACTATGCATTGACGGAAACCTCACAGAAATTAGTTGATGCTTACAGCATATAGAGAGGAAATGGAAACAATATTAGACTTGCTATGATCCATGTCTGTATGTTCTTTGTTAGGTTAGTTTTATTATATTGATTCTTGGTTTATCTATCTTACTATGAGATCCCTATACTTGGGATGTTACTCTTTTTGGTGGTTGTGTTTGTGTTTAAACTTGATATTTGTTTAAACCGCATATCTTTGAATTCAGAGGAAGTGAAGGATCATTCGCTTTTTTTTTTTTTGGAGTAAAAGGGAAGGATCATTTTAACTTCAATTATAGAGGCTTAACATACTGTATCCATAAACTTGCTACTGTTGTTCTTTTTGGTGTTTGTGAGTGCATTTGACTGATCGAAGGAAGAACTTCCTCAAAGCTCCGGCCACATTTCTTTGGACTTTAGAGGAAAGAGGAGTGTAGTGGCTTCAGTTATAGAGACTATTCTTTTTTTGGATAAATACTTCAATTATACAGAAATAAATATTGTGTTAAGTTATATCTTCATGCATGGGCTCTCCGGGATGGCGGGATCTGGATTTCACATGTTTGGCTCACTCATAGCTCTTCTACTCCTATTATCTTCAAAAATTTACATCAATATGGGAGAGTCATGGGCTCTCCGGGATGGCGGGATCTGGATTTCACATGTTTGGCTCACTCATAGCCCTTCTACTCCTATTATCTTCAAAAATTTACATCAATATGGGAGAGTCTGGTTTATATTTGTTTGTTGCTTTGCCTTCATTGTTTGACATTTTTAGCTCATTTGTAAATATTTCATGTGTAATTGACTCAATCTTTTCTTTGTTAATTTCCATCCTATTCAAGCATGCCAAAAGAAAAAGCTTTTTAGGGGAAGGGGGTGTTTGGTTATAAATTTGTATACGATGTATCCTTTGAACTGAGATGGTGTGTAAACGTTTCTCTTTGAAGCTAAATAATAAACTTCATGGATTTAATATTTCTAATTTCCATTTCAGATATGAGGCTTGGGTCATATATAATTTTCTATCACTCTGCCTGGCATGGGTAGGTGGCCCAGGAGCTGTTGTTCTAAATCTGAGTGGCCGAGTTATAAAGCCTAATTGGTATCTGATGACGTGCTGCTTTCCTCCAATTCCTTTGGATGGGTAAGATACTCTTGCAGGAAGCCACATTTCTTTGCAATTTGTCAATAAATAGTATTCTCTCTCCACCATAAATGAACATTAATTATTTGGACCTTTTTAGTTTTTATCTAATATTTGGACGTCAATGGATTTTCAGTTGTCTTGAGCCACTTAACGACTCCCTTGATCCTTGCCACCAGATTAATTTTCACCATGTTGTACTGTTTAGTTAATCGCGTAGGTATTGCGGAAATGCTATCGGTGTTATCAAAGGCGAAAATCGCAAAAAAGCTCTAAGGTCCGTTGGGGCTTTAAGCGCAAAGCATAATTAAAGCGTGGGCTTTAATGAAAAATGCGCAACTGGAGAAAAAGTAAAAATATGTATATGTAGTCTAAGACCAATAATTATAAGCATGAATAACAAATATATGGACAAAGAAATTGAAAAGAATTACGATAAAGTGAAATATCAATTGTTTAGTGTCGTCTTTTCAGGAATATACTCATTGGTAAGAAAAAGAATACCTTAGATCCTTGATGCGACACTGAAGCGCCCACAAAGCGAGGCGAAGCACTCAACATGTTTTGAGCTTCGTTTCAGGGCTTTAGCGCGCTTTAAGCGTGCCTTTGACAACACTGAACGCTATAAATTTTGTTAGATGATTCGAGATTTCATCTCGTGTTTTATATTTTGTAAACTGCATTTCTGTTGATGTCAAAGCTATGCAGGCGCTTTATTCGGAGGTGCAAGCAGGGATGTTTGCAGTTTGTGATCCTCAAGCCCATATTAGTGGCAGTCACATTCATACTTTATGCAAAACAGAAATATGAGGATGGAAATTTCAGTCCAATGCAATCCTACCTCTACCTCACAATTATCTATACTATCTCATACTCGATGGCACTTTATGCCTTGATCTTGTTTTACGTGGCATGCAGAGATTTGCTCCAGCCATTTAATCCAGTTCCAAAGTTTATCATAATCAAATCTGTTGTATTCCTTACTTACTGGCAGGTAGGATTTTCCATCTTTCTATAAATTTATATAATCACATTCTGTATCCACCACTGAAATTGAATTGTGCTTAATTACATTTATTTACTCTGTATTATTTGGTAAAGAAACCTTCTATAATCTTTTATCACTGGCCTTATTGCACCAAATCTGGCATGGTTTGATGCTTTTCACTTCATTGGCTCTGTTAGCTAAAAAATTGCTTTCACAAGTCCAGCAAAACAGTTAAACTCTAGAACTATTATTACTAACTGCTTATTGGTGCACACGGGAAAAACCATTTCACATTGTTGCGTTTTTTCCTAAGTGGTTATCTTTCTTCAACTGCTTATTGATGCCCATTGGGAATGCTTTTACGCCTAGAATTGTTATGCTGTTCACTAGATGGCCATTTTTGCTTGATTCTCGTTTGACTGTGGTCTCGCATCCGGTGTCTTGTGCGATAAGAAGGTCCCACAAAGACTTAAAGGTAAGTTCTACGGAGTAGTTGTTAGACCAGCTATGTTATATGGGGCCGAGTGTTGGTCAGTCACTAACTCTCCAAAGGGAAGTTATCACGGCGTGAAAATGAGGATGTTGAAATGGATGTGGGGACATACTAGGAGAGATACGATTAATTAAAATATTCGTGACAAGGTGGGGGTGGCCTCCGTTATTGACAAGATGAGGGAAGCGAGACTGAGATGGTTTGAGCATGTGAAGAGGAGATGCACAGATGCCACAGTGAGTAGGTATGAGAAGTTGGCAATTGTGGGTCTAAGGAGAGGTAGAGGTAGGCCGAAGAAGTAATGAGGAAAAGTTATTAGACAGGACATGACACATCTTCAGCTTAGTGAGGGCATGACCCTAGATAGAAGGATATGGAGGTCGAGGATAAGGGTAGAAGATTAGTAGGTAGTCGTAGTTGGTGAGGGTTCGATTCCTCACCTTGTAATCTCCTCCTCCATTTTTCCCGCCCCTACCCTATGTAATAAAATAAAATAACAAATCTTTATTAAGGAGGAATGGTTGCTTTTACCTTTTCTGCTTTTGAAATGTGGTAGTTTGCTTGCTGACAAAGCTGAGGATTACCTTTTTAACTTAGCTTGGATAAGTCATGTATTTTTAAAGGGCTAGTTTTCCTTTTATTTTTTGGTCATGCAATGGTGTGTAACAGAGTTTATACTGAAATTCTAGACAGAGAATTACTGGCTCTTGGTTCACGGAATATATTCTTGTGTTTAAAAGTTATGTCCATTTCAAGCTTCAAGTTCTCATATCCTTCTTCGTAACTGACTTCCAGGGAGTTCTGGTGTTTCTTGCTGCGAAGGCTCGATTTATTAAAGATACCGAGGAAGCTGCAGAGTTTCAGAATTTTATAATTTGTGTTGAGATGCTTATTGCTGCTGCCGGCCATCTTTTTGCCTTTCCATACAAGGAGTATGCTGGAGCTAATGTTGGTCCTTCTCATGGCTTTTTGGCTAGCCTTGGCCATGCCCTTAAACTTAATGACTTTTACCATGACACTGTCCACCAGGTAAACCAGGCAACATGCTCATTTTCCGTTTTGCCTTCTACTGTATAACCAAATGTATCTTCACAAATTTATGTTCTTCCACTAATGCAGTTTGCTCCGACTTATCATGATTACGTGCTCTATAATCATAGCGAGGGTGATGAGGGAGCAAAAAAATACAGGGCGAGGACTTTTGTCCCAACTGGTACAGAGATGGATACTGTTAGGAAAAGCAAGAAGATATCTGCAAACAAATTGGAATATATACAATTCTCTAGTCTCTCTTCTGCTAGCAGTACTTCCGAAAATGCTGGGATTGGCTGTCAAACTGGGAAATCAGAGGCAGTGAATTCTTCATTGCTGATAGATGCATCAAATAGTGTCTCATTGTCCCATGATCTCTCTCACATTGATGTTGACTTGACAAATTATCCACCTAAGGTTCCTGCAGCTAACGTGTCAGGGACATGCTGACAAATAGAAAATGTTTATTCAAGTGACTAATACTAGCAAAATATGTATTTTTAATGGGTCAGATGGCAGCAAAGTTGGTCACAATTGTATATTTCTTACCCATTGATTTGCAAGGCCTTACTCTCTCTCTCTCAATTGTATATCTTCGTGGTTAGTGGGTGGGTGTGAAATTACTCCCTATTGTCTCTCGAGAATCTGTTTATAGATGCTGTTCTCGTGTTTTCCATTTGATTCTACTATAGGAAGGCAATTCTATTAGGAGCTCTTCAATTTGCATTTAAATTCTCAAAAGTGAGTTCATATCTGGGTTGGTCAATTAGACGTGTATTTTCAGATAACGTAGGCAGTAATAACATTACCTAGACCCTACGCCTCATATTTGCATTCTTTGAACCGTGCAAGTGAAGTCAAGCGTTGCTATTGCTTACTAGTACTTTCATTTCATGAACTTATTTTCTTTTTGGTCCGTTCTAAATTTTAGTAAACATGCCAGTTATTTGGTCCTTAGGCTTAGAAATGTAATGACCCAACCTGTAGTTTTTAGTTTAAAACTCTATTACCTAAGTTAGGATTTTTAGTAGGATCATTTGGTGTTTTATGATTCTGCGGGTCCCGAAGGGTTCGAGAAGGTTTTGGATCACAAATTGGCCATTTGGAATGTTTAAAAGCTAAAAATAGCAACCTTACCCCTACATTGCATTATATACACTTTGGTTCATGGTTTGAAGCTTCTAATAAGTTTATATAATATTTTTGGATTTGTACGTATGTTCGGATTAGGATCCGAGGGGCTCAGGACCATTTTGGCACTATTGCATGAAAGTTAGAACCTTAAGATTCTTAAGTTTAATATGAGTCCTCATTTCTGTGTTATTGCATTTTGCTTCATGCTTTGAGCCTTTGGACAAGTCCATATAGGGTATTTGGACTAGTCGTGATGATCAGGAGGGGTCCTAGGTGCTTAAGTAAGTTTTGAGGTATTCGAGAGATTTTAAATTGAAAAACCAGCAAACAATTACACTAGATGTGCAGACCAGTAAGGTTTTTCGTTACATGGAATGGCGACAACCTAGGGGAGAATGTGATGGGGCTCGCATCGCGAGGGCCCTACACATCTAGTTTAGATTCTATATTTTTAGCACTTTGTTTATATAGCCAACACAAAAGAAATAACAGATAATATAAGAAATTGCAGAATAGGATAGTACGAGAATAATACTAATACTACTGATAGTAGAAGGAGGAGCAAATAAGGTGCTCCAAACTGTCACCATGCCTCTCCACAGGAAAGTGATATATCACTCCTCGACTACCGACTAACCTTCTACCCTAATTCTCGACCTTCATACCCTCCTATCTAAGGTCATGTCCTCAGTAAATTGAAGATGTACCATGTCCTGTCTAATCACCTTACCCCAATACTTTTTTGGCCTACCTCTACCTCTCGTTAGACCTATTATTGCCAACCTTTCACACCTCCTCACTGGGGCACCTGTGCATCTCCTCTTCATACGGCTGATCCATCTCAGTCTCACTTCTCTCATCTTGTCCACCATGTAGTCCACTCCCACTTTGCCCTGTATACCTTTATTCCTAATCATATCTTTCATAGTATTCCAAAACATTTATCTCAACATCTTTATTTTTGCTACTTTTATCTCCTGAACATGTGAGTTCTTAATTAGCCAACACTCTACCCCATACAATTGTTACGAACCAAAATCCCACCTCAAGGCTGTGATGGAGCCTAGCCGAACTTCTAAGCAAGCCAACTCACAATCAACAAATATAGTCTATTTTCATTAATTAGAGATATATAATAATTAAAGATGGAAGTAGTCTCAAAACAGTAATAATAGCCGATACAACCAAAACATGGCCTAAACACGGTGAATATGGTACAACCACCCAAGACTAGGTGGCACAAGTACACGAGCAATATACGAAAATAAGAGCACGTATGTATACATAACCAATTGTTTGAAGTATAAATAGACATGAATAACAAAGGAACAGGAATTCGGGAACTGCGAAGTAGATCCATGAAGTGCAGCTCATCCTAAGTCTTCGTGAGGTCAACCAAGCTCAATCAGGAAGCTCTTCTAGGACCCACCTGAAGACCTGCACAAAAAGATATGCAGAAGCGTAGTATAAATACACCGCAATCGGTACCTAGTAAGTATCAAGTCTAATCTTAAAGAAGTAGTGGCGAGGCTTGATGCTTCTGAATACTTACCACACTGGTATAGTAATAGAATTAACAATTGAAATAGTAGATAATGCCATAAATAATAAGAATCAGAGATATCAACAGTTGAAAGGAATTAAGCATGCTTTCCAGTATAGAATTAACCAAAATGCTGCTTAGATATAGTAATACAAGATGGCATGCTCAATTAACAGAGCAATGTGACTCCCAATTAGCATATAAGGATGTCAAGTAACAATTAACAGTTAAATGAATTTTTCTACATGAGTAAATAATGTGAATGCATGCTCAAACCGGTACAAGATCCATGTACCACTATACACCATCCATGTATCAACATATTCCGATACAAAATCTATGTATCAACCCTGTACAAAATACATGCACCAACCATGCTTATAGGGACCAAAGTAATACGGGTTATCACCTGACTCCGGAGGGACGAATCTAAATCCAAGTGCAAAGAGGAGCATAATAGCACCACTCTTAAATCAATATCCGATCATCATGTCCAATGTGCCATAACTGTATCTCATCTGTACACTTTACCTTTCTTGTCAAAATTCTCAGTCCAAATCAAGTGTCCTTATTCAAAATGTATGCATATGCTTAAGAATTATAGATTAAAGGTGCACAAAAACTTAATAGAAATCGTACGGATATGTGCTCATGGAATATCTATGTGACTATGGACAATTTAAGAATTCAACATATCAAGGATAAGTTTCCATCCCTTCGTAATTAATCATAAACCTCGACATGATTTCTAACATGAATTAGAGATCATGAATCAAATGGGCACATAGTCAAAACAAGGCATATAACATTCCTATTCTACTCCGGTCATGATATAAACTCGGTAAGTGCATATAAGCTCGCCACCACGTATATCCACCACCCCAATATCTTAAACAAATAGCAATTAAGTCAAATCCTAGGGGTTTCCCTCTTAACAAGGTTAGCCAAGAGACTTACCTCCACCCGATAGCCTAAAAATCCCCAAAAATATGAAATCCTAAAAAATCCAACTCCAAACGGCTCAAATCTAGTCAAATACAACCAAACAATGTCAAACAAAGTCATGGAAATCGAACCCAAACAATAAAGATTGAATCTTTAATCATATACACAAAGTCAATCAAAATGTCAACCCAGCTCGCTACCCGACAAAACTCACAAATCCTGAACACCTATTCCAATACAAGTCCAAACATGTAAGTTTCATCCAAAATCGATTCTAATTCGGGGTTCAAATCGTAATTATTCACTTTCCAAAAGTTTTGCCAAAAATTCCCAAATTTCACTTTAAAATCCAAGCTTTTAGGTGTAGAAATTCATGATATAAAGTGAAATCCAAGTGTAAATTGCTTACCTCCAATGACGTAGTTAAATAGCTTCTCAAAGTCACCCACTCTCGAAGTCTAGGGCTCAAAATATGATAAAGTGGGTAAAAGTCCCGAAATTCTCATTTAAGCAGTCTGCCCAGGCCTGTGCATCACGATCGCGGGTCCAACATCGCGATTACGAAGGCAAAAAAATACTCAGCTAGAAACTCTCCTTCATGAACACGAAAGCACCCCGCGAATTTGACCACTACACCAGCTATGTTTACGTGAACGCGGCCTCACACCCCCAATCGCGAAGGCAAACCTCCTGCCCAACCACTAGTCATCGCGAACGTGTCTTCTGAGCGCGAACGTGAAGTAGCAAATCCTATCCCTCAGCGAACACGAACCTTCTCCCGCGAACGCGATGGGTAATATTTGCACTCCGCGATCACGAGCCTCCCTCCGCGATCGCAAAGAAGCCCCTCTACACCAGAAACCAGCGATCCAAAACAAGGGGAAAATGGTGCGAAACCACTGCGAACCACACCCGAACCCCCGTGACCCTGTATAATCATGAAAACAAGTTTCAATACCTAATCCAAACTTATCCAAATGTTCAAACACAACGAATAACAATAAAACCAAGAATCGACGATCAAAACACATGTTGAGCTTCACTTAAGTTCATCAAATTCCAAATTTCAAACAAAGCGTCTGATTCAAGCCTAACCAATTCGGAATGAACCCAAACTTTGGACACAAGTCCCAAATGAAAAATGAACATATCCTAACTTTTAAAACAACAATCCGAATCCAATAGCCTCAAAGTCAACCCTCGGTCAAACTTAAGAACTCTCCCAAACTTCAAATTGCCAACTTTCGCCAAATAGCACCAAAACATCCTAGGAACCTCCAAATTCAATTCCGAACATACGAATAAGTCCAAAATTACCATACAAATATATTTGAACCATAAAAACACTATTCCAAGGTCGTTTTCACAAAATTCAAACCTTGATCAACTCTTACAATTTAAGCTTTCAAAATGAGACTAAATGTCTCAATTCACTCCCAAACCTTCTGGAAGCCAAACCAACCACCCCTTCAAGTCACAAAACCACAAACACACCTACGGGAAGAATAAAATAGGGTAACATGGCTCAAATACATAAAATAACCGGCCAAATCATTACGTTCTCCCCCTCTTAAACAAACGTTTGTCCTCGAACGAGTTTAGAAACATACCTGGAATGCTAAAAAGATGAGGATATGTGCTCCGCATATCATGCTTTATCTCCCAAGTCGCCTACTCGACCGGTTGATATCTCCATTTAACATTCATCGATGCAATGCCCTTCGACCTCAGCTTCCGAATCTGCCTAGCCAAAATGGCCACTAGTTCCTCCTCATTAGCTAAATTCTCATCCAACTGCACCGAACTATAATCTAGCACATGCGACTGATCCTCATGATACTTCTAAAGCATGAAAACATAAAACACCAGATGAATTCCCGACAAGTTGGGTGGTAAAGCAAGCCTATAAGCCACCTCACCTACTCTCCTTAAAACCTCAAATAGACCAATGTACCGAGGACTAAACTTGCCCTTCTTCCCAAACCTCATCAGGCACTTCATAGGCGAAACTTTGAGAAGGACCCTCTCACCCTCCATGAAAGCTACACCGCGAACCTTCCTATCAACATAACTCTTCTGCCTGGACAGCGCTATACGAAGCTGCTCCTGGATCAACTTCAGCTTCTCTAAAGCATTACAAACCAAATCGGTGCCCAATAACCTAGCCTCCCCCGGCACAAACTAACCAACCAAATAATGACATCGCCTCCCATATAAGGCCTCATACAGATCCATCTGGATACTCAATTGGTAGCTATTATTGTAGGCGAACTCTGCTAACAATAGAAACGGATCCCATTGGCCCCCAAAATCAATAATGCAGGCTCAAGATCTGAATGGTCTGTTCGGACTACCCGTCTATTTAAGGGTGAAATGTAGTACTCAACTCAATCCAAGTGCCCAACTCATGCTGCACGGCTCTCCAAAAATGCGATATAAATTGAGTAACTCTATCCAAGATGATAGACACATGCACACTATGCATGCGAACAATCTCCCTAAGATAAATCTGACCCAATTGCTCAGAAGTGTAGGAAGTCATGACTTAGCATACTAGAAGTATGCCCATGAGAACCTTTCCATTCTAACCTTGGCAACCTCGGCATAGCCAATGTCAAAATCTTAGAATGAAAATTAAGAATAGTATGATACGGAGATAACCAACCCATACCCAAAATCATATCATATTCCACCATACTAAGCAACAAGAGATCAACATTGGTCTCATAGCCCTCAATGGTAACCAAACAAGACTGATACACCAGATCCACCTTAATAGAGTCACCAACATGTGTAGATACATGAACAAAAATATCAAGAGAACTATAGGGCAAATCTAAATACAATGCAAAGTAAGATGACACATAGGAATATGTAGAACTAGGATAAAATAAAACTGATGTATCTCTATGATAGGACAAAACAATACCTTTAATAACTGTATCGGAAGCCTCCACCTGGGGCCTGACCTCCGTCCAACTGACCTCCACCTCTAGGATGTCCCTTGACTGCTTAAGCTCCCCCTCCAGCTAGTGGCACTGGTGGTGCAACAACTAGAACTGAAGTCACTGCCTGAGAACCCTATGGTGATGCGCCTCTACCACGCCTGGGGAAATACCTCTTGATATGCCCTACCTCTCCACACTCAAAACAACCTCAACCTGAGAATGACTGCTAAATCTAAGGCTGCCTCTGATAGCATGAGTACCCACTGGAAGAACCCTGGGCTGATGGAGTGCTATAGGAACTCTGAGCTGGTAATGCACTGAATGAAGACTAAATTGGAGCACCACAAGTGGTCTGATAATCTGAAGGGACTGGCCTGCTAGGATGGCCTCTCCCAAAATGATCCCTACCTCGAGATGAGGTAGCACTGAAGCCGCTATTATATCGAGGTTTCTTGACCCTCATCACCATGGTCTATCTGTTCTGACCCTGAATGTGCTCAATCCTGTGCACTATATCCTCAGCCTGAAGGAATGTAGTACCACTCACTGCCTCCCAATCCATAACAATCTTGATACCAAAATTCAACCCCTCCGTGAACCTCCTCACCTTCTCAACATCGATAAGGATCTGAAAAGTCGCTTGACATGAAAGCTCAGTAAATCTCATCTCATACTCAGTCACAAACATATGACCTTGATTAAGGTGCTCGAAATGGCCACGCATCTCCTCCCTCTTCGTGAGGGGAACAAATTTCTCTAAGAAGAGATATGAAACAGACTCCATATGAGTGGAGGGGACGCTGCTGACCTGCTATGCTCATATGATTGCCACCACCTCTTGGCTGGCCCCTAGAGCTAAAAAGTAGTGACAACAACCCTATTTTACTCCACCAAACCAAGATTCTGCAGAATCTCCTGACAACCATCTAATAAATCCTGTGCATCTGCTAAAGGATCACCATCATAACGTGGAGGACCTATCATCCTGAACTGATCAAACCACTTCTGCTCCTCCTCAAGCATAGTGGCCTCCACTACTGGCCTAACAGCAACCACACGAGGATATCCCCCAACTGTACTACTTCTGGCATCTGATAAATAGCAGCAACCTACTCAGGAGTATGAGTAGTGTGAGTATATGTTCCTCCCTCGGCCTGAGAAGTAGCCGGTGCCACAGGAAGTACTCTAACATGTACTAGACCCTCCACAAGACCAATCAAATGAACAAGAGCATCCTGAAGTACTGGGTAGCCATAAATCCCTTAGGGACCTGAGCTGGTCTACCTGGGTCACCCTGATTAAAAACTTGTTCCTCCATTGGAGCTACTGGTGGATCCAAAATGGATGCCTTAGTAGGGGCTTTAACTGCAGTGTGGGCACCTCCCCCGCCTCTGCATCGACCACGACTTCTCATGGACCTATCCTGAGGGGCTGGTGCCTGTCTAACTACTCCTGATGAGCGGCTCACTATCTGTGAGATAAAATAAAGACAAGGATTCAAACTTCAGATCAATAAAGCTGCACGATAAAGAATGAAAGAAAGGTAGTTTCCTAACATCCTGTAGCCTCTCGGAGATAGGTACAAACGTCTCCATACCGATCCACAAGACTCTACTAGACCTGATCATGACTCGAGATACCTACACAACCTAGAGTATGATACCAACTTGTCACGATCCAAAATCCCACCTTAGGGCCGTGATGGAGCCTAGCGAACTTGCAAAGCAAGCCAACTCACAATAGTCCATTTTTATTAATTAACAGAAAAATATAATAATTACAGATGGAAATAGTTTCAAAATAGTAATAATATCTGATATAACCAAAACATGACCTAAGCACGGCCAATATAGTACAACCCTCAAGATTAGGTGGTACAAGTACACATGCAAACTATGGAAATAAGAACAAGTCAATATACATAGCCAACTATCTAAAACACAAATAGATATGAATAATAAAGGAACAATGATTTGGGAACTGCGAAATAGATCCATGAAGTGTAGCTCACCCTAAGTCTCCGTGTGGTCACCCAAGCTAAATCAGGAAGTTATGCTAGGACCCACCTGAGGATCTGCATAAAATGATGTGAAGAAGCATAGTTTGAGTACATCACAATTGGTACCTAGTAAGTATCAAGTCTAACATCGAAGAAGTAGTGGCAAGACTAGATGCTTCCGAATACTTACCATACTAGTATAATAACATAATTAAGAACTGAAATAGTTGATAATGTCATTAATAACAAGAATCAGAAATATCAATAATTGAAAGGTATTAATCATGCTTTCAAGGATAGGATTAACCAAAACACTGCTCAGATATAGCAATAAAAGATGGCATGCTCAATTAACGGAGTCAGGACTCCTAATTTGTAATTACCCAACCAGTCATTTTGAGCATTTGCATTCCGTTCAGTAGTTTGAAGTCTTGATTAGCTTTGTATGATGTATTATGACTTGTGTGAATCTTCGATTTTGATTTTCAGGTGATTTGGGATTGATTTGGAAGAATGATTCTCAGCTAGGAAGTTTTAAGTTAGAAAAGTTGACCAAGTTTGACTTTTTTGTATTTGACCTTAGATTAGAGTTTTGATGGTTTTGTTAGGTTTGGATAGTGATTTTTAACTTGGGCGTATGCCCGTATTTGCATTTGGATATTTCTAGAAGGTTTTGGTACTAGTTCGCAACTGTTGGAAATTTAAAGGTTTGGAATATTCATAAGTTTGACCGAAAGTTGACTTTGATGATGTCAGGTTCGAATTGTTGTTCCGGGAGTTATAATAGGTTTGTTATGTCATTTGGAACTTGTGTGAAAAATTTGAAGTCAGTTCGGGTTGATTTGATATGAATCGGTACGAGTTTGGAAGTTGAAAGTTCAAAAGTTTTTTCAGGTTTGGTTTGAGGTGCGATTCGCCATTTCAATGTTGTTATGTGTAATTTGAGGCCTCAAATTGGTCCGTGTTATGTTTTGAGACGTGTTGGTATATTCGGACGGGGTCCCGAGGCTCGGGTGAGTTTCAAATATGATTCAGATCATTTTGGCTATGCTGGTTTGGCAGGGACCTGGTGTGATCACACATGTGGAGCCTTGGGCACAGGTTCGGAGCCACAGAAGTGGCACTCGTAGCGCAGAAGCCCAAATTGGAGCTGGGGACAGGATTCCACAAATGTGGAGATTTCATCACATCTTCGAAGGCGTAGATGCAGTAGCTATGCCGCAAAAGCAGGATGGGCGCATATGCGGAGATTTTTCTCGCATCTGCGATGTCACAGAATTGAGTATATTCAGCAGGTGCGAGAGGTTTGGGATCAATGATTTTTACAAAAGCGAAGGTTGGGGCCGCACATGCAGTTCCACAGAAGCGGGAATTTTGTTGCAGGTGCGACTTACCTGGGGAGACTTCCTATATATCGAGGTTTTGGTTCTTTTTGTCAGAATTTGAGATTTGGAGCTCGATTTTGGGCGATTTTAGAGAGGATTTTCACCACATGGATTGGGGTAAGTATTTTTGACTCAGTTTTGATTATATTTCATGAATCTACCTTCCATTTTGGCATTTAGATTATGAATTTTAAAGAGAAATTGGGGGGGGGGGGGGGGTGACTAAATATCCTAAAGTGAAATTTTGAGTTTTGAACATCGATTCGGAGTTATATTTGAGTGAAATTAGTATGGTTGGACTCATAATTGAATGAGTTGTCGGAATTTGTGAGTGTTGCCGGGTTATGAGGTGCGGGCCCAGGTTTGACTTTTTGGTTGACTTTGAGTTATTGATTAAAAATTCGACGTTTATCATTTGGGTTGGTTTCCTTTGGAATTATTTGATGTGTTTGAGTTGGTTTTGGCTAGTTTTGAGTCGTTCGAAGGTTGTTACGCACGGGATGGCATTTCTAGAGTGTTGTTTCGCTTGCCCGATATTTGTTTTGGCTCGTTTGATGTATGTATCTTATCTAAACTTGGTTGAGGCACTAGTTGCTTGAATTATTTATGATAGCTACGTGCTATGGGTGGGAATATGTATGGGGTTTGACTCCCACGTGCAAGCACCGGGTTATTTATCCATGCTCGGGGTAGTGCTTAGGCTATGATGTGCCTAGAATTGACTGTTAAGCTTTAAGCTATAGTGTTTCACGTATTTATAACATTATTGTGAAATATTTGAACCATGTTTGAGGTTACAAAGAGGCTAATTCCCTGAATAAACTTGGAAATTGTTACTTCTATGATGAAATTACCGATTTGAGTTATGATAGCACACTTTGCACATGCATACACTTTAGCATGTCACTTATACCAGTCCAGGAGCATGAAATCTGATATTCGTTGATCACATACATGTATTCTTATATATGTGCTTCTGTGTGATATGATTTGGACAGGATTCCTGTGACCACGCCAGACGGATATTGTTGTTATGCTTGTGATCATGTCGGGCGGATTGTGTTGTTATGCCTGTGACCACGTCGGGCGATTTGTGTTATTATGCCTGTGACCACGCCGGGCAGATTGTATTGTTATGTCTGTGACCATGCCGGGCATATTGTATTGTTATGCCTATGACCACACCAGGTGGATTGTGTTGTTATGCATGTGACCACGCCGGGCGCATTATGATGTTAAGCCTGTGACCACGCCGGGCGAATTGTGAGTATCGGCACGTGAGTTGTCTGTGCAAATCCAGATACTGATATTATGGTACATGAGTTGTCTATGACGCATGTGCGTTGTCCACGCGGTTGATATTGAGCTTGTGACAAGGCCAGGCAGTTTATGATATTGAGCTTGTGACCATGTCGGGCTGGTAGCAAGTTGAATAAGCCGTGTTTGTGTGTGGATATAGATCCATTACCTTAGGGTCACCTTCTCATATTTATCTCTTGATGGTGTACACGTGGATTGTGCGAAATCGATAGGTTTCTGGTTGATGTGATCTCTGGGAGAGCTGGTTGTTGTTATTGGATCTGGTTGCACACCGCAACATGCCTTATTGGCTTATTGTTATTTAGATTGAGTTGCGCGCCGCAACTGACTGATATGTGGTTATTGCATTTCATCATTACTTGAAATTTCCTTGATTGTTTACATGATTTACTTGCATATCTTCCTTATATGTTGGATTGTGGACTGAGCAGAACACTTTAAAACAAAGAATTATGAGCATTAAAGTGGTTTTAACTGAGATTTCCTGAGGTTAGTGAGTATCATTTATAGTTCTTGCTTCTTTTACCTCAGCGAGGTTAGTTAGGATACTTATTGAGTACATGGTATCGGTTGTACTTATACTACACTTCTGCACCCTGCATGCAGATTTTGGAGCTGATGCTCTTGTGAATGGCGGAAGCTGGCATTGTAGATATACCACATTCCAGATTTTGCTACCACTAGTTCTTGGTAGTTCTAGATTTGAGATTCTGTTCATGTACATTTCAAATAGATGTTGTGTCATTTCTCATTTCATTTTGTAAATCTAAGTCTTAGTGGATCATGACTTGTACTACCAATCCTTGAGGATTTGTATAAAGATTCATTTATTTCACTTTTGACTCTTAATTTTATTATTAAATTGTGTTTATTGTTATTTGGCTTACCTAGCAGGTTGGGTTAGGTGCCATCACGACTAGTTGGATTTTGGGTCGTGATAAGTTGGTATCACAACTCCAGGTTCATACGTTCTACGAGTCATGAGCAATTGTCTAGTAGAGTCTTTCAGATCGGTATGATGACGTCCATACCTATCTTTTAGAGGCTACAAGGCATATAGAATAAAACTTCCCATCTTTCATTCTTTATCGTGTGACATTGATTCATCTTGAAACGTATCTATTCGAATCCCTTCCACTCACTCGTGTGTTGTGTTGAGCGCTTGGTGTTAGCTGTGCATCTACAACTTGCGATTCCATGGATGAAGTGCGAGATGTGCACTTGGTGTGGTGGTTTTGAGCCAGTCTAGAGGACTTGAGGTTGGGTTTTAACTGCAACTTCGGGCTCGATGGTTTCAGTTGTGTGAGTATGTGCTTTTGGACTTGTATTTCTGGTAGTGTCCCTAGGAGTGGGGATTATGGCTTGGTGAGCGGTTGGATAGTTATATGATGAGTGTAATGTCACTCCGGAATGTGTTCAGATGTCTTGGATGTGACGAGAATAGTTTTCTTAGGATGTGAAGAGGACTAGTGGGTGCTTGATTTCTATCTTGATGTGTTGTACAACTCTGCATTGTGGGAATGTTGAGAGATCTTTCAGATGTACATTTATGAGATGAAGTAGATTCTTATGTCTTTTTGAAAAGTTCATACGCGGGAAGATTAGGTTATCGCAGAGTTGTGGTGACCATGGTAGATCATAGAGAAATGCCTGTTTGAGGCTAAGCAGGTGGGTTATCTCATGCGGGACGTTCTGAGGATGATGTTATTTCTATCAGTAGGTTATATGTGTTGCAATCTCAGTTTGGATCGCTTGAGGAAGTTGGCTTGATTGTCTTGAGGATGAATGTGAGCTTATCAGATGAGTTGGGGTATTATATGATTAGTGATAGATGAGTTCATGAAGGATTTAGCTGAATTTCAGTGTGAGATCGTGGTATTTGTGTAGCAAAGATATTGTGGGTTATCGGATGTTTTGTTCTATGGCTTCGAGCAAAGTGGGGCAGCCTGCTATCGATGATCAAATTGCATAGTTATGTGTTGTATTGGTTTCCATCTTAGGTATGTTTGTGAATCATTTATGACTTGCAGAGGTTGAGATCGAGGATGAATCGAGTAAGGGGATTTTTGGATACGGGATATATTACACTTTATGGGTATATGGAAATCATGGAATTCTTTGAGTTTGTTCTTTTGGTGTTGGTGTGAGGATGGAGCACAAGTCATTCAGCTTGTTTTGGCAGTGCATTGAGATTAGAATAGGGTGAATGACTCTCGAGAAGGTCCCAATGGGTTCAAGGTTCATATGTGGTGTTTGAGGTATTTCGGAAATTTGTAAAAGGCTAAGATCTGAGATTTGCATTGGGTGGTGTTGGGATTGGCAGTACATCTGTATCATTAGAGGTTCTACATTTTAGTATCAGAAAGGTAAAGGAAACAAGATTTGATTCACATAAGGTCTCTTCAGAGTTGGCACTTTGGCTGCGGTACTATTTGATGCTGAAGAGGGAATACAATTACTTATGGGCTTAGGATGACATGGTTTCATGCTAGGATCTCTTGTACCGAGCTTTGATTGAGGATTGTGGTATTTTGTCAAGGAGAGGTGTTAACTTAAAGGCAATTTGGAAGGAACTCAGAGAAATAGGATAGCTTGGTGGTAGATCGAACCAACATGGTAATGGGTATAATCGTTTCTTTTGGTTCTTATGATGTGGTATGTATCTACAGGTGTTTAATGGCAATACTCTTTGGTTTGGCGACCTGCGTGACATAGTTGAGTTAGAGGGATTCGGTTCTGATGTCTTGATTATGTGCATATGGGTTTCGTAGGGTTCTCGATGATTTCTACTACTGTTCGAGATATATATTTTCTACCGGCATGAGGAGTATGTTGCGTATTGTGATTTTCTCTTGGATGGGATCAAGTGGAAGGTTTCTGACTAATCGAGTGTGTATTTTATGTATGATTCAGAGTTGATAATGGGGTTCTCGTGTTTTCATATGATGGCATGATAGATGCGGTGCATCATGTGGGATTAAGGTTTGCATGTACTAGGTTGTAGTTCAGTTTTGAAGGGAAGGTTATGAATTTTAGATAGTATGGAAGGTTTTAACTGTTTAGATGAATTCTAGTGCTACTTGGTATTTCCTGAGAAGGGAACACATTTCAGAAGACATAGTGTGTTTGACTTGCAGATACTTTACTAGTATTGCGGTACTTGCCTGGTTGATCGACAACTGATATTCAGATTTGATATGTGACACAGGAGAATTATAGAAGTATTTCTCGTGGGATGATTGTGTATGAGAGATATGTTAGTCATTCGAGTGGTGGAGTTTGGATCGTCTATGATGATTCATGTGTCCTATGGATTTGGGGACTAGGAGTTCTCAGAAGCAGATTGTTTCGTGGTTGCGGAAATTGAAGATGTGGCCAAAGTTAGCCAGATGGTAGTACGTGTTATGATTAGGTCATTGTGGACTTTTGGAGGGTTATTTATCCATTTGGGGATGACTGGAGTTGATTTGAGAGCCCGTGGATAGGCCCAATGAGGATGTGTGTTCTACACCGGGTTAGATTTGTTGACTTAGCACTGTTATTGTTGAGGGGTGTGTCATTCGGTTAGAGTTAAGCTTGTTTGTGTTCCGATATGTTTTATGTGTTACAAGTCTATGCTACAATGGTTTGTGATCTATTGGTTATTTGCACACATTATGCAATTCTGTTTGGGCCTTGTAGCGGAATTCGAGTGATATTGGGATGTCGAATGGTTGATTGCACCTTGGTTATAGTCTTTCCTATTGGTGGTATATTGTGCTAGCCGTTTCTCCACAGTTATGGTCATTCCCTTCATGTGTTTTTTTGTTGATTTACGTTGGGTTGTGGATTTTGAGCATTATGGCTAGACGTATTTCATGTCAACCGGTGTTTGGATTGGGTCCCCCACTGCGACAAAGTTATGTTAGGAAATGATCCTTTGTGTGAGGTTCGTGTGTTTTAGTTCTACTATATGTGATGGGTTCGTAGCATTGTGCTTGTGGTGGTATCTATTGAGCTTGCGGGGCGATTCTCTCATTTGATTCTCTTTCCATTACAGGGATCATTTATGTTGTTGCTTATTTGGTGCATGGATTGCACGGTGTGTGGCTTGAGGTGGTATTGGTGTGGCGTGTCAGTAGAGTAACTATATTTCATGTGATGAGGTTATTGGACCTGGAATGAGTACTATCGGATTTGATTGCGGTATATTTGGAAGGATAATGTCACTGATCGACTTATAATTGGATATGGTTCTTGTTGGACAAGAGAGCTTCATGACTGGTTGACCTGATGAGTGGTTATGAGTTTCTGCGTGTTTCATTCACCATTTGGCAGTATACTAAGGTTTGGGACTGAGTTTTAGTTGATATGAGGTTTGTTACCTGTACTAGGTTTATTTCTCGGAAGCTATTGTGGTTAGAATTTATTGCTATGAGTATCTGAGTTATGTGGTATATCAAGTGAATACATCTTGGGTGATAGTTATGGCTTGGTACAACTTGTTCAGACTTACGGAGTGTATGGATGTGAGAATTGGGTCTTATAATGAATTCCGGATGTTGGAAATTAGGTTCCAAGGTTTATGGACTAAGGTTGAAGGAAGGATCTTCGGTCATGTTGAGTTGACAGACTTATATGGATTCGGGTGACATGGGGTCACCCCCGGGTGTGTGCATGGTAAGGTTACATAGTGATATGATGGCTTTGGAACGACTCTTGGCACGCTCGAGAACGAACGTATGTTTAAGTGGGGGATAATGTAATGACCCAACCAGTCATTTTGAGAATTTGCATTCTGTTCAGCTGTTTGAAGTCTTGAGTAGCTTCGTATGATATATTATGACTTGTGTGAATCATCGATTTTGGTTTTCAGGTGATTTGGGATTGATTTGGAAGAATAATTCTCAACTAGGAAGCTTTAAGTTGGAAGAGTTAACCAAATTTAACTTTTGTGTATTTGACCTTAGATCGGAGTTTTGATGGTTCCGTTAGGTCGGGATAGTGATATTTGACTTGGGTGTATGCCCGGATTTGCATTTGGATATTTCTAGTAGGTGCGTCTTACCTAGGCAGACTCACTATATATCTAGGGTTTGGTTATTTTTATCACAATTTGAGATTTAGAGCTCAGTTTTGGGTGATTATGGAGAGGATTTTCACCACATAGATAGGGGTAAGTATTTTTGACTCTGTTTTGATTATATTTCATGAATCTACCTTCGATTTTGGCATTTGGATTATTAATTTTAAAGGGAAGTTGGGGTTTTTTTTAACTAAACTTTCCTAAAGTATTTTTTTTGAGTTTTTAACATCGATTCAGAGTCGAATTTGAGTAAAATTAGTATGATTGGACTCGTAATTGAATGGGTTTCGGAATTTGTGAGTTTTTTCGGGTTTCGAGGTACGGGCCCGGATTTGACTTTTTGGTTTACTTTGAGTTATTGATAAAAGATTCAACCTTTATCATTTGGGTTAGTGTCCTTTGGCATTATTTGATGTGTTTGACTTTATTTTGGCTAGTTTTGATCCATTCAGAGGTTGTTACGTGTGGGATGACATTTCTAGAGTGTTGTTTGGCTTGCTCGGTATTTCTTTGGCTCGTTTGAGGTACGTATCTTATCCAAACTTGTTTGAGGCACTAGTTGCCTGAATTATTTGTGATAGCTATGTGCTATGGGTGCGCATATGTGTGGGGTTTGAGCCCATGGGAGAGCACCAGGGTATTTATCCATGCTCGGGGTAGTGCTTAGGCTATGATAGCCCTAGAATTGACTGTTAAGCTTAAAGCTATAATGTTTCTTGTATTTGTAACATTGTTGTAAACTGTTTGAACTATGTTTGAGGTTATGAAGAAGCTAATTCCCTGAATAAACTTGGAAATTGTTACTTCTGTGACGAAATTATCGATTTGAGTTATGATAGCACACTTTGCACATGCATATACTTTAGCATGTCACTTATACCAGCCCAGGAGCATGAAATCTAATATTCATTGATCACATACATGTATTCTTATATATTTGCTTATGTGTGATATGATTTGGACTGGATGCCTATGACCACGTAGGGCGGATTGTGTTGTTATACCTGTGACCATGCCGGGCGGATTGTGTTGTTATTCCTGTGACCACGCAGAGCGGTTTGTGTTATTATGCCTGTGACCATGCCGGGCGAATTGTGTTGTTATGCCTGTGACCACGTCGGGCGGATTATGTTGTTATGCCCGTGACCACGCCGAGCGAATTATGTTGTTATGACTGTGACCACAACAGGCGGATTGTGATGTTGAGACTATGACCATGCCGGGCATATTGTGAGTATCGGCACATAAGTTGTCCGTGCAGATCCAGATACCTATATTATGGCATGTGAGTTGGCCATGCAACACGTGAGTCATCCGTGCAGTTGATATTGAGCCTGTGACCATGCCAGGTGGTTTATGATATTGAGATTATAACCAGGCCGGGCTGGTAGCACGTTGAATTGGTCGTGCTTATGTGTGTGGATATGGATCCATCCTCCTAGGGTCACCCTCTCATGTTTCTCTCTTGATGGTGTACACGCATATTGTTAGAAACCGACGGGTTTCTGGTTGATGTGAGCTCTGGGAGAGCTGGTTACTGTTGTTGGATCGGGTTGCACGCCGCAACAAACCTTATTGGCTTACAGTTATTTGGATAGGGTTACGCGCCGCAACAGACTGATATATGGTTATTGCAGTTCATCATTACTTGCAATTTCTTTAACTGTTTGCCTAATTTACTTGCATATCTTTCTTATATGCTAGATTGTTAAGTGAGAAGAACACTTTAAAATAAAGAATTGTGAGCATCAAAGTGGTTTTACCTGAGATTTCTTGATTTTATCACATATCTGTTCTATACTTGTTGAAATTATGAACTGTACAGGTGTTAGTGAGTATCATTTATAGTTCTTGCTTATTTTACCTCACGAGGTTAGTTAGAATACTTATTGAGTACATGGGGTCGATTGTACTCATACTACACTTCTGCACCTTGCTTACATATTTTGGAGCTGATATTGCTGTGAATAGGGGGAGCTGTCATTGAAGATGTACCGTGTTCCAGATTTTTCCACCACTAGTTCTTGGTAGTTCAAGATTTGAGATTCTGTTCATGTACATTTCAAACAGATCTTGTATCATTTCTCATTTCAATTTGTAAATCTAAGTCTTAGTGGCTCATTACTTGTACTACCAGTCCTTGGTGAGTTGTATAAAGATTCAGTTATTTCACCTTTGACTCTTAATTTTATTATTAAATTGTGTTTACTGTTATTTGGCTTACCTACCGTGTTGGGTTAGGTGCCATCACAACTAGTTGGATTTTGGGTCGTGACACAATTAACATATAAGGATGTCAGGTAATAATTAACAGCTAAATGATTTTTTTTAAATGAGTCAATAATATGAATGCATACTCAAACCGGTACAAGATCCATGTACCCCGATACACCGTCCTTGTATCAACATAAGCTGATACAACATCCATGTATCGACCCGGTATAATATCCATGCACCGACCATGCTCACGGGGCCTAAACTAACATGGGTTATCACGTGATTTCGAAGGGACATATCCAAATCCAAGCACAATGTGCCATAACTATATCTCATTCGCACGCTTTGACTTTCGTGCAAAAATCCTCATTTCAAATCAGGTGTTGTTGCACCCTATTTTGCGTGAGTCAAAATAAGATTCAACTAGTGGTTTCCCTATTGATGGTAAAAGAGTGTTGCCACCTAATATTTAAAGGTATACTAGGGCATCTGTTT
Organism: Nicotiana tomentosiformis; assembly: GCF_000390325.3. Taxonomy (NCBI): domain Eukaryota; kingdom Viridiplantae; phylum Streptophyta; class Magnoliopsida; order Solanales; family Solanaceae; genus Nicotiana; species Nicotiana tomentosiformis. The sequence continues at coordinate 43,375,462 of NC_090814.1, read as the reverse complement.
AATGAGTAACCTGTTTTACTGAGTTTCCATTCGTCGAACGGAAGCCTATACTACCGGCCATCATGTTGGACCACAAGTTACTCTATGCACTAAGTTTGAGGAGTAACAACAACTTGAAAAATGTTGAGGACAGATGGGTGAGTCTGGACTAGTTGTTTGACAGATTTGGGAATCTGGAGAGCTATTATTGGCATCTTGAGTAATTGCAGTGCGACCAAGAGACATGGGAGAGCCTCCGCCCCCTGACCTTTTCTTTTGCATTGTTGGGACTTCTGGTTTTCCTGCAAAGAAAGGGCCGGATCAATATCAACCTTCCTAGGCGCAGATGTTCAGGGCACTGTCGGCATGTTCAAGAGGGTATGATTTCTTCAAGGGTTGTAACTTGCTACTACAGATATGGGCTACAGGGTATTTCTTCTAAAGGGAGCTGACCATTGACTGCATTGTCGGCACCAACAATATCATCCGTAGTCACAATGAGAGAATAAGGCATTGGGCTACACCACATGGCCAGGAAGAGTGGAGGGAGCCTTTGACCCACTACACCAGAGAATTCATCAATTGGAAACTTTCTTGGCTGAGTGATAGAACAATTGTGAGAAGCCCAAGAAAATATTTCATTGAGTTAGTAGGCTTGGAAGGGATTCAGCCGTATGCACCACTAAAGTTTATAAGTAAGTTTGGCTTGATTCAAGATGTACCACTTTGGTCAAGGACAACTTTGTACGGGAATGGCTACAACAGGCAGATACTCTCGAGGGTAAGAAGACTCCTAGATGAGTGGAACGACGTGATCATAATAGGTGTGGGGCAAAACTCGTGGTGCACACCCGAGTATTTTGTGTGGATTAATGTAGAAGGTGAATTGGACAGACCCACTAGGGAGGTATTAGCTAGATTGGAGGACTTAGCAACAGCCTTACATATATACCATGAGATCCTGCCTCACTATCTTGTCACCACTGCCATGCATCAATAGGTAGTTCTGGGATTGGTCGATCACATGTTGCCTATAACGACCCGACTGGTCGTTTTGAGTGTTGTAGCCCTGTTCCCCCATTCACTTCTTATTCTATGCTCAATTGTTGTTATGTGACTTGCCGGGATAGTTAGTTTGATTCTGGGATGTTTAAGAATGAATTGGGACACTTAGTCCTAAGGTTGGAAGCTTAAGTTAAAAGAATTACCAGATGTTGACTTATATGTAAATGGCCCCGGAATGGAGTTTTGATGGTTCCGATAGCTCTGTATGGTGATTTTGGACTTAGGAGTGTGTCCGGATATTTATTTGGAGGTTCGTAGGTGATTTCGGCTTAAAATGGCGAAAGTTGGAAACTTTGAAGTTTGGAGAGATGAGAAGTTTGACTGAGAGTTGACTTTGAGGTTAACGAGCTCAGATTTTGGTTTCAAAAGTTGGAATAGGTCTGTTGTGTCATTTATGACTTGTATGCAAAAATTGAGGTCAATCAGAGTTGATTTGATAGGTTTCGACATTGATTATAAAAGTTGGAATTCATTAGTTTTCATTAGGCTTGAATTGGGATGCGATTCATGTTTTGGATGTGACTCGAGGCCTTGACTAAGTTTGTATCATGGTTTGGAACTTGTTGGTATGTTTGGTTGAGGTCTCGGGCGCCACAGGGTGGATTTTGGATGGTTAACGAATCGAATTTGGCTGAGGTGCTTTAGGTTTGATGTCATCGCACCTGCGGAGGGATTGGCCGCAGGAGCGGAGCCATAGAAGCGGCTATGTTTGCGCATCTGCTAAGAGGAGGAAGGCTACTGGGGTTGCAGGTGCGAAAGGATTTCCGCAGATGCGGATGCACATCTGCGCATGAGCGACCGCAGAAGCAGAATTGGGTAGGAAGCTTTGGAATCGGAGAAGTGAGGGGTGGTTCGCATATATGGTCCCGCAGGTGCGAGGATGGGACAACAAGTGCACGAGGTTGGCTATTTAGTGGGCTTCATAGAAGCATGGTTTTCCCGCAAAAGCAGGAGTGGAGGTGCGAGCCCAGGCTTTGCAGGAGCGGAATGGCTGGGCATTGTTTAAAATTGAAAGGTTCCGAGATTTTTATCTTTTTTGGAATTTTCAAGCTCGGTTAGAGGCGATTTGTGAGAGGGATTTCACGAGAATTCTTGAGGTAATCCACTTTTGATTATTTTTTATTTAATAATATTGATTACCCATTGAATTTCCCACCTAGTTCATGTGTTTTTAAGATGGAATTTTGGGAGTTTTGACCTTGGGATTGGAGAGTAATATTTGGGGATTTGGGTGATGATTTGGTGTCAAAATTTGGTAAATTTGGTATGGTTGGACTCGTGGTTGAATGGGTGTTCGGATTTTGTAACTTTTGTTGGATTCCGAGATGTGGTCTCGGGGTTGACTTTTGAGTTGACGTTTTGACCTTTGATTAAGAACTTAAGCATTTTCATATGGAATTGATTCCTATAGCTTGTGTTTATTGTATCGAGTTATTTGTGGCTAGATTTGAGACGTTCAGAGGCCGATTTACGAGGCAAGGGCTTATTGGAGTAGAGATTTGCACGGTTTGAGGTAAGTAGTACTTCTAAACTTGGTTCTTAGGGTATGAATCCTTGAACTGACGTGTTATATGATCGATGCTGAGGTGACGCACATGCTAGGTGATGAGCGTGTGGGCTTACACTGTAGAAATGGTAACTTGGTCGATTCCGTGGAACTGTGTAGTCATCCTATTTGAATATTATCACTGTACTCTATGTGTTAGAGAATTCGAGCTGCGATTTATGTTAGAAATGATTTTTAGGTTATGTGCTGGTACTTGCTGGTACTATTAGGACCCACAACGGTCGTTCTTTGCTGTTGAGCTATTTTATTAAAATGTAATGATGTACTCAGTCGCATTCATCATTGCATATCATATCTCAGTCTCTGTTATCATAGATCGTCACTTCATGGGTCATTGATTTGGGCTGCTTGGCATGAGTGTTGTGAGCCCGAGAGACTGGAGAGATTGATGACTGAATAATGCCGAGGGACTGTTTATGAGTAATATTGATGGGATCGGGCTGCACGCCGCAGAGGGTACTATTGACTCATGATGGGATCGGGTTGCATGCCGCAACAGGAACTATTGACTCATGATGGGAATGGACTGCACGCCACAACATGTATTATTAATTTATGATGGGATCGAGCTGCGTCCCGCAGTAGGTTTTATTAGCACTCGGGCAGGATTTGTCCCTCCAGAGTTTGACATACCAGCAGTGAGCGCATGCACCATACAATGATGAGAGACTGAGTCTGATGAGCGAGAATTGAGATAGTCGGATTGAGTACTCTGAGAGTGTGAGTACGTGAGGTTTTCATTGTGTTGCATAACATATGATATGGATATTGGCATATAGATATAGTGATGTCATATTCCTCATATCAGTCATACTTGGCATATTTTATCCGTAGTGAGTTTAATTGTTAAACCTAGGAGCATGTCTACATTTCTTTTATTGTGTACGTACAGATTATGAGTTTTCTCTAAGATATTATTATGCTATTTTCTGTCACTTATGTACTGTTACACTCTGTATTTGGAGTGTATTAGTTGAGCTTGTCACTGTTTTCAACCTAGAGGTAAGTCTTGTTACTATTGAGTTGGTTGTACTCTTACTACACTCTACACTTCGTGTGCAGATCCAGGTATTTTTGGGCACGGTGGTTGCTGATTGTGGAGCTTTATCAGTTCGGAGATTATCGAGGTAGCTGCTCTGGCGTCCGTAGACCTTGACTCTCCTCCTTTATCTTCTAGTTTTATTTATACTATTCTACCTTCCTAGATAGTGTTTCAGACCATGTTATTGTATAGGTGCTCATGTAATCAGTGACGCCAGAATTTCTGGGAATATTGTATTGAGTCGCGGTATTTTCTTACTAGTATTTATGAGATTTTCTCTTGAACTTATATTATTATGTTTTCCAAATTTAAAGATGCGTGGTTTTATTGTGAATGTCAGCTTGCCTAGTATTTTGATAGGCACCATCACGACATGTGTGATTTGGGGTAGTGACAAGTTAATATCAGAGCCTAGGTTACTTAGGTCTCACGAGTCATAAGAAGGTTTAGTAGAGTCTTGCGGATCGGTACAGAGACGTCTGTACTTATCTTCAAGAGGCTGCCGAAACCGTAGGAAAACTTCACATTCTAGTACTTTTGTCGTGCGAATTTGTTGATTCCGGGAACGAAACTTCTGTTATTCTATTCTCTCATAGATGGTGAGGACACGTGCCATCGAATTGGGCAGTCGGCCACCAGTACCACCAACTAGGGCCACGGGAGACCGAGGCCATAGTAGAGGCCGAGGTGCAGCTCGTACAACAGCTAGAGCAACACCTGTAGACCCATCAATTGCTCCAGCCCAGGAGCAGATTCTAGATGTATTTGAGCCGGTGGAACCAGTTCAGGCACCGGCTGTGCCCATTGTGATTCCAGGCCTTCAAGAGACTTTAATCTAGATATTGACTATTTGCACTAGCCTTTCCCAGGCGGTTTCAGTTCAGGCCGCACCAGCCACTTCTCAGGCCGGGGGAGGTATTCAGACTCTCGCCACCTGTACTCCAGAGCAGGTGGTGTAGGGACTTCAGACACTGGGGTTACTACCAGCCCAGTTGGTTGCAGTTGCTCACTCCCAGGTGGGTCCTCCGATGAGTGACGAGGAGCAGAAGATGCTAGAGAGGTTTGGGAGGCTCATGCCTTGATCATTCAGTGGGGCTGAGTCAGAGGATGCTCAAGACTTCTTGGATTGGTGCTAGTGGATTCTTCGTACTGCAGGTATTCTGGAGACTAGTGGGGTCTAATTTACTACTTTTCAGCTGTCGGGGACAACCTTCAGATAGTGGGAGACCTATGAGTAGAGCAGGCCAACCGGTGCTGCACCACTTTCATGGAACACGTTCTCCTTTCTCTGTTTGGAGAAGTTTGTGTCATCGACCCACAGAGAGGAGTTGCGTAGGTAGTTTGAGCAGCTACGCTAGGAGGGTATGTCTGTGACCCAATACAAGATGAGATTTTCAGAGTTGGCTCGTCACGTAGTTTGGTTGGTTCCCACAGAGAGGGAGAGGATTAGGATGTTCATTGATGGCCTCAACTATGGACTGTGCTTTGTTATGATTCGAGAGAATGTATCAGGTGCTATGTTCGATGAGGTTGTTTATATTGCTCGGCGGCTAGAGCTAGTGTGTAGTCAGGAGCCTGAGGAGAGGGAGGCCTAGAGGCCTCATGATTCGGGTAGTTTCAATGGTGTTTCTTCTAGGGGCCAGTCCCACCACAGCAGGGGTCATCCTTATAGGCCCACTCAAATGGATCGTCCGGTTCATCATAGTGCATCATTTAGCCATGGTTCAGACAATGCCCACCCGGGCCAGTCATCTCTTAGTGCACTCCCAGCTCAGAGTTTATCTCATGCTCCATTAGTTCAGGGTTCATCTATGCCAGGCCCCTCGAATAGATTCTGGTTCTCGGGGTTTTCTTCAGTACTTGCCGCCATTGTCAAAGCTTGTTTGCTTTGAGTGTGGAGAATTTGTTCATGTAAAGAGGCATTTTCCCCGCCTTTTGGGAGGTTCAGGTCAGCAGAGGAGTCAGGTTATGACTTCTGCACCAGTTACTTCACCACCCGCTGAGCCAGCTCGAGGTGGGGCTCAGACAGCTAGAGGTCACCCTAGAGGGGGAAGCCGATTAGGTGGTAGTCATGCTCGATTCTATGCTATTCCTGCCAGGTCAGAGGCTGTTTCTTCAGACACAGTGATCACAAATGTTGTCTCAGTATGCCATAGGGATGCATCTATATTATTTGACCCTAGTTCCACTTATTCGTATGTATCATCATATTTTTCTCATTATTTGGATATGCCCCATGAGTCCTTAGTTTCACCTGTTCATATATCTACGTCGATGGGTGATACGATTGTTGTAGACCGTGTGTATCGGTCGTGTGTAGTGACTATTGGGGGATTGGAGACTAGAGTTGATCTCTTATTGCTTAGTTGGTTGATTTCGACGTGATTTTGGGTATGGATTGGTTGTTTTCGTGTCATACTATTCTGGATTGTCATGCTAATACTGTGACATTGGCGATGCTGGGATTGCCGAAGATCGAGTGGAGTGGTTCTCTAGATTATGTTCCCAGCTTGGTGATTTCTTATCTGAAGGCCCAATGGATGGTTGGGAAGGGGTGTCTGTCATATTTGGACTTTGTGAAGGATGTTGGTGCTGATACTCCTACTATTGATTCTGTTCCGGTAGTGTAAGACTTTCTAGATGTGTTTGCTGCAGACCTGCCGGGCATGCCACCCGACAAGGATATTGATTTTAGTATTGACTTAGTGCCGGACACTCAGCCTATTTCTATTCCTCTATATCGTATGGCACCAGCAGAGTTAAAGGAATTGAAAGAGAAGCTTCAGGAGCTTCTTGATAAGGGGTTTATTAGGCCTAGTATGTCGCCTTGGGGTGCGCCAGTTCTGTTTGTAAAGAAGAAGGATGGTACTATGCATATGTGTATCGACTATAGGAAGATGAACAAAGTTATAATCAAGAACAAGTATCCTTTGCCGCGCATTGATGATTTATTTGACCAGTTTCAGGGAGCGAGTGTGCTCTCTAAGATTGGCTTGAGGTCTGGGTATCACCAGTTGAAGATTCAGGACTCGGATATTCTAAAGACGACATTCAAATGAGTTCCCTGTGATGTCTTTTGGGCTGACCAATGCCCCAACAATATTCATGCATTTGATGAACAGTGTATTTCAGCCATATCTTGATTCATTTGTCATAGTATTCATTGATGATATCCTGGTGTACTCATGTAGCCAGGAGGAGCATGCCCAGTATTTAAGTATTGTACTACAAAGGTTGAGGGAGAATAAGCTTTATGCCAAGTTCTCCAAGTGTGAGTTTTGGCATAGTTCGGTGGTGTTCTTGGGACACATGGTGTCCAGTGAGGGGATTAAGGTGGATCAAAAGAAGATAGAGGTGGTTTAGAGTTGGCCCTGACCGTCTTCAACTACCGAGCGGATATTATCGTTGCTTCATGGAGTTTTTCTCGTCCATTGTAGCATAGTTGACCAGGTTTACCCAGAAGGGTGCTCCATTCAGGTGGTCGGATGAGTGTGAGGAGAGCTTTCAGAAGCTCAAAACTGCCTTGACCACAACTCTAGTTCTAGTTTTGCCTTTGGCATCGAGTTCTTATACTGTATATTGTGATGATTCTCGGATTAGTATTGGGTGTGTATTGATGTAGGAGGGTAGACTGATTGCTTATGCTTCGCTCCAGTTGAATCCCCATGAGAAGAACTACCCTGTTCATGATTTGGAGTTGGCAGCCATCGTTCATGCATTGAATATTTGGAGGCATTATCTATACAATATGTCTTGTGAGGTATTTATGGATCATTGGAGTCTCCAGCACTTGTTCAAACAAAAGGATCCAAATTTGAGGTAACGGAGACGATTGGAGTTGCTAAAGGACTATGATATTAGCATTTTGTATCATCCCGGGAAGGTCAATGTGGTGGCCGATGACTTGAGTAGGAAGGCGGTAAGTATGGGTAGCCTTTTATCAATTCATGTTGGCGAGAGACCGCCTGCATGAGATGTTCAGGCCTTGGCCAATCAGTTCGTGAGTTTAGATGTTTCAGAGCCCAGTCGGGTTCTAGCTTATGTGGTTTCTCGATCTTCCTTTTATGATCGCATCAGAGAGCACCAGTATTATGATCCCCACTTGCTTTTCCTTAAGGAAACAGTTTAGCAAGGTGATGCCAAGGAGGTTACTATTGGGGATGATGGGGTGTTGAGGATGTAAGGTCGGATTTGTGTGCCCAATGTGGATGGGCTACATGAGTTGATTCTTGAGGAGGTCCATAGTTCACGGTATTCCATTTATCAGGGTGCCGCAAAGATGTATCAGGACTTGAGAAGCACTATTGGTGGAGGAGGATGTAGAAAGACATAGTGGGGTTGGTAGCTCGGTGCCTAAACTGTCAGTAAGTGAAGTACGAGCATCAGAGACCGGGCAGATTGCTTCAGAGGCTTGAGATTCTGGAATGGAAATGAGAGCATATCACCATGGATTTTGTAGTTGGGCTCCCACGGACCTCGAGGAAGTTTGATACTATTTGGGTGATTATGGATCGGTTGACCAAGTCCGCACATATAATTCTAGTTGGGACTACTTATTCTTCAGAGCGGTTGGCTGAGATCTGCATCCGCAAGATAGTTCATCTTCACGGTGTGTCGGTGTCCATCATTTCAGATCGGGGCACGCAATTTACATCATAATTTTGGAGAGCAGTACAGCGAGAGTTGGGAACACGGGTTGAGTTGAGTACAATATTCCACCCTCAGACGGACAGACAGCCCGAGCGCACTATTCAAATATTGGAGGATATTCTACGCGCTTGTGTCATAGTTTTCGGGGGTTCTTGGGATCCGTTTCTGCAAGCTTTCTGCCACTTGCAGAGTTTTCCTACAACAACAACTACCAATTGAGCATTCAGATGGCTCCGTATCAGGATTTGTATGGGAGATAGTGTCTATCTCTAGTGGTTTGGTTTGAGCCGGGTGAGGCTAGACTATTGGGTACTGACTTGGTTCAGGATGCTTTGGACAAGGTCAAGTTGATTCAGGATCGGCGTCACACGGCACAGTCTAGATAGAAGAGATACGCCAATCGAAAGGTTCGTGATGTTGCTTACATGGTGGAGGAGAATGTACTACTCAGAGTTTCACCCATGAAGGGTGTTATGAGGTTCGGGAAGAAGGGTAAGTTGAGCCCTTGGTATATTGGGCCATTTGAGGTGCTTGAGAGGATTTGAGAGGTGGCTTACAGGTTTGCATTGCCGCATAGTCTATCGAGTGTTCATTTAGTATTTCATGTTTTCATGCTCCGGAAGTATGTCAGTGATCCATCTCATGTTTTGGACTTCAGCACAGTTTAATTGGATGGTGATGTGACTTATGATGTGGAGCGGGTGGCTATTTTGGATCGGCAGGTTCAAAAGTTGAGGTCAAAGAACATAGCTTCAGTGAAGGTGCAGTGGGGAGGTTAGCCAATCGAGGAGGCTACTTGGGAGACTGAGCGGGAGATGCAGAGCAAATATCCATGCCTATATGAGACTCCAAGTATGATTCTAGACCCGTTCGAGGATGAACGTTTGTTTAAGAGGGGGAGTTTGTAACGACCCAGCCGATTATTTTGAGTGTTGTAGCTCCGTTCCCCAATTTACTGCTTATTCTATACTCAATTGTTGTTATGTGACTTGCGGGGGTATTTGGTTTGGTTCTGGGGATGCTTCAGAATGAATTGGGACACTTAGTCCCAAGGTTGGAAGCCTAAGTTGAAAGAGTTGATCGGATGTTGACTTATGTGTAAATGGCTCAAGAATAGAGTTTTTATGGTTCTAATAGCTCCGTATGGTGATTTTGGACTTAGGAGCGTGTCCGAATATTGATTTAGAGGTCCATAGGTGATTTCGGCTTGCAATGGCAAAAGTTGGAAAATTTGAAGTTTGGAGAGTTGAGAAGTTTGACCGAGAGTTGACTTTGAGGTTACCATGCTCAGATTTTGGTTCCTAAAGTTGGAATAGGTCCTTTGTATCATTTATGACTTGTGTGCAAAATTTGAGGTCAATCACAATTGATTTGATAAGTTTCGGCATCGATTGTAGAAGTTGGAATTCATTAGTTTTCATTAGACTTGAATTAGGGTGCGATTTGTGTTTTTGATGTTGTTTTATGTGATTTGAGGCCCCGACTAAGTTTGTATTGTGTTTTGGGACTTGTTGTTATGTTTGGTTGAGGTCCTGGGGGGCCTCGGGTGGATTTTGGATGGTTAACAAATAGAATTTGGCTTAAGTGCTATGCTGAGGTGCTTCAGGTATGGTGTCATCGCACCTGCAGAGGGATTGGCCGTAGGTGCAAAGAGGAGGAAGGCTACTTGGGGTCACAGGTGCGGAAGGATTTCCGTTGATGTGGATGTGCATCTGCGCATGAGCGACCACAGAAGCGGAACTGGGCAGGAATCTTTGGAGTCGCAGAAGTGATGGGTGGTTCGCAGATGCGGTCCCGCAGGTGCGAGGATGGGACATCATGTGCTTTAGGTTGGCTATTTAGTGGGCTTCGCAGAAGCATGGTTTCTCCGCAAAAGCGGGAGCGCAGGTGCAAGCCTAGGCTTCGCAGGTGCGGAATGCCTGGGCGGTGTTTAAAATTGAAGGGTTCCGAGATTTTTATCATTTTTGGACTTTTCAAGCTCGGTTAGAGGCGATTTTTGAGAGGGGTTTCACGAGCATTCTTGAGGTAAGCCACTTTTGATCATTTTTTATTCAACAATATTGATTACCCATTAAATTTCCCACCTAGTTTATGTGTTTTTAAGGTGGAATTTTAGGAGTTTTGGGCTAGGGATTGGAGAGTAAGATTTGGGGATTCGAGTGTCGATTTGGTGTCGGAATTTCGTAAATTTGGTATGGTTGGACTCGTGGTTGAATGAGTGTTCGGATTTTGTAAATTTTGTTGGATTCCGAGACGTGAGCCCGGGGTTGACTTTTTAGTTGACTTTTTAACCTTTTATTAAGAACTTGGCATTTTCATATGGAATTGATTCCTGTAGCTTGTGTTGATTGTATCGAGCTAATTGTGGCTAGATTCGAGACGTTCAGAGGCCTATTTGCAAGGCAGGGGCTTATTGGAGTAGATATTTGCACGGTTTGAGGTAAGTAACAATTCTAAACTTACTTATGAGGGTATGAATCCCTGAATTGACGTGTTACGTGATCAGAGTTGAGGTGACGCACATGCTAGGTGACGAGCGTGTGGGTGTACACCGTATAAATTGTGACTCGTTTGATTCCGTGGAACTATGTAGTCATCTTATCTGAATATATTTACTTTACTCTACGTGTTAGAAAATTCAAGCTGCGATTTATGTTAGAAATTATGTTTAGGCTATGTGCTGGTACTATTGAGACCCACACCGGTCGTTCTTTGCTATTGAGTTATTTTCTTATGTTGTAGTTATGTACTCAATCGCATTCATCATTGCATATCATATCTCAGTCTCTGTTATCATATATTTTCACTTCATGGGTCATTGATTTGGGCTGCTTGGCATGAGTGTTGTGAGCCCGAGAGACTGGAGAGATTGATGACTGAATAATGCCGAGGGCTTGTTTGTGAGTGATATTGATGGGATCGGGCTGCACGCCGCAACAGATACTATTGACTCATGATGGGATCGGGTTGCATGCCGCAACAGGAACTATTGACTCATGATGGGAACGGACTGCACGCCACAACATGTATTATTGATTCATGATGGGATCGAGCTGCGTGCCGCATCAGGTTTTATTAGCACTTGGGCAGGATCTGCCCTTCTGGAGTTTGACATACCAGCAGTTAGCGCAGGTACCGTATACTGCTGAGTGACTGAGTGTGATGAGCGAGAATGGAGACAGTTGGATTGAGTACTCTGAGAGTGTGAGTACATGAGGTTTTCATTGTGTTGCATCACATATGATATGCATATTGGCATATATATATAAAGATGTTATATTCCTCATATCAGTCGTACTTGGCATATTTTATCTGTATTGAGTTTAATTGTTAAACCTGAAAGCATGTCTACATTTCATGTATTGTGTACATACATATTATGTGTTCTCTCTGATATTTTATTGTCATATTTCCTATCACTTATGTACTGTTAAACTTTGTATTTGGACTATATTGGTTGAGCTCGTCACTATTTTCAACCCAGAGGTTAGTTTTGTTACTTATTGAGTTGGTTGTACTCATACTACACTCTGCACTTAATGTGCAGATCTAGGTATTTCCGGGCATGGTGGTTACTGAGTGTGGAGCTTTATCAGTTCGGAGATTATTGAGGTAGCTGCTTTGGCATCCGCAGACCTTGACTCTCCTCCTTTATCTTCTAGTTTTATTTATACTATTCTACCTTCCTAAACAGTGTTTCAGACCATATTATTGTATAGGTGCTCATGTACTCAGTGACACCTAGAGTTTTGGGTATATTCTATTGGGTCACGGTATTTTCTTACTAGTATTTATGAGATTTTCTCTTGAACTTATATTATTATGTTTTCCAAATTTAAAGATGCGTGGTTTTACTGTGAATGTCGGCTTGCCTAGTATTGCGATAGGCGCCATCACGACATGTGAGATTTGGGGTTCTGACATTGCCGCTTCCGGATGATGATAACCAGATAGTTGAATACATACAGATCAAGTCCGAGACAGAACCAGAGGAGGATCCAGAAGAGGAGCCAGAGTACAACCCGGAGGTTGAAGAAGATCCAGAAGAGGAGTGCTTAGGAGGAAACTCCGGGGATGGCTATTAAGTTGTTGGTTTATTTCCTCTTGGTAGTTTTCATAACATAAGGACGATTGTCACGACCCAAAATCCCTCCTTAGGAGTCGTGATGGCACCCAGTCTCTAAGACTAGGTATGCCTAACATGTACTGAAAAAAATAACATATTTTAACTAAACAATTATTAAACACAAATGATAAATCTCTATATAAATCCAACAATCCCAAGTAGATATCCAACATCCCAAAACTGGTAGTATAAGTCATAAGCTCTACTGAGTTCACTAGAAAATCTCTAAATACAACTGTTCTAGAATAGAAATAAACAGTATAAAGTAAAACTTCATAAGGTGACTCCGAGGCCTGCGAACGCGATGATAGGTATACCTTGGAGTCTCCACAACAATACTCGATCAGCTATCTAATGACCAACACGTCCCGAGGTACCTGGATCTGCACAAAAATGTGCAGCAACCGTAGCATGAGTACACCACAATGGTACCTAGTAAGTATCAAGACTAACCTCGGAAGAGTAGTGACGAGGAATAGTCAAGACACCTACTAGACATAATAACCTGTACAAGTATGAATACAAAACTAACATGGAACAATATAAAGCTAAACATGGTAAGAATGATTCTACAATACCTGCAATAAGAACTAGCACAACAATTAACAATAAGGAGAAGCAGGAAATAACGCTGTAAAGTAAGCAAAATACAGTCAAAAGTCCAGTGAAACCAAGTAACAACCCAATAAAACAACCGCTTTCACATAAGGTTTATACAAGAGTTTCCTCGAGGTACCACACGTCATAATAACAAATCGTGGGTCCCAAAACATGAACCCTAATCACTTAGCATCTTGTGCCCACATTACAAATCACAATCGCACGGACAACTCACATGCTGCACGGACAACTCACGTGCCAATACCATTAACAACTCATATCTGCATGGACAACTCACGTGCTAAGTGAGTGACAATATCTCAAATCCACACGGACAACTCACGTGCTAGTAGTCACAATATCTCATAACCGCACGGACAACTCACGTGCCAATGGAAAAAATATCTCATAGCTACACGGAAAATATGTCAACACCACTACACAAATATTGTCAACAACAATGCCCCTAGGCCATCATAAGTCATCATAAATCATCCCCGACATAGTCCTCCTTGTCTCACCAAGTGCGCAATAATGAAGTAAATACCCACCTTGTCTTGTCACACGCGCATATTAATATTCTCACCTTGTCTTACCACATGCACAAACCCACATATATAGCCCGCCTTGTCACATCGCATGTGAAAATATCCATAATAACAATAGCACAGACAACTCACGTGCGAACACCCCGACAAATCCTTACAATAACATCACGTGTGCCAAAAATATAACAACACAATATAACAACTCGCACCACATGTGCCCATATGCCACAACATTCACTTACAAATAAGTCCAATAACACAACCATACATAGCCCTTGGCCGAACAACACCAAGTACAACAACAACAATAATAACTCAGGAGTACGACAAGTAAATCAACACAATAATTACAAAAAACACAATAAAATGGGAGAACGAGGTCGCAATCAAAGACATAACAAGTAATAATGGCTTCAAATAATAGTAACTCGACAATGAGAGAGATAAAGTGTAACAACGATATCAAATAAGAGTAACTCAACGATAGGAGAGATAACATGTAACACTGATTTTAAATAAGAATAACCCAACAATAAGAGAGATAACATGTATCAATTATTTAAAATAAGAATAACTCAACAATAAGAGAGATAACATGTAACGACGATTTCAAGTAAGGATAAATCACAATAGAAGAGATAAAATGTAACAATGACTTCAAAGAAGGATAAGTCAACAATAGAAGAGATGACATGTAATAATGACTTCAATTAAGGATAACCAATTATGGAAGAGATAACGTGTGATAATAACTTCAATTAAGGATAATCAACCACTAAAGAGACGACATGTAACAGTAAAGAGGCAACAATTACAATTAAAGCACGTGAGAGTATATTTGGCAACAAAAGATAGGACATGAACCAATCAACTTCAATTAGGGAATGTAAGGGTAAATTTAGCAATGGACGATATAACATGATAAGGTAGCTTCATTTTAATGTACATAAGAACCAAAGAGTCTAAAACAGTCAAATTTTTACATATAAGCCGTATACACACTCGTCACCTCATGTACACGTCTTTCACAGAGTTCAAATAGTGCAAACAAACCAATCCCTACGGGGTAGTTCTCCCACACAACGTAAGGCAAGATACTTACCTCAAAACCCCCAATCAATACTCTAAAATAGCCTTCCCTTTACAATTCACCTATGCTCGACTCAAATCTAAACAAAATCGACTCAATAACATCAAATAATGCAAGAGAAATCAATTCCAATAATTAATGCTATGATCTTTACACAATTCCTCAAAAGTCAACAAACGTTAACCCCGGTTCCGCCCGGTCAAAACCCGGGTCCAAGGGTAGATTCGGAATACCCATAACCCCACGAGTCCATATATGTATTTTGTTTCAAAATCCAAGTCCAAATCGACTCTCAAAACTCAAATTCTCATTTTTCAAATCATCGACAAAGTGTCTCAAAATTTCACTTGGATTCTCAAACTTTTGATATCAAATCTCATATATAATCATGTAAAATAGTTGGAAATTGATCAAAATCACATACCCAATGATTGTAGATGAAAATACCTCTTCAAAATTGCCTCCTACCGAGTCTAGGGTTCCAAAATATGAAAATGAGACCAAAATCCCGTCCCTCAGCTCTTATGTCCAGTCGCAGGTGTCGCAATTGCGACCTGGGGTTCGCATTTGCGAACCCCGCAAATGCGAGAAAATTATTGCAAAAGAGAAACACCTCACATTCCTTCTACAATCGCAAATGCAACATTATGTTCGAAATTGCGAACCATAGACACCTCGAAATGCGACCTATCTGATCGCAAATGCGAGCAAGCTTACTTAGCCCCCATTGCAAATGCGAACACTGGGTTTGCAAATGCGACCTAGCAAACTTCAGTTTAATATAACAAATGCGACCTATATCTCACAAATGCGAGACCTGCTACACCTAATCAACACCAGCAACACTAAAACTCTTCCAAACACTCTGAAACTCGTACAAAACTCCCATGAGCCCTCGGGGCTCCAAACCAAACATCAACACAAGTCTAAAAACATAACACAAACTCACTCACTCTAAAAACATAACACAAACTCACTCGCACGAATTGAACCTCCAAAATACATGAAATCAACATGAAACTCAAGAACTTCTAAAAACACAACCGCGCGTCCGATTCATATTAAATCAACTCGGAATGACGCCAAACTTTGTGAAAAAGTTCCAAATTAAAAAATAGACCTATTCCAAGTTACGAAATAGAAATCCAAACATGATAGCTATGAAATAAATCTACGGTCAAACTTATCAAAAATCTAAGCCTTTAAATTGCCAATTTCCGGCAAAACAACACAAATGAACCTATGGACCTCCGAATTCGATTTCGGGTATACGCCCAAGTCCAAAATAACAATACAAACCTACTGGAGCAATCAAAATACCATTCCAGGGTCATTTTCATAAAAGTCAAACCTCGGTCAATATTTTCAACTTAAACCTCTAAAGTGAGAATCACTCATCCAATATCACTCCCAAAACATCCAAAAGTCAATTTCGACCGCACATGTAAGCCATAATACACAATATGAAGTCATTCAAGACCCTGAACCATTGAACGGATCGCTAAAGCTCAAAACGATCGGTCGGGTCATTACAACGATTCTTTAAGCCCATGCAACCTCTGTAAATCCAAAAAACCGTATTGTAGCAATTGGAAACTACCCACCATCTTTGTATCAGTAACGAATCCTTTGTAATCCACTTGCAGATAGAAAATCCCATCAATGAAAATTAAGTTTGCTCTGGATCCGAATGTGTCAAAATCTGATTATTTGTCAAACACTCGCGATATAGGCCTACCTCCTGCAAAGAGAGGTCCTTAAATATTTTAGGAACGTACATGTTTGAATATGTGAACTAAATGCTCTATGAGATTATATCTGTGCAATCCCTGAAACAAACTTCTACTTTTCTTTTCTTTAATGCCTTATTGTAACGACCCGACCAGTCTTTTTGAGCTTTAATGTTCCATTCGATGGTTTAAGATTTTGAGTAGCTTCATATGATTTATTATGAATTGAGTGCATGTTCAGTTTTGGTTTTCGAGTGATTCAGTATTGATTTGGAAGAATGCCTCTTGATTTGGAAGCTTTAAGTTGGAAGAGTTGACCAATGTTTGACTTTTGGGTAAACAGACTCGGAATTGTGTTTTGATTATTTCGATAGGTTTGTATGATGATTTTGGACTTGTACATATATTCATATTTGGTTTCAGAGGTTCCTAGAAGAATTCGAGACTATTTGTCGAAAGTTGGCAATTTGAAGAACTTAAGAGTTAATAAGTTTAACCAAGAGTTGACTTTGATATTATTGGACTCCAATTGGTGTTCCGAGACCTTGGATAGGTCTATATAGTTGTCATGATCCAAATCCTTCCTTAGGAGTCATGACGGAACCAAGCCCCTAAGACTAGGTAAGCCTAACAAACAAGAGAATCTGCCAGAAATAACCACTAAGAACATTATATAAAGCTGATGAGTCTCATATTACTCCATTGTTGAATAAAAATTACAATATCCCTAATACCCAGTGAAACAGAGTCATAAGCTCTACAGAAAAGTGCATTAGTAGTCTCTAAATACAACTCTATTTGAGATAAAGATAAACAACAGTAAAGAAATAGAAAAAAGGTGACTCGGAGGCCTGCGAGCGGGATGGCAGGTATACCTTGAAGTCTCTGTAGCAACTCACGATCAGCTAACTAACAACCGGCACACTCCGAGGTACTGGATCTGCACAAAAATGTGCATCAAGCATAGCATGAGTACACCACAGCGGTATCCAGTAAGTATCCAGACTAACCTCGGTGAAGTAGTGATGAGGTACATTCGAGACACCTACTATACATACTAACCTGTGAAAATGCTAATATAATGCTAATAGAGGAACAAATATGTTACACCCATGATTTCGTACATGAAAAGACACCATAAATAAATTGATGGAAGCTCGGAAATGAGATGCTACATCCCGCATTTTCGTATGTTAAAGTTTCATCGTAAGTTAATAGACGTAGGCTCGAGAATGAGATTATTTTGAGATTATAAGTATTATGCTATTTCAAACAGATGATAAGTAAATTCGTGAAGGAGAGAGGGTAAGAGAATCGAAGAAAATAAGTTTCGTCAAAGTTTGGCAATTTGGGGATAAAATACGGTCCGAGCTATAATACCCGGTACTTATGGACTAGTGCCATACACGGAACTATATGACCATGATAGTATAGTGTATAAGGTATGTTAAAATTAAGTAGTATTTTAAGTAAGTTGAGATAATTCTTAACTATGTGGGTAATTAGTTAATTATTGGATAATGGGGATTACCTAGTTAATTAATGAATTGTCGGGTGATTAATTATAGAAATTGGATAAGATTAGATCCTTCCCCAACGTGGCAGCCCATCACTATAATTAGTGACTCATGAATTATGTTGCAAAATGGCAAAGTTAGGTAAATTTTGGGTGGCTTAGTCATTATGCAAATGGGGCCCACAAATCTTAAATGTAAAGGACTTTCATATATCTTTAAGTGAGACACTTACGGATGGAAAATATCAAACAAGATTCATATGACTCTTTTACAAAGTAAGATAGATTAACGTGAGTTTGCTTCAGCAAGTTCATACAAGAACATGTATATACATGTAACGTGAGTTCTTCAATAAAAAATTCATACGAGACTACGTAATGTTATGGCAATGGGTTTTTGCGATTCTAAGGGAGTACAGTGCAATCTTTCTCAAGAATATCATACGGATTTTCCCTACCCCAGGTATGTTAAGGCTATCCCTTCTTTCATTTTGGCATGATCTTGTAATTACATGTGTTTGATAACGAGGCATAAAGAGAAGTTCATACTCCCGAATTTATATACATTATCCTAGTCTCATAAATTACAATATTCTCCTTATCGGGACATCATATTTAATTGAGTATTGTCTTCTTCCAGTCAAGAAAGCAGAGAGCCTATATATATAGTATTACAGTATTTTCATTACCATCGAGCTATAATCGATGGGCAGGCCCCTATTGGGAAACCTCTGATCAGATGGTAAGTTATATATCGAGCCTACTGTGGCCGAGCACCTATGAGCGAGTCCATAATGGCCGAGATACAGAGCCTAGTATAGCCGAGCGCCTATGAGCGAGCCTACTATGGTAGAGCAGTTATATATACCGAGCCCTATAAGGCCGAACAACTATTTTACTTACTATATTGAGAGAGGTGAGTCAGTATCAGTAGGTAAGCATATCGTCAAATTATCTTTGACTCCCTATTACATTCAATTATTATATTATCAGTTCAGTTTCAGCTTTTAGTTATTCTGTTACCTTAAATACTTGGTACATTATTTCGTACTGACATCCCTTTCTCCGGGGATGCTGCATTTCATGTGTGCAGGTTCAGACAGACAGACGAGTAGACCTCCTCAGTAAGTGTTGCCCGAGTTCAGCTTAATCGGTAAGCTCTGCGTCCTTCAGAGTTGCCGGTTCTAGATTTTTACGTACATCTTGTGTATATATGTATATATATCTTATGAATAGGCCGGGGCCCTGTTTCGATCACAGTACATCCATCAGTAGAGGCTTGTAGACATATCCTTTCAGTCAGTGCAGTATGTTGGACTTGTAAGCCTTGTATGTATATTTTGTTGGTTTGCCAGCTGTAGTAGTTATGACGGCCTTGTCGGCCCAGCTTTATATTGATGTTTAGTCAGCGTTCGCAAATTGTCTTGCAATATGGCCCATGGCCAAAGTATGACATTATATGTTCAGAGTCCCTTAGTCGCAAGTTGGTACGCAAGGATCGGTGAGGCACCCGGTGCCGGTCTCGCCCCCCAGTTTCGGGGTGTGACAAAAGTGGTATCAGAGCAGTTCTGTCCTAGGGAGTCTACAAGCCGTGTCTAGTAGAGTTTTGTTTATGGGTGTGTTGTGCACCACACTTATAAGCAGGAGGCTACATGGAATTTAGGACTGTCACTCTTTATTCTTACTCTAGATCGTGTGGTAGAGCTCAGTTGTAAGAACTCAATTTCCTAAACTCTATCTTATTCATAATACGACGATGCCTATATCTAGAAAGACGGTTTGTAAGAGATTGCAAGTGGTTGTGAAAGAGTTGAGTCAGAGGAACTCGATTTTGCATGATGCTTATGATGAGTAAATGTTAGGTCTTCAGTAGATCATGTGTGTCCTAAGACGTGTAAGCCTCTTGATAAGGAGCCTTAAGGCAAAGAATATCTATCCAGCCCTATATATGAAAGGCAATGAGAGATTCAGAAGATAGATACAAGCTTCAACAAGTAAAAGGAGCAAGATGAGAAGGGTACGAGGTACCCAGTTAATGAAGATTATTGGTATTTTCAACTCCGATAAAAAAATATAAGCATTGTGAGTTACCTTCAACAGTAATGGAGGTATGTAGAATTGGCCCCACCCATCTCAGTTATACCCTATTGGGGGCTAACAGGTGTAGTTTAAGAAAAGGACGGGATATTAGGATCCAGCTAGGGTTAGAGTAACCCAAAATAGTGAATGGATTGTTTGTGTTAGTTGACATTTCCGAAGCATATTACAAAGGTGCTAATAGATCTCCTTGCGAGGCACCTAGATGGTGCACTCTAGAATATTACAATTAGATATGAATATTAGCATGATCAAAAAAACATTTAGAAGATAGGCACTGAAATCCTGGAAGGGATAAATATTACCTTAGTGTGGCTCGCGTCCCTAGTAGAGTGAGAACATTAAGCAACCTGAAGAGCCACTGGATGGAGAAAAGGGGAGCTAAAAGCAAAATAATGTCTTGTTCGAGTTTTCAGAATAAAGTGATAGACATAAATGTTAGCGGGAAATAAGAAAAGAGTTAATGAAGCATTATGAGTAAGATATGATACATGGATGACAACGGTAGATCAAACGATGACAATATTATAGAGTCTATAGTCAAGTGAAGCAAAAGACGAGAGGTGACATGCCTTGAGACAACAAAAAAGTATAGGCCACAAAGTCATATCCTCATTTTGAGAAATAAGTTTGTGACTCCAACGCGACTACCAAAAAGAAAAGTTAGACCCAGAGTAATAAAAATCAGTATGGGATGGCGAACAAGATAAACTAAACATGAATTAGGGACTGAATGATTTGATAATGGTCGACGTCATGAGAATTTTAGATTTCGTTCCGGCGATAATAGAATGGACAACAAAAGAAGATTCATGAGAAATTCAGAGAATGGTTATTCAGGAAGACGCTTCCCTAAAGCAAGCAATGTGAGCAAAGTTCAGCTTAAGGGACTGTATGTGCCAGTTATACTAAGTGTCACCCTCGCGAGTAAGGAAATTATTATCCTTGGTATAGAAGGATTACCGCGAGGCGAGTAAGGGTCATCGATGATGTGAAAAGACGCCAAAGATGAAGAGGTAAAACATCTATACGTAGATCATCACTAAATCATAGTACTCCCCCAAAAGGGGGAATATGGAGCAATGTGGCATTAAGTCAGAATTAAGTGGTTCTAGTAACTATGGAATGGTAAAGGAAGAATGCGATAAAAATGAGAAAGGGATGAGATTGCACTTATTCAAATCCTATAGATATGCTATGATTCCAGAACATTATGCAAGCACGATGTCAAGGGGAGGAAGTAAGGGTTCCGGCCCAGGATGTTTTTGATAAATAAGGAGCCAGTGCGAGAGGTAAGTTAATATTAAAGGAATAACCCAAGAAGGATTACATGGAATATTGATATAAAAATGGGCCAAAGAGTAGTTAGCAGTTGACTCAGGAAGAGCCTAGTTATGGCTAGATAAGTCATTATAGACGAATCAGCAGATCGTGCAAGATAAACATAGTAAAACCCAATATAGTGAATTTAGTCTCGCAGATATGACATTGTAACCTTGAGAAATATTAAGATAGGAGTTGGGGTAATTAAAGGTACTGAATGATTGTTACGGAGGAAAAAAAGAGTGCCACTGGGAAGACAATCAAAATATCAGCTCAGAAGCAACCCTACCAGCATAAGGGCATGAAGGTAAGTATGTAAGGATAATTACAAGTAAGAAAGAACATCAAAAATTCCGCTGCATAAATGATGTAATAAGCTCGCAGCCTTGCAAGAATCAGAGAGTCCTCCCTAAGTACTACAATGAAAGACTAGCTGAGGAAGTAAGGAAGAAGGTTTCAACCTAAGCTCAGTGACCTAAAGAGGAAATGATCTTATAACAATAGTCTTACAACAACGTTGTATGCACTCCATAAGAAAGTGGCACCTACCGTGGCTAACAGACAGGAAGTAAAAATCAGAAGTGATATTCAAGATCATATGAGTTGTATGGAATTCCAATATGCATGGGCACTAAGATAAGTTAAGTATGCATGCAACAAGGGGGAAGAAAGACCAGGAAAAGTAATTGCCTAGGTTTAAAGAAAGCTGAGAAGGAACAAAAGGAATTATTCGATCAGTGATCCAGAGTTAGTTACGTCATGAACGCACTTACGATTTTGAAATATTATCCATGCAACATATATACTGACATTTATACAGCCGTAGAAGACTCCGGTATAAGTTAAAAGAAAGAATTAAGCCCAGGGTATAAACAAATGATTGAATTGTTAGAAGATTGTATCATGGATATTCTATAGCACCCATGAAAGGCTAAAGTAATAACTAATACCAGGAGCCACAGATCGGAAGATAGCTCAAGCCTACATGAAGGCTGATCAGAAGGAAGAGGAAACTAAAGAATTATATTAACCAAATAAATCAGGAGTCTGATTATCAGACCTAGAAAATTATAGAAATCGTGATTAAGAACATTACAGACTTACTATAATATCAGAGGTACAAGAGAGAAAGTACAACAACCATATTCTATAACAGCTTTACGATAAAGCCATTTAGAAAAAGTACCAGCCTTATAAGAAGTCAGTATGAAGCTCCCACCGGATTGTGTATGCACCAAAGGTGCAAGTATTATAATAGAGCTTCAAGTTGTGGATGTGAATTATACCTATGTGGAAGGAAGGTTATGAAAGAGATAAAAGATGTTATAATAGTCCATACTTTAGATAGAAGGCTAGAAGCACTGGGATTCAGTATCCAGGAATGATAGCAGCATCGTTAGTGGCATACTTTCCAGCCTATGGTTTCTATGTATCGAGAGGTCTAGTTAAAAGAGTAAAGAAGAATTAGAGATGATGTGATGCCTCGCTTGATGTTCCAGAATAACACGGGGAAATCTATGGTGCAATCAAGTTGAAGGAAGGTTGCGAGTAGTATAAACAGATATGTGTAGGTCGCAAGCTAAAGTATGGTAAAGCAACAAGGTTTTAAGAAGGAAGGAGTAAGGATAAGAAATAGCGAGTGAGAAGGTGATGAGAATGGATAAGTCCTCAGTATTAAGCCTATGAACACAAGGGAGCTAATGGTCTCTCTAAGTTATAGAAAGCTCAATATAGCCTGAGTGAACTCAAAGGAGTCTAAGACTAGTAGCATTTAGAAGAGATGGAATGCTGCCCTGGTAGTAGAATGAGGGTGTAATTGTGATAAATGAAGGATGATGTTTGGGCCTTCGATTGAGTAATGATTTCATGAATTGTACAAGATTAAAATACTCACGTGAGGAAAATCACATTGGGATGCTATGAAATATGGTTATGAAAGTATTGTATCGCCCCCGGGTGGATCAAGAAAATCACTTCAAATGTTCCACAATGCAGCGTAAGCCCTAGTGGCAATATATTATGTAAGAAGTTTCAAGTTATCAATGGATTATTGTAGATCAACATTGAGGTAAATCAACAATAGATGGGTAAAAGCTGCAATGTACGAGATGAGATTAAGCCCTCATTCTTAAGATGGACAGTAATGAAGAAGTATTAAAGGACTTAGATTTATACATATAGGACAAGCAACGAGAGTAACTTGGAGTTTGGTAGAAGACCTCAGCAACGATAAATCGAAGTAAGAATTATGGTATAGTATGGCCTACTTAGATGAAGTAAAGCCGATGACTCCAGAGGGACATCTTGACATAATTTTATATATGAACACAAAGTGAAGCCTAGAGATTGGCTAAAAGCTGGAGGAAAGAGAAGAGAAGAGTCGCATAGGCGCACATACAAAGTTAGAGTCGTACAGGCTGCATGATAGAAGGTAGCAACGATTACGAGATTAGAAGGATTCCGACTACAAGTTGTGGTGTGAGAAAGAGGCTTAAAGGGGGGAATGCCCTGGCCTTTGGATTTATTCAAAGAATAGTTGCCTAAATGGAAAGGAGAATATTCAAGTATTCGGAAGACATAAGTTATGAAAATGATAAGTGCATCAGTCAACATTCGAGGGCGAATGTTCCAAAGGGGGGAATGATGTTATAGCCCATGTTTTTGTACGTGAAAGTACACCATAAATAAATTGATGGAAGCTCGGAAATGAGATGTTACATCCCCCATTTTCGTACGTTAAAGTTTCTTCGCAAGTTAATCGACGTAAGCTCGGGAATGAGATTATTTTGAGATTATAAGTATTACGCTATTTCAAACAAGTGATAAGTAAATTCGTGAAGGAGAGAGGGTAAGCGAATCGAAGAAAATGAGTTTCGTCAAAGTTTGGCAATTTGGGAATAAAATACGGTCCGATATATAATACCCGGTACTTATGGACTAGTGCCATACCAGGAACTACATGACCATGATAGTATGGTGTATAAGGTAGGTTAAAAGTAAGTAGTATTTTAAGTAAGTTGAGATAATTCTTAACTATGTGGGTAATTAGTTAATTATTGGATAATGGGGATTACCTAGTTAATTAAGAAATTGTTGGGTGATTAATTATAGAAATTGGATAAGATTAGATCCTTCCCCAACGTGGCAGCCCATCACTATAATTAGTGACTCATGAATTATGTTGCAAAATGGCAAAGTTAGGTGAATTTTGGGTGGCTTAGTCATTATGCAAATGGGGCCCACAAATCTTAAATGTAAAGGATTTTCATATATCTTTAAGTGAGACACTTACAGATGGAAAATCTCAAACAAGATTCATATGACACTTTTACAAAGTAAGATAGATTAACGTGAGTTTGCTTCAGCAAGTTCATACAAGAACATGTATATAAATGTAACGTGAGTTCTTCAATAAATAATTCATACGAGACTACGTAATGTTATGGCAACGGGATTTTGCGATTCTAAGGGAGTACGGTGCAATCTTTCTCAAGAATATCATACGGATTTTCCCTACCCCAGCTATGTTATGGCTATCCCTCTTTCATTTTGGCATGATCTCGTAATTACATGTGTTTGGTAACGAGGCATAAAGAGAAGTTCATACTCCCGAATTTATATACAGTATCCTAGTCTCATAAATTACAGTATTCTCCTTATCGGGATTTCATATTTAATTGAGTATTGTCTTCTTCCAGTCAAGAGAGCAGAGAGCCTCTATGTACAATATTATAGTATTTTCATTACCATCGAGCTATAATCGATGGGCAGGCCCTTATTGGTCAACCTTTGATTAGATGGTAAGTTATATACCGAGCCTACTGTGGCCGAGCGCCTATGAGCGAGCCCAGAATGGCCGAGATAGAGAGCCTAGTATAGTAGAGCAGTTATATATACCGAGCCCTATAAGGTCGGACAACTATTTTACTTACTATATTGAGAGAGGTGAGTCAGTATCAACAGGTAAGCATATCTTCAAATTATCTTTGACTCCCAGTTACTTTCAGTCATTATATTATCAGTTCAGTCTCAGCTTTCAGTTATTCTGTTGCCTTACATACTCGGTACATTATTTCGTACTGACATCCCTTTTGCCCGGGACACTGCATTTCATGCGTGCAGGTTCAGACATACAGACGAGTAGACCTCCTCAGTAGGTGTTGCCCGAGTTCAGCTTGATCGGTAAGCTCCGCGTCCTTCGGAGTTGCCGGGTCTAGAGTTTTATGTATATCTTGTGTATATATGTATATGTATGTTATGAATAGGTCGGGCCCATGTTTCGATCACAGTAGAGGCTTGTAGACATATCCTGTCAGTCAGTGCAGTATGTTGGACTTGTAAGCCTTGTATGTATATTTTGTTGGTTTGCAGCTGTAGTAGTTATGACGGCCTTGTCGGCCCAACTTTATATTGATGTTTAGTCAGCGTTCACAAATTGCCTTGCAATGTGGCCCAAGGCCAAAGTATGACATTATATGTTTAGAGTCCCTTAGTCGTAAGTTGGTACGCAAGGATATGTGAGGAACCGGGTGCCGGTCTCGCCCCCCAGGTTCGGGGCGTGACAAAATATCAGTAAAATGCTAAACATAAACAAAGAACAACAGTATAACGCTAGCAAAGAATGGGAGAAACAACAAATAGCAACTAGGAGCAAATAGGTGATAACACAACAAGTAATCGGAACGCAGTTAAAGTATCATTAAAACCAATTAAGGAAAAAAATGACAACCGAATAATCAACCATCCTTACACAAGGTTTACACAAGAATCACCCTGAGGTACCACACCTCATAATCACAAATCTCGGGTCCTAACACATGAATCATAAAACACCTGGCACATCGTGCCCATATTACCAATCACAACCGCACGGACAACTCACGTGCCAATACTATTACTACCTCAGATCTACACAGACAACTCACGTACCAATAATAACAATACCTCATATCCGCACAGACAACTCACGTACTAAGGGTAACACTATCTCATATCCGGACAGACAACGCCCATGCCGCCAAAAACAATATCTCATATAGAAGGCATATATACAAGAATGCACGTACATGAATAATGAACATCAAGAATTATACTCCTAGAATGATATAGGTAACAGGTTACGGTGTATGCTTGTGCAAGTGTACTATCACAGCTCGAGTCGACAAGTAAGGTTAGAGACACCGAGTAGCACAATGGAAAAAACACAAAAAACCCGTAATATCATGACACACACAAGAAAGCTACACCACCACACAAATATCATCAATAACAATGCCCTCAGGCCATCACAAACCATCCCCGACATAGCCTACATTGTCTCGCTGCTTGCACAACAATAAAGTATATGCCCGCCTTGTCTCGCCACATGCGCAAATCCAACATATATAGCCCGCCTTGTCGCGTCACATGTGCAAATATCAATAATAATAATAGCACGGACAAATCACGTGCAAACACCCCGACAATCCTCTCAAAAATCCCACATGTGCCAAAAACATAACAACACAATATAACAACTTGCACCACATGTGCCCATATGCCACACCATTTCCATAACAACAATTCCAATACCATAACCACATATAGCCCACGACTCTACAACACCGAGTACAACAACATCAACAATAACATGAGGGTGTGACAAGTAAATCAACACAATAATTACAGCAACACAAAGAAACGGAAGAATAAGCTCAACAATGAAAGACATAAAAAGTAATAATGACTTCAAATAAGAATAACTCAAAAATGAGAGAGATAACATGTAACAACAACTTTAAATAAGAATAAATCAACAATGGGAGGGATAACATATAACAATGAATTCAAATGAGATTAACTCAACTATGAAAGAGATAACATGACAATAAAAGAGGCAACAACTCCAATTAATACATATAAGAGTATATTTGGAAATACAAGATAGAACATAAACTAACAACTTCAAATAAAGCATGTAAGGGTAAATTTAACAATGTAGTATATAACATGATAGGGCAACTTCAATTAAATGTACATAAGAAGCCTAAGGGTTTAAATCCGTCAAGTTTTCACATATAAGGCCGTGTACACACTCGTCACCTCATCTACACGTCTTCCAAATAATTCAAATAGTGCAATCAAACCAATCCCTATGGGGTAACTTCCCCACACAAAGTTAGGCAAGATACTTACCTCATCTGGGCCAAATCAACACTCAAAAATAGCTTTTACTTTACAATCCACCTTCGCACGACTCAAACCTAACAAAAAATGATGTAATAACATCAACCAATGCAAGTCAACAAAAGTCAACCTCAGGCTCGCCCGGTCAAAACTTGGGTCCAAGGGTAGATTCCGACTATCCATAACCCTACGAGTCTATATATGTGTTTTATTTTTAAATCCGAGCCCAATTTGACTCTCAAATCTCAAATTTTTATTTTTCAAAACATAGAAAACATTTCCCAAAATCTCACTTTGATTCTCAAAATTTTGATGTTGAATCTCATATATAATCATGTAATATAGTTAGAAATTGATCAAAAATCACTTAACCAATGATTGTATAAGAAAATACTCTATCCAAATAGCCTCTTACCGAGTCTAGGGTTCAAAATGAGAGAAAATGAGGTGAAATCCCGACTTCCAACCCTTATGTTCAGGTGCCGGTGTCGCAAATGTGACCTGGTGTTCGCAATTACAAACCTCACAAATGTGAAGAATGATCACAAAAGTGACACCCGTTACACTCCTGCTAATGTCACAAATGCCAAGATTTTATCGCCAATGCGTATATGAACACTTTGCTAAAGCGATCACTGTGATCGCAAATGCCATCTAGCCCAGCCTAGGCCCCATCGCAACTGCGAACCTTGCGTTCGCAAATGCAAACCTAATAGTTCTCAACATATCTCGAAAATGCGATCTCACCTCACAAATGCAAGATCGCAAATGTGAACAAAATCTCGCATTTGCGAGACCTGAAGCATCTGTGCAAAACTAGCAGAACTAAAACTCTTCAAACACCTAGAAACGTGTTTGAAACTCACCCGAGCCCTCAGGGCTCCAAACTAAACATCATCACAAGTCTAAAAATATAATATGAACTCGCTCGTATGATCAAAACATCAAAATAACATAAAAAACCACGAATCATACATCAAAACACATGAAATTAACATTGAAACTCAAGAACATCTAAAAACACAACCATGCGTCGGATTCCTATCAAACCAACTCGGAATGACACCAAACTTTGAAGACAAGTTCCAAATATCATAACAAACATATTTCAAGTCCCAAAACAAAAATCCGAACCCGATAGGCATAAAGTCAAACCATAGTCAAATATAAGGAATTTCTAAATCTTCAAATTGCCAACTTTCAGCAAAACATGTCAAATCAACCCAGGGACCTCTGAATTCAATTCTGAGCACACGCCCAAGTCCAAAATCACTATATGAAGCTATCAGAGCCATAAAACACCGCTCCAAGGTCATTTTTACAAAAGTCAAACTTCGGTCAACATTTCCGACTCAAGCTTTGAAAATGAGAATCATTCATCATAATTAATCCCGAAACATCCGAAGATCGAATCCGATCCTACACACAAGTAATAATACACAATATGAAGCAACTCAAGACCTCAAACCACTAAACGGAATACTAAAGCTCAAAACGACCTGCCAGATCGTTACAATAGTTGAATTGAACTTGTGTGCAAATTTTAGAAGTAATCCAAAGTGTTTAAGTGTGATTCAGATACTCATTTGAAATAATGAAGATTTAACAACTTAAAAAAATTCTATTTTGTTTGAGCCTCGATTCTTTGTTATGATATTCCCGTGGGTATTTTGAGGCTTTAGATAAGTTTGGATAATGTATTTGTACTTGTTGGTATTATTGGATGGGGTCCCGAGGGGCTCGAGTTTATTTTGGATAATTGGTTGAGAAACTAGTTAAGGATTTGAAGTTTGACCATGGTCAATATCGGTCAAGATGACCTTCTTTTCAGTATTTTGAGTACGCGAGTAGGTTCGTAGCATGTTTTATGATTGATATACATATATGGTTTGTGTCCTGGAGGTTCCGAATGAGTTTTGGGTGCTAAAACGAAGATTTTCTTATTGTTGTTGTTTTTTTTGGGTGCAAATAATTTCGAAAATACCATTTATGTCCCTGAAATTTGTAGACTTCCTTTAAAACTCCAAAAACATTATATATCCCTTATTTTAAAGCAACATTGGGTGATTCAAGAGGTTATCTTGGTTGTAATCTCGCAAGAATCATGTTGGGCTTAACAAACATGAGTTTCGTGATCATCTAGGACCTTATTTGGGGTGGGACAATTGTTGCATTTTTTACTTGTTTCGAAATTTAGTTACTGTTTCTCACAAGGTTTTGGAGCTCGGTTTTAGGCGATTCTGTAGGGGATTTTCACTACTTGGATTGGGGTAAGTATTTTTGACTCGTATTTATTATTATTTCATGATTCCAACCTCGATTTAAGTGTTTGATTAATGATTTGTATTGGAAAAATTGGGATGTTTTGTAAAAACATTTCTAAAACATAAATTGATGGTTTGAAGGCCGATTTGAGGTCAGAATTGAGTAATTTTGGTATGGTTGGACTCGTATCCGAATGGGTGTTCAGAATTTATGAGTTTTCTCGAGTTCCGAGGTGAGGACTCGGGGTTGACTTCTTGGGTTGTATTTTTTTATTTTAGTTAAAGATTGAATCTTTATTATCCGAAATTATTTTCTATTGTTTAATTTATGATATTAAGTTATTTTGGCTAGATTCAAGCCGCCCGGAAGTGGATTTGCACGGCAAGGGCTTATTAGTAGATTGATTTAGCTTGTTTGAGGTAAGTATCTTGCCTAAATTTGTGTAGGGGAAATACCCCTTAGGATTAGGTTTGATTGTACTATTTGAATTATGTGTGTACGTGACGTGACGAGTGTGTACACGGGCTTATATGTGAAAATTGACCGGTTTATACTCTTAGATTACTTATAAGCATTTAATTAAAGTTGTTATTAATTGCTCTATCTTTCGCTATCAAGGTTTTTCTTACATGCTTTACTTGAAGTTGTTATTACATGTTCTAGTTTCCATTTTCGAGGTTACTCTTATATGTATTTATTAGTAGTTGTTGTTGCATGCTATTCTTTCCAATGTTGAGTTATTCTCATGAATTTAGTCATAGTTGCTATTTCATGCTACTTATCTTATTGTTTAGCTTATGTTATGCATACAAATTTAAAGTTGCCATTTCATGGAAATACCTTTGTTGTTGAGTTATGGAAGTTTAGTTATTGAGAGTTATTGACACGTTTGTGGTTATTGAGCTTTTTGTACACATTGTGGTTGAGCCATGGGTTGTGTTGTGGTGACATTGGTATTATTGATTTTGGCAATGTTGTGGCATATGGGCATGTGTGGTGCGAGTTAATTATTGTGTTGTGATATTGATACGCATGCGGTGGTATAAGGGTGGGTATTGATGCGCATTCAGAGAGATAAGGTGGGATTTATACTCGTGTTGCTAGTAAGGGAATTACTTGAAGACACGCGGTGAGATAAGGGGCCTAAAGCGTGTGAAGCTATTTGGAAAAAAATGTTTTTAAAAAAAAAATATGTTTACCCGAAAAACGAATAGAGTTGAATTTGTACGTAGTTCTAAGGGTATGGGGTATAACTTGATACAAATTGTAAGAGTAAGTAGAAATATTGAATATTGACCGTAAACAATGAAATACAAACGAAGTTAAAAAGGGAAAGATTTATGAATAAGCTAGATGAATCAATGTATAAGGCTCAAAAGGATAATCTCTTAATCTAGGCATGTATCAACAATATTTGAGTTATAGTGTACTAATGACTTGATCTCTACAGAAATAATAGCCATCCCTCTTATAGTGGAGGGATGCTACTTTAGATATAGTAAAAAATACATAGTGGGAAACCCATGATAAATCTGCTTTTCCCTACTTTCAGCCAAGATTCTCTCTCTTAGTGCTGCTTTAACGACTCTTGTCTCTTGGCTCGATCTTGATTGGACTCAGTATTGGTCGGTATTAGTTGGTTTCTAGGTTTAGAGCTCGATGCGGACTTGAGCTCGATGCTGACATGGGGCCCGGTATTGATTCAGGCTCTGTGTCGGTTGGTGTTTGGTTCTGAAGCTTGATACCATCGCTTCTTATCATAACTCAATTTGGACTCGAGCTCGATAATGACGTCGAGCTCGGTATTTAATCCGACCTCGAAGCTCAAATCTCGTTCGTGCCTTCTTTAAATCTCACCTCGATATTACGAAGACGCTCTTCGGTCCATCTTCACCAATCGTACGAAGGTCAAAAATGGTTTTGACCGTATACAGATAGTACCCTCATTTCTCGGGAAGGATGTGGTGAGAAACGATATGATTTCGTAACGGCTCGATTGGATATACACTGACGTTTGCATCGAGCCCGACTATGACGTACGTGATAGCTGTCCCATCGATTCAGTTTACCAAGGCATTAAATGCCTGTCATACGGTGGTCGACCACTACTGATATTGAACCGTCGTTGCTCAATCTATAAGTAGCCCCCCCCCCCTTTTTTTTTTTACCATTTATCACTTTTATGCCTCCAACCTCCAAATTTTTCTAAGCTCTCTTTCATATCTTCTAAGTTCATCTGTAGGTCTGTGATTTTACTCCAAAAATCTTTCTTCTGTGATTTTTACTGCAAAATCTTTCTTTAAAATACCACATCTTTGTCATTTCCTTCTATTTTCGATCTCTAAATCCCAAATGGCAAAAACATCTAAAACCGTTCCTCAAAAAAGAAAAAGCTTCTTCTTCACAGCCTGCTGCTGACAAAACACCTGGGGAGCCACGACCTGAGGAGTGTGTTCCCGGGGTGTGTGTTCTACCTCCGATTTTAAGATCGACAAAGGCTCGTCGGTTCTCGGTCGATGTGAGCCAGTATCGAGGTATATGTGCTCGATAACCAAGGGGCATCTCGAACAGATAAGGAAATATTGCAACTGGGAGAACAAAGAAGTGGTAATCCCGGCTCCCGAGGAAGATATTACTACTCATGTGAAAGGGTTTTTAAGTGTTTATACTTACCCTTTCACGTTGGACCCACTCAACCCAGTTGTCATTGATTTTTGCCACTAGTACCAAATAACCCTACGCCAAATCCATCTTTCTTTTTGGCCGATCGTTATTCTGATCCGCTTCTTTGTGAACGAATTTGAGGGGATGCCTTTCACCCTCGACCATCTTATTAGATTGTACATCCCCCGCCTCTTTCGAGGGGGGTTAATAAAACTCCAGTGCCAGGCTACCAAGGTGCTGTTCTCGAGCATTGACGAGGACAAGGAATGAGGCTGGATGGGAAGGTTCATTCGAGTGAAGACTTCGGACCTAATTCCGACCGAGAAGATGACATTTCCCGAGAAATGGAAAATGAAGCGTAAGTGTAATTCTGCTGTTATCTCCTATTGTTTTTCCCCTTCGTTTCTTTCTCACCGATATCCCATTTTGTGATGCAGCGGTTCCTTGGATGCTCGGTGCAGTTCCTAACTTTAAGAGCTGGGTACGGGACCTGGTTTCGACCTCTACATACGCCAAGCGCTTGTGGCGTGATTTGTTAAAGGGTCGATAGGAGGCCAAAAATTCATGGTAAGCTTTTTTCTCATGTCTTTTATAGTTCGACAAAAATATTTTCCATATACTTAACCAATTTTCTTATGTGTAGGCCTGGGAAAAGATGCGGTTTTGAGGCCCCCGTTTGGTGAGGAAGAGACGCCGGCCCTGGTCCCGAAACCGGTGAAGGACCATAAGATAAAAAGGTCCTTTACTTCTGAGGATCCACAACCTAAGACAAGGCGCCTCGTAAGCCAAGGAAGAATACCATCCCTTTGACCGAAGAATTAGTTCGGTTTCTAAGAGATGAAGACGAGGAAGAAGAACAAAATAATGGGTCCGTACTGGTGACCCGAGTGAAGAAAACCATTGATGCCCCAAAGGCAGCTGGGTCGATGGTTGTTTATGAGCCTCTGCCTCGAACTAAGGGGATATCATAGAAGGGTTCGGGCAAAGCCCCCGAGTTGCTGGAGATCGAGGATGCCTCCCACCGAAGTCAACAAATTGTGGATATATTTGAAGGGGTCGGCCCTGAACATCTCCGAACCGAACAGAATGCCCCAAGCGACTCACCTACTCTCCCCGCTTTTTTCGAAGGGGTGATTCGGGAAGCCCAAGCTTTGGGGACCCTCGAGGTAGGCCGATTCAATGAAGGAGAGGATCACTTTTGTGATTTGTTTACTGGTGTCGAGGATGTTACTGGCCCTAGTGATGTGTCGGGCCTTTTCTTCGAAGTGCAACAAGCTCTGAATCGGGTAAGCTCTAACTCCCTTCGTTGGTGCCAGCTTTATGTTTGCTTTTCTTTTCTAACTTCTTTTCTTCTTCTTTCGTAGGCCTCACTGGTTCATCGAGAGGCATGTTCTCGATCTCGAGCTGAGTTGAGTCGGTATGAGGCTGACCTCCGAAGGGTCACTGAAGAGAAAAACGCCCTTAAACTCCTCTGCGGGCAAAGGGAAGAGGAAATCAGGGAGCTCCAAGCCAATTTGGCCAAGGCTCATTAAGACCAGGACGCCTGACTAAGTAGGTAATGATAATCTTAAAAACCCATGGGCTCAATTCTGGAACGATGGCTAATATTACGATCTCACAGTTACAGCAGAAGCTTGAGGTGATCGAGCTACTTCGTGAGGAGGTTGATACGATAAGGGAGGAGACCTTGGGGTGGAAAGATGGCATGGACCGCCTTGTTGCAGAAAAAGAAACTGCTCGAGCCCAATTATTATCTGCCGAAAGTCAATTTCAAGGCATAAAGGAGAGGAGCTCGGTTCAAGCAAGGAAAATAGAGGAGCTCGAGGATCGGTTGGCATCCGAACTTGCTAAGGCCAAAGTTGAAGCAAAAAAAGCAAAAGCCGAGGCAGATGCATTCGTGGCTGTCTATCGGGCCGATGCCGAAGCAGTTCAGGTACAGGCGAGAAAGGCAACCGAGACTACTCAAACTCAAGCATATTGGGTTACTGAAATCGCCAAATGCCAATCTTAGAGGGAGACCCTCGAGGAAATCCATGCTCAAGGTTTCGATCTCACTAAAGAGATAAAAAAGGATAAAGAACTTGAAGCTGAAGCTGAAGCCCTGACTTCCGATGAAGATGATGATGATGGTGATGATGATGAGAGTAAGAGCGAGTCTGAGAGCGGGGAGGAGCTTGATGGTGAAGAGGCTACTCTCGGAGATAATCAGGAACCTTAGGGTTTTTGTTTTTGATCTTTTTAGTGTATGGTCCTGATCAGACCTTGTAAATACCCATATATATGAAGATCATTTCCTTTCCCGATTTGTCTTTGTTTCGTATTCTACCTTATGAAAATTTTGCTTCAGTCAAGCCTTAGGAAAACTCTGTTTCATTCATGTCTTATGAAAGTTTTCATAAGTTCGAGGTTTTAGGAAATTTGATCGAAGCCGGATCTTGTAGTCTTTATAACCGAGTGAGCGATTGCTCGAACTCGAAGTAATGTAATCCCTAGGCTCTTAGGCTTAGTAGTTGAGTGAGTTATTGTTCAAACTTGAAGTAATTGTAGCCCGTAGGACTTTAATAGTCGAATGAGTGATTGCTCGAACTAGAAATAAGATTAGCCCTTAGGCTTAGTAGTCGAGTGAGTGATTGTTCGAACTCGAAATAAGAGTAGCCCGTAGGCTTAGTAATCGAGTGAGTGCTTGCTCAAACTCGAAGTGAAGTAGACCGTGGGCTTAGTGATCGAGTGAGTGATTGCTCAAACTAGAAATAAGAGTAGCCCATAGGCTTAGTAGTCGAGTGAGTGATTGCTCGAACTCGAAATAAGAGTAGCCCGTAGGCTTAGTAGTCGAGTGAGTGATTGCTCGAACTCGAAATAAGAGTAGCCCGTAGGCTTAGTAATCGAGTGAGTGATTGCTCGAACTCGAAGTGAAGTAGCTCGTAGGCTTAGTGGTCGAGTGAGTGATTGCTCAAACTCGAAATAAGAGTAGTCTGTTAGGCTTAGTAGTCGAGTGAGTGATTTCTTGAACTCGAAATAAGAGTAGCCCGTAGGCTTAGTAGTCGAGTGAGTGATTGCTCAAACTCAAAATAAGATTAGCCCATAGGCTTAGTAGTCGGGTGAGTGATTTCTCGAACTCGAAATAAGAGTAGCCCGTAGGCTTAGTAATCGAGTGAGTGATTGCTCGAACTCAAAATAGGAGTAGCCCGTAAGCTTAGTAGAGTGAGTGATTGCTCGAATTCAAAATAAGATTAGCCCGTAGGCTTAGTAGTTGAGTGAGTAATTGCTCGAACTCGAAATAAGAGTAGCCCGTAGGATTAGTAATTGAGTGAGTGATTGTTCGAACTCGAAATAAGAGTAGCCGGTAGGCTTAGTAATCAAGTGAGTGATTGCTCGAACTCGAAATAAGAGTAGCCCGTAGGCTTAGCAGTCGAGTGAGTGATTGCTCGAACTCAAAGTAAAGTAGCCTGTAGGCTTAGTTGTTGAGTGAGTGATTGCTCGAACTCGAAATAAGAGTACCCCGTTAGGCTTAGTAGTCGAGTGAGTGATTGCTCAAACTCGAAATAAGAGTAGCCTGTAGGATTAGTAGTCGAGTGAGTGATTGCTCGAACTCGAAATAAGAATAGCCCGTAGGCTTAGTGGTCGAGTGAGGGATTGCTCGAACTCGAAATAAGAGTAGCCCGTAGGCTTAGTAGTCGAGTGAGTGATTGCTCGAGCCCAAAATAAGAGTAGCCCGTAGGCTTAGTAGTTGAGTGAGTTATTGCTCGAACGCAAAATAAGAGTAGCCCGTAGGCTTAGTAGTCGAGTGAGTGATTGCTCGAACTCGAAATAAGAGTATCCCGTAAGCTTAGTAGTCGAGTGAGTGATTGCTCAAACTCGAAATAAGAGTAGACCGTAGCCTTAGTAGTCGAGTGAGTGATTGCTTGAACTCAAAATAAGAGTAGCCCGTAGGCTTAGTGGTCGAGTGAGTGATTGCTCGAGCTCAAAATAAGAGTAGCCCGTAGGCTTAGTAGTCGAGTGACTGATTGCTCGAACTCGAAATAAGAGTGGCCCGTATGCTTAGTAATCGAGTGAGTGATTGCTAGAACTCGAAATAATAAATAGCCCGTAGGCTTAGTAGTCGAGTGAGTGATTGCTCGAACTCGAAATAAGAGTAGCCCGGAGGCTTAGTGGTCGAGTGAGTGATTGCTCGAACTCGAAATAAAAGTAGCCCGTAGGCTTAGTAGTCAAGTGAGTGATTGCTCGAACTCAAAATAAGAGTGGCCCGTAGGCTTTGTAGTCGAGTGAGTGATTGCTCGAACTCGAAATAAAAGTAGCCCATAGGCTTAGTAGTCGAGTGAGTGATTTCTCTAACTCGAAATAAGAGTAGCCCGTAGGGTTAGTGGTCGAGTGAGTGATTGCTCGAACTCGAAATAAGAGTAGCCCGTAGGCTTAGTAGTTGAGTGAGTGATTGCTCGAACTCAAAATAAGAATAGCCCGTAGGCTTAGTAGTCGAGTGAGATTGCTCGAATTAAAAATAAGCGTAGCCCGTAGGCTTAGTAATCAAGTGAGTTCCTGCTCGAACTCGAAGTGAAGTAGCCTGTAGGCTTAGTGGGACTTAATTTCGTTGATTGTTTCGGTTGGCAGTCCCCGATTTATAGATTAATGGTCGGCCCTTAAGCCTGTTTGCATAATAGATCACGAAATAAAGGATGGATTCTGAGATATGAGATATCGGTAAAAAATTCCCTTTATGTCATTATATATGTGTTTATGTTCTGTACCAGGGATCGAGCAAACTACATGAGCATGGTTCGTTTTGACCATTTGGCTCTTACAATTTTTCCTATCGAAACCCTGTTGTCATGAAGTAACTTTCTTGCTTCAAACTTGATAATCGAACTTTAAATATTCGAGGTAATGCTCCCCAGTATTCGAGGTTTATTGTAAAGAGGCCCCAGATACTGTTGAATTGTTCCAAGTTAGCATGATCAATGGTTGCCTCATTAAAAACCTTGCCGAAAAACTCATTTGGGATAAAACCGGTCTAAGGAAAAAAGAGTACAATGCGTGCTCTTAGGCCTATGGCTCTGTGTTGAATAATCCGTCCCTATTCCTGATCGAACTCCTGCAAGGGTTAGTTTTCGAAATATAAATGAACATGGGAGGATCATACCTTAGCAGTAGTATCATTTTAGGTGCGACACATTCCAATTGCTTGGTATTTGTTTGTCGTATATAATACCGAGCTTGTAGGATCCTTTACCGACGATTTTGAGTACCTGATACGGTCCTTCCCAGTTTGGACCTAGTTTTCCTTCATTTGGATTTCGGGTGTTGAGGGTGACTTTCCTTAGCACTAAGTCCCCGATTTTAAAATGGCAAAGATTGGTTCTTTGATTATAGTATCTTTCGATCCGCTTCTTTTGGGCGGCCAATCGGTCGAGAGCGGCTTCTCGTTTTTCATCCAATAATTCGAGGCTAGTATTCATAGCCTCGTGATTTGACTCTTCTGTTGTATGTCGAAACCTGGCACTAGGTTCCCCGACTTCGACTGGAATCAAGGCTTTGGAGCCATATACTAAGGAGAATGGGGTTTCCCCCGTACTAGACTTTGATGTTGTTCGATATGCCCAAAGAACTTCAGGTAGAATTTATCTCCATTTCCCCTTAGCGTCGTTCAACCTTTTCTTTAGGTTTTGAATGATAGTCTTGTTCATCGGTTCGTCCTGTCCGTTCCCACTAGGGTGATACGGTGTTGATAATATCCTTTTTATTTTGTGGTCTTCGAGGAATTTTGTCACTTTGCTGCCGCTAAACTTTTTCCCATTGTCACACACTATTTCGGCGGGTATCCCAAATCGACATATGATATGATCCCAGATGAAGTCTATAACCTCTTTCTCTCTCACTTTCTAGAATATCTTTGCTTCAACCCATTTAGAGAAATAGTCAATCATAAATAAAATGAACTTAGCTTTACCTGGGGCCGATGGCAGAGGGCCGACGATATCCATTCCCCATTTCATGAATGGCCATGGGGATAGGACTGAGTGAAGTTGCTCTCCGGGCTGATGGATCATCGGTGCAAACCTTTGACATTTATCACATTTTCGAACAAACTCCTTTGCATCTTTGTCCATATCGATCCAATAATATCCTACTCTGATTATTTTTTGGACTAATGAATCGGCACCAGAATGATTTCCACAAGCGCCCTCATGAATCGCACGTAGGATGTAGTCGGTGTCTCCTGGTCCTAAGCATACTGACAATGGTCCGTTGAATGTCCTTCGGTATAATGTTCCATCTTCAGTCAATGTGAATCGAGCAGCTTTGGTTCGTAGAGCCCTTGAATTTTTAGGGTCCGATGGGAGCTTTTCCATTCTCCAAGTATTCAATATACTTATTCATCCAATCCTTGGTTAAGCTTGTAGAGTTTATCTCGGCATGACCTTCCTCGATCACGGATCTCGAGAGTTGAACAACAGTCCCCGAGCCGATCTCATCTTCTTTGACCGACGACCCTAAACTTGCAAGCGAATATGCCTTAATGTTTTGTTCTTGAGGTACATGCTATAAAGTTCATTCCTTGAAACGGTGCAAGGTTACATGCAGCTTGTCCAAATACCTTTGCATTCTATCCTCTCGAACTTCGAAAGTTTTATTTACTTGGTTCACCACCAGTAAAGAGTCACACTTGGCTTCAATGACTTCTGCTCCTAAGGTTTTATCTAGCTCGAGACATACAATCATGGTCTCGTACTCGGCCTCATTGTTAGTCAACCTGGAAGTTTTGATAGATTGCCTAATAGTGCTACCTGTGGGCGGCTTCAAAACGATGCCTAGCCCGGACCCTTTCACATTCGAAGCACCGTCTGTGAAAAGGGTCCACACCCCCGATGATGTACCTGATTTTAACAAGAGTTCCTTTTCAACTTTGGGTACGAGGGTTGGCGTGAAATTGGCCACGAAGTCTGCTAAAATTTGAGACTTGATGGTCGTCCGGGGTTGATATTCGATATCCTACCCATATAGTTTGACGGCCCATTTGGCCAATCGGCCCGATAGTTCGGGTTTTTGAAAAATATTACAAAGTGGGTAAGTAGTTAATACGCAAATGGGATGACATTGAAAGTATGGTCTTAACTTTCTAGAGGCACTTATCAGTGTAAGTGCCAATTTCTCTAAGTGTGGATATCTAGTTTCTGCTTCCCCCAAGGTTTCATTTACATAATGAACGGGAAATTGCGTACCTTGCTCTTCTCGAACTAGGACACCACTTACTGCTATTTCCGATACCGCCAAGTACAAGTAAAGTTTCTCATCTGCCTTCGGAGTGTGAAGCAGCGGTGGACTTGATAGGTATCACTTCAATTACTCTAATGCCTATTGGCATTTCGGGGTCCAGGAGAAATTGTTCTTCTTTTTGAGTAGAGAGAAATATCGGTGGCTTCGATCCGACTACCTCGAACTGAATCGGCCTAAGACAGCTATCCTTCTGGTTAGCCTCTGCACGGCTTTTACACTGTCTACGACGGTGATGTCTTCGATGGCCTTGATTTTATTGGGGTTGATATCGATCCCCCGATTCGATACCATGAAGCCAAGGAACTTTCCCGACCCGACCCCGAAAGCACATTTCTCAGGGTTGAGCTTCATGTTGTATTTCCTTAAAATCTCAAACATT
This sequence comes from Nicotiana tomentosiformis, assembly GCF_000390325.3. Taxonomy (NCBI): domain Eukaryota; kingdom Viridiplantae; phylum Streptophyta; class Magnoliopsida; order Solanales; family Solanaceae; genus Nicotiana; species Nicotiana tomentosiformis. The sequence goes on along the minus strand of NC_090814.1, from coordinate 43,335,387 downwards.
TCCTGCAAATGAGCCAAATGGTCCTCTGCGCGGAGGGAATTAACTAGCATGTCATCAATATAAACTTCCATTGATTTACCTATTTGTTCCTCAAATATTTTATTTACTAGGCGTTGGTAAGTAGCTCCTGCATTTTTTAGCCCGAAGGGCATTACATTATAACAATATGTTCCATACTTGGTGATAAATGAAGTCTTTTCTTGGTCCTCTGAGTTCATTTGGATTTGATTGTACCCGGAATAGGCCTGAGAGAAGTAATGATCTCGTGGCCGGCCGTGGCATCGATCATGCGATCGATGTTAGGAAGTAGAAATGAATCTTTGGGGCATGCCTTGTTTAAATCCTTATAATCTACACACATTCTAAGTTTGTTCCCTTTTTAGGGACTACAACTACATTGGCTAAACATTCGGGATATTTCACCTCCCGAATGGATCCTATTTTGAGAAGTTTAGTTACCTCGTCCTTTATGAATGCGTGCTTTACCTCGGACTGGGGTCTTCTCTTTTGCTTCACCGGTTTGAACCTAGGGTCCAGGCTTAGCCGATGCATCGTTATCTCCGGTGGGATCATATCATGTCTAAATGGGACCAAGCAAAACAATCTATGTTATCAATAAGAAATTAAATAAGCTTTTTCCTGAGTTCGGGGGTTAATCCCGTTCCCAGGTATACCTTTCCCTAGGGTAGGTACTTGATCAATATAGCCTGTTCCAGCTCTTCGACCGTTGATTTGGTGGCGTCATAATCTTCAGGAACAATAAAAGTTTGAGGGGTCAGAAAATACTCCTCTTCGTCTTTTATCTCCTCCTTCCCTGATTCGGTCGAGGCTGGTGGCTGTGATTGCTATTTGACTTCCTGCTTATTCTAATACACATATCATTCTTGAATATCCCAAAGGATAACATAATGTGATAGGAATATTCGGAACACATTTTGAATACATAATTCTCGACACTTTGCTTATTCGGGACAATCAAATTTATTGGGAACAACTCGGAACATAGAATAAGGAACTTGAGCCAACAATACTTGAAACTTATGGGAAGATCATGGAATTCATTTACAAAAGAGTAGTTTAGCCAACATACCTGAAATTTGCCCCTTAATGATACTACAATGATCCACTATACTAAGAAACTTCAATCTACAATAACAACATCCATTGGGAACAACATTAGTACAAATCCCATAGTTTAGGCCATTTAGGCATTTTATCAAACATCTAGTAGACATGAATCTCTACATCTCTTAACCATAGAGTTATTTCATCTAACTACTACCATTTACCAAAAATTTATCCTACCATCATTCTTAAACAATTCATAACTTCCAACATCATATACATGACCATCCATCCACACCCAACCAACAAAATTCCATTAAATAATCACCTTTCAATCTATACAATGGTTATGTATTTAAATTGAGAACTTATGGCTTCCAATCACCATACCATAAGTTCCAATACTTAATTCATACTCATATTCCCATAATATATCCATACATGTAAGTCTAAGGGTGTAGGATTACCTTTTGGAAGAAATCCTGCAAAATCCTCCTTTGAGTTCTTGAAGAAATTTCTTGAAGATCTATGTATTTTATGGAGGATTGAGTTAGTTTTAGGGTGGAATTGATGGAATGAAATACCAAATTAGTAGGGATTACTCACCTTGAAGATTAGGAGAGTTGGAGGTCTTGAGAGAGTGGAGGAAAACCCCAAAATTCGGCCAAGAGAAATGGGGAAAAATGAACCCCGAAATGAGTATATATTATTTCGGGCGCCACAAGTGGCATGGGACGCTGCCTGTGGCGCTGGTTCAAGAGCCTAAAAGAAATCCCAGTGCCAGGGTTAGCGCCCCACAATACCCTGGGCGTTGGTGATGGGAAATTGTTTCTATTTTGCCCGAAAATGGGCATAACTCTCTCATACGATGTTTGAATTCGACGATTCTTTTTGCTATGGCTCTGTAATTTCTATATGAATCTAATTCTTTAACCAAAACATTATTTGGAGCTCATTTTCTTAATGTGATACAACATATGCTTGAAGAAACAATGTCGTTGAAACACCTTTGATGTCAAAATAATGCGGTTCCACCCCATAGGTCTCCTTTGATACTCGAATACATTATTCTCGAATACCGTTGTCACACTTTAAAATATTAAATCATTAGGAAATTTTAACGGGGCCTTACAATGAGACACATTGTTAACGCAGACATTAGGTTCCACTTTCATTGGCCTTGTTTGTGCAGGTTGTTTCAAGTACATTATATTATGTATTCCACGTATAGTTCATATGGCTCAGTTGATCCTAAAAGATGTTTAGAATGATGAAAGTAGAATTAGACTTGAAATGTGATTCTATGGGATGTTTCGTAGTTTCTTGATGTACTTTATTTGCCTCTTATTTGAGTTACCGTATTTTCATATATTATTTTGACTGCCTTACATACGAGTACTATTCCACATGTACTCACGTCCCTTTTACCGGGGGTGCTGCATATTTTAATGGATGCAGTTATGCTTCTACAAGATTATATGGATCTTTGATAGGGATCTTCTTCACTACTCAGCTTATGGTGAGCCCACTACAGTTCTAGTGGGTGTTTGGGTCTAGTTCATTTTATGTATATAGGTATCTATTGTCATAGAAGCTCCATGTACACCATGGGTCATGTACTTAAGTTTTGAGTTTCGTCATGTATTTATGTTCACAGATATTTATGAAGCTATGTATCCATCACGAGAGAAAAAGAAAAAAAAAGAAAAAAAGAAAAAAAACTATTTATGGGCCATTGAGCCAAATGTATTCAATATGAAAGTCAATATCTAATTATATTTTGATAAATCATGCATGAGTAATGATGAGAGGTTGATGTAAAGTAGGCTTGCTCGACCGGATTTACTCGGTTGAGCGCCGGTTGCGCTCCCCGAGGGGCGTGATAGTGCCGCAGACCTGCCGGGAGGAGTTACATAGGCAGTTTGAGCAGCTACAATAGGAGGGTATATACGTGACTTAGTATGAGATGATATTTTTAGAGTTGGCACATCACGCGATCTGGTTGGTTCCCACTAAGAGGGAGAGGATTAGGAGGTTCATTGATGGCCTCAACTATAGACTGTGTTTTTTCATGACTCGGGAGAACCCATCAGGTGCTAGGTTTGACGAGGTGGTTGATATTGCTAGACGGTTGGAGCTGGTCCATAGTTAGGAACACAAGGAGAGGGAGGCCAACATGTCTCGTGGTTCGGGTGGTTTCAGCGGCATTGCATGCTCCATCAGTTCAGGGTTCATCTGTACCAGGTCATTCTAGTAGCTATTCTGGCTCTCGAGGTTTGATTTAATCTCCACCACCATCGAGGAGTTGTTTCGGGTGCAAGGAGTTCGGACATGTGTGGAGACAGTGTCCCCGTCGATTTGGAGGTTTAGTTCAGCAGAGGGGTCAGGTTATTGTCAAGCCCAAAAATCGGAGAGCGCGGCCGGCGCTCAACCGAGTGAACCCGGCCGAGCAAACCTGTTAGATTTCCTTCTACCCAAACTTATCCATGAATAAAGATAATACATAAATTCGTTAATTAGGCAATAAGGTGATCACTTCTACAATACCAATTCATTACCATTAGTTCCATCATTATAAAGTCTCAAATTTCATACACGTTGTTCATAGTCTGTAGTGGAACAAGTAATCCAAACACAACATAACTAGTTTGACTTCCCCATCACCAATACACAACCCACACAATGTCTACAGAGCCTATATAGATATAGAAGAGTGCTATGATAATGCCGGCAACAAGGCCCCAGCTATACCTCAAACACAATAAACAAAGAACAAAAGATACATGACCCCGAAATGAAGTGGGGCTCACCAAGTAAGCTGGGAAGAGGATGTAAAGCTATCACTAATCAATGTCTCCTGCTGTGGAACCACCTGTATCCATTAAAGATGCAGCACCCCAGGCAAAAGAGACGTTAGTACATGTCAAATAGTACTACTATGAAAACCAAAACATCTATTCAAGAACATGGACATACAACATGAGTATGATGAATAATGGTAATAATCATAGGGCTTAGATACCTATAAGAGTCAAACAGATTTGTTAAGAACTTCCAATAACATTTATAAATTCTCAGTCAGGGATTCTCTACAACAACCTTTTTCACAGAGCGACTTTGCCGCCTCACCCCAATATATATACGGGTGGACATGCAATCACAATACCATAAACTCCACATAAAGCAGCCCCGCCGCCTCACCCCAAAGTACGTGGGTGGAGGTGTATTCCACAATACCAAAACTCTACATAAAGCGGCCTTGCCGCCTCACCCCAATATATGCTGGTTGAGGTGCATTCTATAATATCAAAACTCTACACAAAGTAGCCTTGCCCCCTCACCCCAGTGTATGCGGGTCGAAGTGTAATCCCAATCATAATCTTTACACAATTTAGCACCCTAGTTTTCATTTGAAACACAACTTGAAGTTATGACATTTGGTTATGGAATCCATACTTTGAACACGTTCTCAAAATAGTAACACAACACAACAATAACATTTGGAACATGTACGGAACATATATCTCTTGTCACAAAGCATATTCAGAATACTCGATTCTTGGTGAACAACTTGAAACTTACAAGAATAATGCGGGGTTCAATTTTAAGAGAAGAGTTTAGCCAGCATACCTCAATTGAGCTTCCTTAAACTCTAAAATGTTCCAGAATTCTTAGCAACTTCAATTTATTTTAGAAATATAACAAATTGAAAAAAAATTAGGAAGGTATTCATGGGTTTACCTATTTTGAGCATTTTATCAAACACTAGGTGTGCAAATTTGACTACAACGTTCTTCTACAAGATTTTCTTCATTTCACAACCCAATCTTTTCTTATTTGAGCTCAACAATCTTGCCACTAACCTTATTATTACATTCATGTATAAATAATACTCTCACGCCCAAGAATCATACTCCTAATCAACCATCTTCTACCCAAATTCAAAATTGAAAACTAGTGTATGGAATCTTACCTTTTAGATGAAGAACTTGAGGGATTTCTTGTTGGATTTCAAGGCTTGAGATAGATTTGATGAACAAGGGCTTAGGAATTCCTCCTCTCACTCTAGAGCACTTTCCCCTCTCTAAAAATATCAGATTATCCATCCAAAATGACCCTAAGATCATTTTATAGGAACTAGGGTCGGGTTATGAAATTAGTAAAACGGACCCTCAAAATCCGGACCGAGCTACAGACCAGGCTAGGCACGGTCTATAGAAGCTGTAGACCGGCTTCACGAGCTCTGTAGCATGGTCTACCGCGATGCAAACCTTGCATCGTGAGGTATATAGCACGGTCTACCGCACTATAGACCTTGCACCACGAGGCATATAGCACGGTCTACCGCGCTACAAACCTTGCATCGCGAGGCATATAGCACAGTCACATTCTTTCAGCCTTTGGGAATTTGGTCATAAATCTTGTAGGAGTGTCCAAATGACGAACGATTTGAAGCGTTAGAATCTAGACTCAAAGGGCTTTAATTTGATAGGAGATCCCCTCCTAAGTAGTTATAGTTTGGTAGCAGCATGCGTTTGAAGTAGGAGATTTTGCGAATTGAGACATCCTTTCCACTTAATGTATCCAACTTGTTCCACACGAATTCTTGCCATTTACAAAACTCCTTAGTATGTTCCAACACACCTTAAACATATATTTTTCATTTCAACATAATGTGGTTCTATCCCATGGGTCTCTTTTAATACTCGAACACGTTATTCCCAAATACAGTTGGCACACCTTAAAATCTTAAATCATTAGGAAATTTTAACGGGGCCTTACAGTTATGACTTCCCCACCAGTTACTTCACCACCCGCCCAACCAACTCGGGGTGGGGGCTGAGGCAGCTAGAGGTCACCCTATATGGGGATGCTGATTAGGTGGTGTTTGGACTCGATGCTTTCCGACTAGGCCAGAGGCTATTACTTCAGACACATTGATCACATGTATTATCTTACTATACCATAGGGATGCTTCTATATTGTTTGACCCTGGTTCCACTTATTCGTATGTATTATCATATTTTGCTCGTTATTAGGATATGCCCCGTGAGTCCTTAGTTTTACCTGTTCATGTATCTACGTCAGTGGCCGATTCTATTATTCTGGACCATGTGTATACATCATGTGTGGTAACTATTAGGGGATTTGAGACTAGATTTGATCTCTTATTGCTTAGCATGGTTGACTTTGATGTGATTCTGGGCATGGATTGGTTGTCTCCATGTTATGCTATTATGGATTGTCATGCTAAGACCGTGACGTTGGTGATGTCGGGGTTACCTAGGATCGAGTGGAGAGGTTCTCTGAACTATGTTCCCAGTAGTGTGATTTCATATTTGAAGGCCCAACGTATGGTTGGGGAGGGGTGTTTGTCATATTTGGCTTTTGTGAGGGATGTTGGTGCTTATACCCCTACTATCGATTTTGTTTCGGTAGTATGAGCCTTTCCGGATGTGTTTCCTACAGACTTGCCGGGCATGCCACCCAATAGGAATATTGATTTTGGTATTGACTTGGTGCCGGGCACTCAACCCATTTCTATTCCTCTGTATTGTATGACACCAGCAGAGTTGAAGAAATTGGAAGAGAAACTTCAGAAGCTTCTTGATAAGGGGTTCGTTAGGCCTAGTGTGTCGCCTTAGGGTGCACCAGTTCCGTTTGTGAAGAAGAAGGATGGTACTATGAGGATGTGCATTGACTACAGACAGTTGAACAAAGTTACAATTAAGAACAAGTATCATTTGCCGCACATTGATGACTCATTTGACCAGATTCAGGGAGATAGGGTGTTCTCTAAGATTGATTTGAGGTCTGGGTACTAGCAGTTGACGATTCGGGACTCGGATATTTTGAAGACGACATGCAGAACCCGCTATGGTCACTATAAGTTCCTTGTGATGTCTTTTGGATGACCAATGCCCCAGCATCTTTCATGCATCTGATGAACAGTGTGTTCCAGCCATATCTTTATTCATTTGTCATAGTATTTATTGATGATATCCTGGTGTACTCATGTAGCCAGGAGGAGCATAACTCAACTCTTATTTCAAACATATGAAGCCCCAAAATTTGACTAACTCCCAAATTTTTCAAAATATTTGGCGGAGTTTCCCTTGTAATTGGGCCTATCCACCTATCAGAAAACCACCCTAACAATACATCCACAACTCAACAAAGCATCCCAATATATATCAAATTCCTCGAAAAAACTTTTCGAGGCCTTACATCGCCCCCCGTTTAGGATCATTCGCCCTCGAATGAAGAGCAGAGTCCGCCCCAAACACCTAACATAACTCAACTCTTCTTTCAAACATCTCAAACCCTAAAATTTGACTAACTCAGAAATATTTCAAAATTTTCGTCAGAGTTTCGCCTGTAGTTGGGCCTATCCACCTGTTAGAAAATCATCAAAACCACCCTAAAAACACATCCACAACTGAATATAGCATCACAATATATATTAATAACACTAATCGCGACATTACAGGCATTACATCATCCACTGCGGTATCCTGACATGAACTGTACATATTTAAATCATTACACATAGAAATTACCTTTCGAACCACAACCATTTGTCTATAAAAACAAGTGAGAATATTTTCTTTCCACAACACTCTTGACCTTCGAGGTATCCTCATCGACTCAGACTAGTCTACAACTTTCATGCACATTAGTCTAGCTCGGCACCACAAGACCTTAAAATTCCTCGGCGAAATTTTGCGGGGCCTTAAATCTTTCCCAGCATAGGATCATTCATCCTTAAATGAGGAGCAGAGTCCGCCCCAAACCCCTAACATAACTCAGCTCTTCTTTCAAACATCTCAAGCCCCAAAATTTGACTAACTACCAAATTTTTCAAACTTTTTGGCAGAGTTTCCCCCTGTAATTGGGCCTATCCCCCAGTCAAAAAAGCACCAAAACCATCTTAACAGCACATCCACAACTCAATATAGCATCACAATATAAATCAATAACATTAGTCTCAACATTACAGGCATTACATCATCCACTTTGGTATCCTGACATGAACTGTACATATTAATATCATAACACATAGAAATTACCTTTCGAACCATAACCATTTAGCTATTCAAACAAGTGAGAGTAATTTCTTTCCACAACACTCTCGATCTTCGAGGTGACCTCCTCGACTCACATTAGTTTACAACCTCCATGCACATTAGTCAACCTCTGCACCACAAGACCATAAATTTCTCGGCCAAATATTACGGGGCCTTACATCCTCCCCCGCATAGGATCATTCGTCCTCGAATGAGCAGCAGAGTCCGCCCCAAACACCTAACATAACTCAACTCTTCTTTCAAACATCTCAAGCCCCAAAATTTGACTAACTCCCAAATTTTACAAAATGTTTGGCAGAGTTTCCCCAGTAATTGGGCCTATCCACCTATCAGAAAATCACCAAAACCCCCTTAACAACACATCCACAACTCAAAATAGCATCAATATATATATATATATATATATATCAATAACACTAATCTCAACACTACCGGAATTACATCATCCAGTGTGGTATCCTGACATGAACTGTACATATTAAAATCATAACACATAGAAAGTACCTTTCGAACCAACACCATTTGGCTATACAAACAAATGAGAATATTTGTTTTCCTAAACACTCTCGGCCTTCGAGTTGACCTCCTTGACTCACATATACTGTAACCTTCATGCACATTAGTTTACCACGGCACCATAAGACCTTAAATTCCTCGGTAAATATTTCAAACTTTTCGGTAGAGTTTCCCCTATAATGGTGCTTATCCACCTATCAGAAAAGCACCAAAATCACCTTAACAACACATCCACAATTTAAACAAGCATCACATATATATATATATATATATATATATATATATATATATATATATATATATAAACAATAATCTCAACATTACAGGCATTACATCATTCACAGTGGTATCCTGATATGAAATGTACATATTTAAATCATAACACATAGAAAGTACCTTTCGAACCACAACCATTTGTACAAACAAGTGAGAATATTTTCTTTCCACAACACCCTCGGCCTTCGAGGTGACCTCCTCGACTAACATTAGTCTACAACCTTCGTGCACATTAGTCTACCTCTGCACCACAAGACCTTAAATTCCTCGGCAAAATTTTACTGGGCCTTACATCCTCCCCCGCATAGGATCATTCGTCCTCGAATGAGGAGCAGAGTCTGCCCCAAACCCCTAACATAACGCAACTCTTCTTTCAAATATTTCAAGCCCCAAAATTTGACTAACTCCCAAAATTTTCAAACCTTTCGGCAGAGTTTCCCCTGTAATTGGGCCTATCCACTAGTCAGAAAAGCACCAAAACCACCTTAAAAACACATCCACAACTCAAAAAAGCATCACAATATATATATATATATATATATATATATATATATAAAACACACTAATCTCAACATTACAAGTATTACATCATTCACAGTGGTATCCTGATATGAACTGCACATATTTAAATCATAACACATAGAAAGTACCTTTCGAACCACAACCATTTGTCTATACAAACAAGTGAGAATATTTTGTTTCCACAACACTCTCGGCCTTCGAGGTGACCTCCTCGGCTCACATTAGTCTACAACCTTCGTGCACATTAGTCTACCTCGACACCACAAGACCTTAAATTTCTCGGCGAAATTTTACGGGGCCTTACATCCTCCCCCGCTTAGGATCATTCGTCCTCGAATGAGGAGCAGAGTTTTTCCCAAACACCTAACATAACTCAACTCTTCTTTCAAACATCTCAAGCCCCAAAATTTGTTTAACTCCCAAATTTTTCAAAATATTCGGCAGAGTTTACCAAGTAATTGGGCTTATCCACCTAACAACACATCCACAACTCAATATAGCATCACAATATATATCAATAACATTAATCTCAACATTAAAGACATTACATTATCTATTGTTGTATCTTGACATGAACTGTACATATTTAAATCATAACACATAGAAAGTACCTTCCGAACCATAACCATTTGGCCATACAAACAAGTGAGAATATTTTCTTTCCACAACAATCCTTGCCTTCGAGGTGACCTCCTCGTCACACAATAGTCTACAACCTCTCTGCACATTAGTCTATCTCTACACCACAAGTCCATAAATGTATCGGCGAAATTTTACGGGGCCTTACATCTTCCACGAATGAGGAGCAGAGTCCACCCCAAACACCTAACATAACTCAACTCTTCTTTCAAACATCTCAAGCCCCAAAATTTAACTAACTCCCAAATTTTACAAAATGTTTGGCAGAGTTTTCCCTGTAATTGAGCCTATCCACCTGTCAGAAAATCACCAAAACCACCCTAACAACACATCCACAACTCAAAATAGTATCACAATATATACCAATAACACTAATCTCATCATTACAGGCATTACATCATCCACTCTGGTATCCTGACATGAGCTGTACATACTTAAATCATAACACGTAGAAAGTACCTTTCGAACCACAACCATTTGTCTATACAAACAAGTGAGAATATTTTCTTTCCACAACACTCTCGGCCTTCGAGGTGACCTCCTCGACTCAAATTAGTCTACAACCTTCGTGCACATTAGTCTACCTCTGCACTACAAGACCTTAAATTCCTCGATAAAATTTTACGGGGCCTTACATCCTCCCCCGCATAGGTTCATTCGTCCTCGAATGAGGAGCAGAGTCCGCCCCAAACCCCTAACATAACGCAAATCTTCTTTTAAATATCTCAAGCCCCAAAATTTGACTAACTCCCAAATTTTTTAAACTTTTCGGCAGAGTTTCCCCTGTAAATGGGCCTATCCACCAGTCAGAAAAGCACCAAAACCACCTTAAAAACACATCCACAACTCAAAAAAGCTTTAGAATATATGTGTGTGTGTATATATATATATATATATATATATATATATAACACTAATCTCAACATTACAAGCATTACATCATTCACAGTGGTATCCTGATATGAACTACACATATTTAAATCATAACACATAGAAAGTACCTTTCGAACCAAAACCATTTCACTATACAAACAAGTGAGAATATTTTCTTTTCACAATACTCTCGGCCTTCGAGGTGACCTCCTCGACTCACATTAGTCTACAACCTTCGGGCACATTAGTCTACCTCTGCACAAAAATTTGATTTTCAAACATCTCAAGACCCTTAATTTGACTAACTCCCAAAAGTTTCAAAATATTCGGCAGAGTTTAACCTGTAATTGGGCCTATTCACCTATCAAAAAAGCACCAAAATCACCCTAACAACACATCCACAACTCAAAAAAGCATGACAATATATATCAATAACACTAATCTCAATATTATAGGCATTAGATCATCCACTGTGGTATCATGACATGAAATGTACATATTTAAATCATTACACATAGAAAGTACCTTTCGAACCACAACGATTTGTCTATACAAATAAGTGAGAATATTTTGTTTCCACAACACTCTCGGCCTTCGAGGTGACCTCCTCGGCTCACATTAGTCTACAACCATCGTGCACATTAGTCTACCTCGACACCACAAGACCTTAAATTCCTCGGCAAAATTTTACGGGGCCCTACATCCTCCCCCGCTTAGGATCATTCGTCCTCGAATGAGGAGCAGAGTCTTCCCCAAACACCTAACATAACTCAACTCTTCTTTCAAACATCTCAAGCCCTAAAATTTGTATAACTCCCAATTTTTTCAAAAACTTCGGTAGAGTTTACCGGGTAATTGGGCCTATCCACCTGTACGAAAATAGCCACAACCATCCTAACAACACATCCACAACTCAAAAAAGCATCACAATATATATCAACAAAACTAATTTCAAAATTACATGCATAAATCATCCAAAGTGGTATCCTGACATGAACTGTACATATTTAAATCATAACAAATAGAAAATACGTTTCAAACCACAACCATTTGGCTATACAAACAAGTGAGAATATTTTCTTTCCCTAACACTCTCGGCCTTCGAGGTGTCCTCCTCGACTCACATTAGTCTACAACCTTCGTGCACATTAGTCTACCTCGGCACCACAAGACCTAAACTTCTTCGGCGAAATTTTACTAGGCCTTACATCCTCTCCCTCTTAGGATCATTCGTCCTCGAATGAGGATCAGAGTCCGCCCCAAACACCTAACATAACTCAACTCTTCTTTCAAACATCGCAAGCCCCAAAATTTGACTAACTCCCAAATTGTACAAAATTGTCGGCAGGGTTTCCCATGTAATTGTGCCTATTCACCAGTCAGAAAATCATCAAATCCACCCTAACAACACATCCACAACTCAAAATAGCATGATAGTATATTTCAAAAACACTAATCTCAACATTACATGCATTGGATCATCCACGGTGATATCATGACATGAAATGTACATATTTAAATCATTACACATAGAAAGTACATTTCGAACCAACACTATTTGGCTATACGAACAAGTGAGAATATTTTCTTTCCACAACACTCCCTGCCTTCGAGGTGAACTCCTCAGCTCACATTAGTCTACAACCTTGGTGAAAATTAGTCTACCTCGACACCACAAGACCTTAAATTCCTCGGCAAAATTTTGCGGGGCCTTACATCCTCTCCCTCTTAGGATCATTCGCCCTCGAATGAGGATTAGAGTCCACCCCAAACACCTAACATAACTCAACTCTTCTTTCAAACATCTCAAGCCCCAAAATTTGACTAACTCCCAAATTTTACAAAATTGTCGACATGGTTTACCATGTCATTGTGCCTATCCACCTGTCAGAAAATCACCAAAACCACCCTAACAACACATCCACAACTCAAAATAGCATCATATTATATATCAAAAACACTAAGCTCAACATTATAGGCATTAGATCATCCACAGTGGTATCATGACGTGAAATGTACATTTTTAAATCATTACACATAAAAAGTACATTTCGAACCAACACTATTTGGCTATACGAACAAGTGAGAATGTTTTCTTTCCTTAACACTCTTGGCCTTCGAGGTGACCTCTTCGACTCACATTAGTCTACAACCTTCGTGCAAATTAGTCTGTTTCGGCACCACAAGACCTTAAATTCATCGGCGAAATTTTACGGGGCCTTACATCCTTTCCCGCTTAGGATCATTCGTCCTCGACTGAGGAGCAGAGTCCGCCGCAAACACCTAACATAACTCAACTCTTTTTTCAAACATCTCATGCCCTAAAATTTGACTAACTCATAAATTTTACAAAATTTTCGACAGAGTTTCCCTTGTAATTGGGCCTATCAACCTATCAGAAAATTACCAAAACCACCCTAATAACACATGCACAACTTAAAATAGCATCACAATATATATCAGTAACACTAATCTCAATATTATAGGCATTAGATCATCCACTGTGGTATCATAACATGAACTGTACATATTTAAATAATAGCACATAGAAAGTACCTTTCGAACCAACACCATTTGGCTATACAAACAAGTGATAATATTTTCTTTCCACAACACTCTCTGCCTTCGAGGTGATGTTCTTGACTCACATTAGTCTACAACCTTTGTGCACATAAGTCTACCTCGGCACCACAAGACCTTTAATTCCTGTGCAAATTTTACGGGGCCTTACATTCTCCCCCGCTTAGGATCATTCAACTTCAAATGAGGAGCAGAGTCCGCCCCAAACACCTAACATAACTCAACTCTTCTTTCAAACATCTCAAGCCCCAAAATTTGTCTAACTCCAAATATGTCAAACAATTCGGTAGAGTTTCCCCTGTAAATGGGCCTATCCACCTGTTAGAAATTCACCAAAACCACCCTATCAACACATCCACAACTCAAAAAAGCATCACAATATATATCAATAACACTAATCTCAACATTACAGGCATTACATCATCCACAATGGCATCGTGACATGAACTGTATATATTTATATCATAAGAAATAGAAAGTACATTTCGAACCATAACCATTTGGCTATAAAAACAAGTTAGAATATTTTCTTCCCTAACACTCTCGGCCTTCGAGGTGAACTCCTCGACTCACATTAGTCTACAATCTTCGTTCACATTAGTCTACCTCTACATCACAAGTCCTTAAATTCCTCGATGAAATTTTACGGGGCCTTACATCCTCTCCTGCTTGGTATCATTCGTCCTCGAACGAGGAGCAGAGTCCGTCCCAAATACCTAACATAGCTCAACTCTTCTTTAAAACATCTCAATCCCTAAAATTTCTCTAACTGCACAATTTTTCAAAACTTTCGGTAGAGTTTCCCCTATAATTGGGCCTATCCGCATGTACGAAAATCAACAAAACCATTCTAACAACACAACCACAACTCAAAAAAGCATCATAATATATATCAATAACATTAATGTCAAAATTACATGCATTACATCATATACATTGGTATCCTGACATGAACTGTACATATTTAAATCATAACACATAGAAAGTACCTTCTGAACCACAACCATTTGGCTATACAAACAAGTGAGAATATTTTCTTTCACTAACACTCTCGGCCTTTGAGGTGACCTCCTCGATTCACATTAGTCTACAACCTTCGTGCACATTAGTCTACCTCGGCACCACAAGACCTTAAATTCCTCGGCGAAATTTTACGGGGCCTTACATCCTCCCCCGCTTAGAATCATTCGTCCTCGAATGAAGAGCAGAGTCCGCCCCAAACACCTAACATTACTCAACTCTTCTTTCAAACATCTCAAGCCCAAAAATTTGACTAACTCCCAAAATTTACAAAATATTTGGCAGAGTTTTCCCTGTATTTGGGCCTATCCACCTGTCAGAAAATCACCACCCTAACAATACATTCAAAACTCAAAAAAGCATCACAATATATATCAATAACACTAATCTCAATATTACAGGTATTACATCATCCATAGTGGTATCCTGACATGAAGTGTATATATTTAAATAATAACAAATAGAAAGTACGTTTGGAACCACAACCATTTGGCTATACAAACAAGTGATAATATTCTTTTTCCCTAACACTCTCGGCCTTCGAGGTCACCTCCTTGGCTCACATTAGTCTACAACTTCGAGAACATTAGTCTACCTCGGCACCACAAGACCTTAAATTCTTTGGTGAAATTTTATGGGGCCTTACATCCTCTCCTGCTTAGGATCATTCGTCCTCGAATGAGGAGCATAGTCTGTCCCAAACATCTACCTTAACTCAACTCTTCGTTCCAACATCTTAAGCCCCAAAATTTGTCTAACTCCCAAAATTTTCAAACATTTCGGTAGAGTTTCTCTTGTAACTGGGCCTATCCACATGTACGAAAATCAACAAAACCACCCTAACAACACATCCACAACTCAAAAAAGCATCACAATGTATATCTTTAACACTAATGTCAAATTACATGCATTACATCATCCACAGTGGTATTTTGACATGAACTGTACATATTTAAATCATAACAAATCGAAAGTACGTTTCGAACCACAACCATTTGGCTATACAAACAAGTGAGAATATTTTTCTTTCCCAAACACTCTCGGCCTTCGAGGTGACCTCCTCGACTCACATTAGTCTACAACCTTCGAGCACATTAGTCTACCTCGGCAACACAAGACCTTAAATTCCTCGGCAAAATTTTACGGAGCCTTACATCCTCTCCCGCTTTGTATCATTCGTCCTCGAATGAGGAGTAGAGTCCGTCCCAAAATATTAACATAACTCAACTCTTCTTTTAAACATCTCAAGCCCCAAAATTTGACTAACTCACAAATTTTACAAAATGTTCGGCAGAGTTTCCCCTATAATTGGGCCTATCCACCTATCAAAAAATCACCAAAACCACCCTAACAACACATCCACAACTCAAAAATAGCATCACAATATATATCAATAACTTTAGTCTCAACATTACAGACATTAGATTATCCACTGTGGTATCATGACTATCACGCCCTAAAACCGTTGAGCGCGACCGGCGCTCAACCGAGTGAACCCGACCGAGCAAGCCTGTTAGATTTCTTCTACCCAAACTCATTCATAAATAAAGAGAATACATATTTTCCTTAATTAAACAATAAAGTGGTTGTGTCTGCAGTTACCAATTTCTTACCATAAGTTTCACCATTTTTAAAGTCTCAAATGGACAAGTAATACTGCCACAACATAGTATAGTTTATCTTTCCCACTACCAATACATAACCCACACTATGTCTACGGAGCCTCTATGGATAAAGAAGAGTACAATGATAATGCCGGCAATAAGGCTCCGGCTATACCCCAATCATAATACATAAAGATCAAAAGATACATGACCCCGAGATGAAGTGGGGCTCACCAAGTCAGCTGGGAAGAAGGTGTACTGCTATCACTGATAAATGTCTCCTGTTGTGGAACCACCTGCATCCATTTAAATATGCAGCGCCTCCGACAAAAGGGACGTTAGTACCGTTAAATAGTACTAGTATGAAAACTAAGCACCAATTTAAGAATTTAGAAATACAAGATAATTATGATGAACCAATGCGGCAATAGAATAATATAGATAATTGTCTCAACCATAGCAAGCTTATTAAAAGTTATCAACAACATTTTTATAGGATTTAAGATGAGATCCTATATAACCATCTTCACCCAAAGCGGCCTCGTCTCCTCATCCGATGTATGAAGGTGGAGGTGTACGTACAATACCACAAATCTAATCAAGCGGCCCTGCCGCCTCACCTCAATGTATGCGGGTGGATGTATAACCACAGTACCAAGAACCTACACAAAGCGGCTATGCTGCCTCACCCCAATGTATGCGGGTGGAAATGTATCAACAATACCAATACCAACACATAGCGGCTATGCCGCTTCACCCCAATGTATGCGGGTGGTGGTGCAACAACAATACCAAAACCATACACAAAGCGGTCGTACCGCCTCACCCCAATGTAAGAAGGTGGAGGTGCAGTCCCACAATATCATAATCCCTACACAAATTGGTCATGCCGCCTCACCCCAATATATATGCGGGTGGAGGTGTATCACAACCACAATCTCTATACTATAATCCCCACACAAAGCGGTCATGCCGCCTCACCCCAATGTAAGCGGGTGGAGGTGCAGTCCCACAATATCATAATCCCTACACAAAGCGGTCATGCCGCCTCACCCCAATATATATGCGGGTGGAGGTGTATCACAATTACAATCTCTATACCAAAATCCCCACACAAAGTGGTCATGCCGCCTCACCCCAATGTATGCGGGTGGAGGTGTATCACAATTACAATCTCTACACAACTTGGCATAATACCTTTCACATAAATCACGACTAGAATTATAACATGTGGATACGTAATCCATAGTTTGGGACACATCCTCAATTTATAATGCAATATGCTAATAGTATTTGAAATACGAATTGAACATATATCTTCATCACAAAACTTATCGGAATACTCGATTCATAATCAACATCTCGGAACTTACAAGCATAATGAGAATTCCAACTCTTAAAGAAGAGTTTAGCCAACATACCTCAATTGAACTTCCTTAAACTCTAAAACGTTCTGGAATTCTTAGCAACTTCAATCTATTTTAGAAATATAACAAATTGAACCATAATTAGGAAGATGATCATGTTTCTAGTTCATTTGAGTATTTTATCAAACATAAGGTGTGCATTAGGTTTCAAGGTCCCTTTTATGGAGGATTCCATCATTCCACAACCCAATCTTTACCATGCTTAGTTCAACAATCTTCCTACACCCCTTGATATCACATGCATGTAAAATAATCAACTCTCATGCCCAAACATATCTTGCTAATTACCCATGTTCAGATGATTTCGAAATTAGGGTTTAGTGTGTAGAATCTTACCTCTAGGATGAAGACCTAGTGAGCTTGTCTTCTTAATCTTCCAAAACTTGAGCACGAATTAAAGAACAAATATTGGATAACACCTTCTCACTCTAGGACACCTTCTCTCAATCTAAAGTCGCTTTTACACGAGAAAGGGGGACCACCCTCTAAGCCTAAGTATGTGTCAGATAATAGCTTAAAAATGACCCAAAGAGTGTATTTAATGAAATAGGGTCGGGTTTTAAAAACCCAAAAATGGAGCTCCAGAACAAGGTATGCGATCGCTTAACCGATATGCGGACCGCATATCGGTCGCATAGTTGGTTACAAAATAGCCAAAATAATTGCCTGTGTATGCAGTCACTATACGGTCCGCATAACCGTTATGCGGTCGCATAATGCACCGCATAACTTCTATGCGGTCGCATAGTCGGCCGCATAATTGCTTCCAATTGGCCCAATTAACTGCCTCACTTTGCGGCCATTATGGGGTCCGCCAAAAATATTTCTTTACTTTCCGGTGCATTGTTCAACCAAAAATGTCCGAGCCGCGGTCAAACACGTAAACCTAGTCCGACACCATGAAATATTATTTTCTTTGCAAAATGTACCGGGATTACTACTTAAGTACTTTGAAATTTTACGGGGTGTTAAATTCTCCTCCGATTAGGATCATTCGTCCTCGAATGAGGGTAAAAATCCATCATTAGCATCTTATGCAACTTAGTTTGTTTTATACCACATCTAGCAGCCCCAAATTTGACTAACTCCCTAAATTTCCACAACTTTTGCCAGAGTTTCCCTTGTAATTAGACCTATCCACCTGTCAGAGAGTCTCAGAAACACATCCTAACAACATATACATAATCCAACAACGTAACATAATACAAAACAACACCAACTGTGGCCTTACAAGCAATTATATTACCAGAACGGAACACCCTTAACACCAAATGTACAAGTTATACATATTTCATAGGAATATCCCTTAGCATTTTCATAAGGCACAACTCATAATTACATGGTTATTCAAATAAATAAGGATACATTTTCTTCATTTCTTCTTCGGCCTCCCAAGTAGCCTATTCAACCTGTTGGTTTCGCCATAGCACTTTCACGGATGCAATTTCTTTGTTTCTCAACTTTCGGACTTGCCGATCATTAATAAAAACTGGAATCTCTTCATAAGTCAATTCTTCATTTGCCTCAATGGTCTCAACCGGAACAAAGACTGTCGGGCCTCCAACTACTTTCTTTAACGTAGACACATGAAACACCGGGTGTACTAATGACATCTCAGGTGGTAGCTCAAGCTTGTATGCTACCTCACCGATCCTCTGAATGATTTTGTACGGTCCGACATACCTCGGAATCAATTTCTTTCTTACCAAATCGCATTACATCCTTCATGGGGGAAACATTCAAAAATACCCAATCATCTTCCTTGAATTCCAAATCTCTACGACGAACATCCGAATAGAATTTCTGACGACTCTGAACAGTCTTCAACCGCTCCTTAATGATTTTAACTTTTTCCATAGCCTGATGCACGAGGTCTGGCCCTATCAACTCTGCTTCCCCAATTGCAAACCACCCAATGGGAGATCTACATCTCCTACCATATAAAGCCTCGAACGATGCCATTTGAATGCTAGCATGATAACTATTGTTATATGCAAATTCTATGAGTGGTAAATGATCATCCCAGCTACCTTTGAAGTCTATAACACAAGCGCGCAACATATCCTCAAGCGTCTGAATAGTCCACTCTGCCTGCCCCTCAATCTGCGGGTGAAAGGCTGTACTAAGATTCACTTGACTACCCAAACCTTTCTGAAATTTCTTCCAAAAATTAGCAGTGAATTGTGCCCCCCGATCAGAAATGATAGAAACTGGGGTGCCATGCAACCTGACTATTTCTTTGATATACAACTGAGCATACTGCTCCACTGTGTCGGTAGACTTAACGGGCAAAAAGTGTGCTGATTTCATGAGTCAACCCACAATCACCCAAATTGAGTCAAACTTGCGCGGAGTGCGCGGTAATCCTACCACAAAGTCCATATTAATCATTTCCTATTTCCACATTGGAATTTCTATGTTCTGTGCCAACCCACCAGGCCTTTGGTGTTCTGCCTTCACTTGCTGACAGTTCGGACATCTTGCTACAAAGTCCGCCACATTCCTCTTCATATCATTCCACCAATAGTCTTCCTTAGATCATAATACATTTTTGTAGAACCTGGGTGCACAGAATACCTAGAAGTGTGAGCTTTGGTCAAAATTCTTTCACGGAGACCATCCACATTTGGAACACAAAGTCGCCCTTGGTACCTTAGTGTACCATCATCCATGCCAAGAGAAATGGCCATGGTCTTATTTTTATGAATCCCCTCCTTCAACTGCACCAACAATGGATCATTGTATTGCTTCTCTTTGACTTCCACAACAAGCGATGATTCAGCCCTATTTTGCACAATTACCCCTCCTTTACTAAAGCCCTCAAGACGAACTCCCAAACTAGCCAATCGGTGAACTTCCTTGGCTAATGGCCTCTGATATGCCTCCAAGTGAGCCAAACTACCCATAGATTTCCGGCTAAGAGCATCCGCCACAACATTAGCCTTCCCCGGATGGTATAAAATATCAATGTCATAATCCTTGAGTAATTCAAGCCATCTTCTCTGCCTCAGATTCAATTCCTTCTGTTTGAAAATATATTGAAGGCTCTTATGGTCCGTGAATATATCCACATGGACCCCATATAAATAATGACGCCAAATTTTCAATGTAAATACCACCGCCGCAAGTTCTAAATCATGTGTTGATAGTTCTTTTCATGATTCTTTAGTTGCCTAGAACCATAAGCTATCACCTTCCCATGTTGCATTAATACACATCCAAGCCCTATTCTTGAAGCATCACAATATACCACAAATCCATCTATACCCTCTGGTAGAGTCAACACCGGCGCCGTAGTCAGCCTTGCTTTCAATTCCTGGAAACTCTTTCCACAAGCATCTGACCATTGGAACTTAATTACCTTATGCGTCAATTTAGTCAATGGAGAGGCAAGAGTAGAAAACCCCTCCACAAACTTTCTGTAATATCCAGCTAAGTCTATGAAACTGCGAATCTCTGTTGGAGTTGTAGGCCTCGGCCAATTTTTCACCGCTGAAATTTTCTGAGGATCAACCTTAATTCCCTCACTAGAAACTACATGACCCCAGAATATGACTGATTCAAGCCAAAATTCACACTTTGAAAACTTTGCATATAACTGGTGTTGATGCAGGGTTTGCAGAACTACCCTTAGATGATCGGCATGGTCTTCTCGACTTTGTGAATATACAAGAATATCGTGAATAAACACTATCACAAAAGAGTCGAGGAATGGCTTGAAAACGCGATTCATAAGATCCATGAAGGCTGCTGGGGCATTTGTTAGCCCAAAAGACATCACCAGAAATTCAAAATGCCCATACCGGGTTCTAAAAGCTATTTTCGGAATATCCCACTCCCTGATCTTCAATTGGTGATACCCGGATCTTAAATCAATCTTGGAGAAGTACCTGGCACATTGCAATTGATCAAACAAGTCATCTATCCTTGGCAGTGGGTACATATTCTTGATTGTGACCTTATTAAGTTGCCGATAGTCAATACACATTCTCAGTGACCCATCTTTCTTTCTTTCAAAAAGGACCGGTGCGCCCCAAGGCGACACACTCGGCCGGATAAAATCCTTTTCTAACAAATCTCTCAATCATTCCTTTAGCTCCTTCAATTCTGCCGGTGCCATTCTGTAGGGTGGAATAGATATAGGAAGTGTGTCTGGCATCACATCAATCCCAAAATCAATCTCCCTGTCTGGTGGGATCCCAGGGTGTTCATCCGGAAAGACTCCTGGAAATTCATTCACAACAGGCATGGACTCAAGTGTAGGTGCCTCAGCATCGGTGTCCGTAACCCGGACCAAATGGTAAATACATCCCTTGTTTATCATCTTTGTGGCCTTAAGGTAGGAAATAAACCTACCATTTGGCACTACATCATCACCCTTTAACTCAATAACTGGCTCATTTAGATATTCGAACCTAACAGTCCTGGTTCAGCAATCAAGCTTGGCAAAACAAGAATAAAGCCAATCCATCCCCATTATCACATCAAAATCGACCATTCTCAATTCAATAAGATCGGCCACGGTGTCTCGACCACGCAATGTGAAAACAAAACCCTATAAACCCGCACAGCTAAAATAGACTCACCAACCGGAGTAGATACAGAGAACGGATCATAAAGTTGCTCTGGTTCTATCCCAAATTCCATAGCAACATAAGGAGTGACATATGACAAAGTGGAACCCGGATCAATAAGACCATATACATCATGAGATTGGACAGTCAATATACCTGTGACAACATCTGGAGAAGCCGCTGATTCCCGACGTGTCCGCATAGCATAAAATCTGCTGGGTCCTCCCAAATTTTGTGCACCACCTCTAGCTACACCACGCTCTGCGGGTGCTGGGGTGCCTCTAGCTGGAGGTGCTGTAGATGTAGTAGCTGCAGAATTAGCTGGTTGTGCTGCACCTCTGCCCATATTTTGGCGGGACTAGCAGCAATCTCTCTGAATGTGACCCCGCAAACCATACCCATAGCATACTGGTAGGTCTATGAAACAGGACCCATAGCGTATCCTCCCACACTTAGGGCATGGAAGCCTCCGCTACTGAAACCTTCTGTCGGGCCGACCCTACTGGTGGGGTCCCCTATTGCCCTGACTGGGTCCAGATGACTGTGCACCCATCGAAGACTGGGTGAATGATTGGGATGGTCCTGATGACCCTCCCCTGAATGCCGACCTACCACCACCACCACCAGAAGAACCACCAAAGTTGCCCGCGGACTAGGCCTTGCTGCTACTCTGACGCTCCATTCTGTTCTTGAATTTGCTGGTCTCTGTGGCTTGAGCAAATGCCACCATCTTACTATGTTCATATCGGAATTTAAGGCTGCTGTAGAGGCCTCATTTATAATCAAGGGGCTAAGGCCCTGTACAAACCGGCGCACTCTAGCTTCCATAGTGGGCAACATATGAATATCATACTTGGACAAGCGCGCAAACTCCATATGGTACACCCACACATTCACACTACCCTGCTTCAGGCTTTCAAACTCAGTGGCACGAGCTGCCTTAGTTTCAGCAGGAAAGAAATGATCCATAAAGGCATCTGTGAACTCACCCCACCTTGCCGGAGGGCTTCCTTTCTCACGGGATTCCTCCCACAACTCAAACCAAGAATAGGCCACCCCTTTCAGGCGGTAAGAGGCCAACTCTACTCCGTCTATCTCTATAGTATGCATAACCCAGAGAGATTTATGCATCTCATCAATGAAATCCTGGGGGTCCTCCTCGGAATCAGTACCTGTAAACACTGGAGGATCTAACTGAAGATACTTGTTCACCCTGGAACTAGCAGATTCTCCTGGGAGGATCTAACTGAAGATACTTGTTCACCCTGGAACTAGCAGATTCTCCTGGATGACTGGAAGAAGTAGGCCCAACACTCGATCTCTGGGCCTAAGAAGCCACTAACTGTGTCAACATTTGTATGGGTCCCCTAATATCAATATCAAACACACCAGAATCAGAAGCTGGAGCTAGAGGTGGAATTGGAATATCAGTTGGAGGAACCGTTGCACCTTCTGTAGGGGTAGGGAAAGGTGCGGCCTGATCAGTTGTAGTAGAGCCAGGCAGTGTAGTAGCTGGAGGAATATTCTCACTCCTTGGGTGCTCACCCGCATTATCAATTATATGATTAACTATCACTCCTGGGGTGACATTGGCTCTTTGGCCAGTTCTTGCCTTCTTCTTAGGTGCCATGTACTGAAAATTAGAGCAACGCAGAAGTTAAAGGAGGAACAATCTTACAACCAGCTTTATCGCACCATCAAGAACATGAAAGAAGAGTATTATTCCTAAATGCCCAAGTAGCATCCTAATTATAGATGTGGTCGATAACACACCGATAATAAGGACTCTACTAGACACAGCTCTGAGACATCCTAGGACACTTTAAAACCTTAGGCTCTGATACCAAGTTTGTCACGCCCCAAAACCGTGGAGCGCGACCGGCGCTCAACTGAGTGAACCCGACCGAGCAAGCCTGTTAGATTTCTTTTATCCAAACTCATTCATGAATAAAGAGAATACATCTTTTCCTTAATTAAACAATAAAGTCGTAGTGTCTGCAGTTACCAATTTCTTACCATAAGTTTCACCATTTTTAAAGTCTCAAATGGACAAGTAATACAACCACAACATAGCATAGTTTGTCTTTCCCAGTACCAATACACAACCCACACTATGTCTATGGAGCCTCTATAGATAAAGAAGAGTACAATAATAATGCCGGCAACAAGGCCCCGGCTATACCTCAACCATAATACATACAGATCAAAAGATACATGACCCCAAAATGAAGTGGGGCTCACCAAGTCAGCTGGGAAGAAGGTGTACTGCTATCACTGATCAATGTCTCCTGCTGTGGAACCACCTGCATCCATTTAACGATGCAACGCCCCCGAAAAAATGGACGTTAGTACCGTCGAATAGTACTAGTATGAAAACTAAACACCAATTTATGAATTTAGAAATACAAGATAATTATGATGAACCAGTGCGGCAATAGAATAATATAGATAACTGTCTCAACCATAGCAAGCTTATTAAAAGCTATCAACAACATTTATAGGATTTAAGATGAGATCCTATATAACCATCTTCACACAAAGCGGCTCCGCCGCCTCACCCGATGTATGCAAGTGGAGGTGTACGTATAATACCACAACTCTAATCAAGCGGCCCTACTGCCTCACCTCAATGTATGCGGGTGGATGTATAACCACAGTACCAAGAACCTACAAAAAGCGGCTATGCTGCCTCACCCCGATGTATGCTGATGGAAATGCATCAACGATACCAATACCAACACATACAGGCCATGTCGCCTCACCCCAATGTATGCGGGTGGTGGTGCCACAACAATACCAAAACTATACACAAAGCGGTCATACCGCCTCACCCCAATGTAAGCGGGTGGAGGTGCAGTCCCACAATATCATAATCCCTACACAAAGCGGTCATGCCGCCTCACCCCAATATATATGCGGGTGGAGGTGTATCACAATCACAATCTCTATACCATAATCCCCACACAAAGTGGTCATGCCGCCTCACCCCAATATATGCGGGTGGAGGTGTATCACAATCACAATCTCTACACAACTTGACATAATACCTTTCACATAAATCACGACTAGAAATTATAACATGTGGATACGTAATCCATAGTTTGGGGCACATCCTAGATTTATAATACAATATGATAAGAGCATTTGAAATACGAATTGAACATATATCTTCATCACAAAACTTATCGGAATACTTGATTTATAATCAACATCTCAGAATTTACAAGGATAATGAGAATTCCAACTCTTAAAGAAGAGTTTAGCCAACATACCTCAATTGAGCTGCCTTAAACTCTAAAACGTTTGGGAATTGTTAGGAACTTCAATCTATTTTAGAAATATAACAAATTGAACCACAATTAGGAAGATGATCATGTTTCTAGCTCATTTGAGAATTTTATCAAACACAAGGTGTGCATAAGGTTTCAAGGTCCCTTTTATGGAGGATTCCATCACCCCACAACCCAATCTTTACCAAACTTAGTTCAACAATCTTCCTGTACCTCTTGATATCACATGCATGTAAAATAATCAACTCTCATGCCTAAACATTATCTTGCTAATTTCCCATGTTCAGATGATTTCAAAATTAGGGTTTAGGGGGTAGAATCTTACCTCTAAGATGAAGACCTAGTGAGCTTGCCTTCTTAATCTTCCAAAATGTCAGATAATAGCTTAAAAATGACCCAAAGAGTGTATTTAACGAAATAGGGTCGGGTTTTAAAAACCCAAAAATGGAGCTCCGGAACAAGGTATGCGATCGCATAACCGATATGCAGACCGCATATCAGTCGCATAGTTGGTTACAAAATAGCCAAAAGAACTGCATGTGTATGCGGTCACTATCCGGTCCGCATAACCGTTATGCGGTCGCATAATGCACCACATAACTGTTATGCGGTCGCATAGTCGACCACATAATTGCTTCTAATTGGCCCAATTAACTGCCTCACTCTGCGGCCATTATGCGGTCCGCAGAGTGATTCTGCGGTCATATAATGGACAGCAGAAATGCACTTTTCTGCCAAATTTTTTTCTTTACTTTCCGGTGCATTGTTCAACCCAAAAAGTCCGAGCCGCGGTCAAACACGTAAACCTAGTCCGACACCATGAAACATTATTTTCTTTGCAAAATTTACCGGGCTTAACCTGACATGAATTGTACATATTTAAATCATAACACATAGAAAGTACCTTTCTAACAAACACCATTTGGCTATACAAACAAGTAAGAATATTTTCTTTCCACAACACTCTCTGCCTTCGAGGTGACCTCCTCGATTCACATTAGTCTACAACCTTCGTGCACATTAATCTACCTCGGTACCACAAGACCTCAAAATTCCTCGGCGAAATTTTACGGGGCCTTACATCCTCCCCAGCTTAGGATCATTCGTCCTCGAATGAAGAGCAGAGTCCGCCCCAAACACCTAACATTACTCAACTCTTGTTTCAAACATCTCGAGCCCCAAAATTTGACTTACTCCTAAATTTTACAAATGTTTTGGCATAGTTTCCCCTGTAATTTCGCCTATGCACCTGTCAGAAAATCACCACCCAAACAACACATCCACAACTCAAAAAACCATCACAATATATATCAATAACACTAATCTCAACATTACAGGCATTACATCATCCATCGTGGTATCCTGACATGAACTGTATATATTTAAATCATGATAAATAGAAAGTATGTTTCGAACCACAACCATTTGGCTATACAAAAAAGTGATAATATTTTCTTTACCTAACACTCTCGGCCTACGAGGTCACCTCCTCGGCTCACATTAGGCTACAACCTTTGAGCACATTAGTCTACGTCGGCACCACAAGACATTAAATTCTTCGGTGAAATTTTACAGGGCCTTACATACTCTCCCTCTTAGGATCATTCATCCTCGAATGAGGAGCAGAGTCCGTCCCAAACACCTACCATAACTCAACCCTTCTTTCCAACATCTCAAGCCCCAAAATATTTCTAACTCCCAAGTTTTTAAAATATTTCGGTAGAGTTTCCCCTATAATTGGGCCTATCCACATGTACGAAAATCAGCAAAACCACCCTAACAACACATCCACAACTCAAAAAAGCATCACAATGTATCTCAATAACACTATTGACAAGAACTGTACATATTTAAATCATAACAAATAGAAAGTACGTTTCGAACCACAACCATTTGGCTATACAAACAAGTGAGAATATTTTTCTTTCCCTAACACTCTCAGCCTTCAAGGTGACCTCCTCGACTCACATTAGTCTACAACCTTCGTGCACATTAGTCTACCTCGGTAACCCAAGATCCTAAATTCCTCGGCGAAATTTTACGGAGCCTTATATCCTCTCCCGCCTAGGATCATTCGTCCGGGAATGAGGAGCACAGTCCGCCCCAAATACCTAACATAACTCAACTTTTCTTTCAAACATCCTAAATTTGTCTAACATTTTGGTAGAGTTTCCCCGGTAATTAGGCCTCTTCACCTGTTAGAAAATCACCAAAACCACCCTAACAACACATCCACAACTCAAAAAAGCATCACAATATATATATCAATAACACTAATCTCAATATTATAGGCATTATATAATCCACAATGGTATCCTGACATGAACGGTATATATATAAATCATAACAAATAGAAAGTACGTTACGAAACACAACCGTTTGGCTATACATACAAGTGAGAATATTTTCTTTCCCTAACATTCTCCGCCTTCGCGGTAACCTCCTCGACTCACATTAGTCTACAACCTTTGTGCACATTAGTCTACAACCTTCGTGCACATTAATATACCTCGGCACCACAAGACCTTAAATTCCTCGGTGAAATTTTATGAGGCCTTACATCCTCTCCCGCTTAGGATCATTCGTCCTTGAATAAGGAGCAGAGTCCGTCTCAAACACCTACCATAACTCAACTACTCTTTCAAACATCTCAAGCACCAAAATTTGTCTAACTCCCAAAGGTTTCTAAATTTCGGTAGAGTTTCCCCTGTAATTGGGCCTATCCACATGTAGGAAAATCAACAAAACCATCCTAACAACACATCCACAACTCAAAAAAGCATCACAATATATATCAATAACACTAATCTCAACATTACAAGCATTAGATCATCCACTATGGTATCATGAAATAAACTGTACATATTTAAATCATAATACATAGAAAGTACCTTTCGAGCCACAACCATTTGGCTATACAAAAAAGTGAAAATATTTTCTTTATCTAATACTCTCGACCTTCGAGGTGATCTCCTAGACTCACATTAGTTTACAATGTTCGTGCACATTAGTCTACCTCAGCACCACAAGACCCTAAATTCCGAAGCGAAATTTTACGGTATCTTACATCCTCTACCAGTTAGGATCATTCGTACTCGAATGAGGAGCAGAGTCCGCCCCAAACGCCTAACATAACTCAACCCTTCTTTCAAACATCTCAAGCCCCAAAATTTGTCTAACTCCCAAATTTTTCAAAACTTTTGGTAGAGTTTCCCCTGTAAGTGGGCCTATCCACATGTAGGAAAATCAACAAAACCATCCTAACAACACATCCACAACTCAAAAAAGCATCACAATATATATCAATAACACTAATCTCAACATTACAGGCATTAGATCATCCACTGTGGTATCGGGACATGAACTGTACATATTTAAATCATAACCCATAAAAAGTACCTTACGAGCCACAACCATTTGGCTATACAAACAAGTGAGAATATCTTCTTTCCCTAACACTCTCGGCCTTCGAGGTGATCTCCTCGACTCACATTAGTCTACAACCTTCGTACAATAGTCTACCTCGGCACTACAAGACCTTAAATTCCTCGAAAACTTTTGCAGGGCCTTAAATCCTCTCCCGCTTAGGATCTTTCGTCCTCGAATGGGGAGCAGAGTCCGCCCCAAACACCTAACGTAAGTCAACTCTTCTTTCAAACATCTCAAGCCCCAAAATTGGACTAACTCACAAATTTTACAAAATTTTTGGCAGAGTTTCCCCTGTAATTGGGCCTATCCACCTGTCAGAAAATCACCAAAACCACCCTAATAACACATCCACAACTCAAAATAGCATCATAATATAAATCAATAACACTAATCTCAACAATACATGCATTAGATCATCCACTGTGGTATCATGACATGAACTGCACATATTTAAATCATAACACATACAAAGTACCATTCGAACCAACCCCATTTTGCTATACAAACAAGTGAGAATATCTTCTTTCCCTAACACTCTCGGCCTTCGAGGTGATTTCCTCGACTCACATTAGTCTACAACCTTCGTGCACATTAGTCTACCTCGGCACTACAAGACCTTAAATTCCTCGACAAAATTTTGCGGGGCCTTATATCCTCTCCCGCTTAGGATCTTTCGTCCTCGAATGGGGAGCAGAGTCCGCCCCAAACACCTAACATAACTCAACTCTTCTTTCAAACATCTCAAGTCCCAAAATTTGACTAACTCACAAATTTTACAAAATTTTCGGTAGAGTTTCCCCTGTAATTGGGCCTATCCACATGTCAGCAAATCACCAAAACCACCCTAATAACACATCCACAACTCAAAATAGCATCACAATATAAATCAATAACACTAATCTCAACATTACATGCATTAGATCATCCACTGCGGTATCATGACATGAACTGTACATATTTAAATCATAACACAAAGAAAGTACCATTCGAACCAACACAATTTGGCTATACAAACAAGTGAGAATATTTTCTTTCCACAACACTCTCGGCCTTCGAGGTGACCTCCTCGGCTCACATTAGTCTACAACCTTTGTGCAATAGTCTACCTCGGCACTACAAGACCTTAAATTCCTCGAAAACTTTTACAGGGCCTTACATCCTCTCCCGCTTAGGATCTTTCGACCTCGAATGGGGAGCAGAGTCCGGCCCAAACACCTAACGTAACTCAACTCTTCTTTCAAACATCTCAAGCCCCAAAATTGGACTAACTCACAAATTTTACAAAATTTTTGGCAGAGTTTCCCCTGTAATTGGGCCTATCCACCTGTCAGAAAATCACCAAAACCACCCTAATAACACATCCACAATTCAAAATAGCATCACAATATAAATCAATAACATTAATCTCAACAATACATGCATTAGATCATCCACTGTGGTATCATGACATGAACTGTACATATTTAAATCATAACACATAGAAAGTACCATTCGAACCAACACCATTTGGCTATACAAACAAGTGAGAATATCTTCTTTCCTTAACACTCTCGCCCTTCGAGGTGATTTCCTCGACTCACATTAGTCTACAACCTTCGTGCACATTAGTCTACCTCGGCACTACAAGACCTTAAATTCCTCGATAAATTTTGCGGGGCCTTACATCCTCTCCCGCTTAGGATCTTTCGTCCTCGAATGGGGAGCAGAGTCCGCCCCAAACACCTAACATAACTCAACTCTTCTTTCAAACATCTCAAGTCCCAATATTTGACTAACTCAATAATTTTACAAAATTTTCGGTAGAGTTTTCCCTGTAATTGGGCCTATCCACATGTCAGAAAATTACCAAAAACCACCGTAATAACACATCCACAACTCAAAATAGCATCACAATATAAATCAATAACACTAATCTCAACATTACATGCATTCGATCATCCACTGTGGTATCATGACATGAATTGTACATATTTAAATCATAACACATAGAAAGTACCATTCGAACCAACACCATTTGGCTATACAAACAAGTGAGAATATTTTCTTTCCACAAAATTCTCGGCCTTCGAGGTGACCTCCTCGGCTCACATTAGTCTACAACCTTCGTGCACATTAGTCTACTTCGGCACCACAAGACCTTAAATTCCTCGGCGAATGTTTACGGGGCCTTACATCCTCCCCTGGTTAGGATCATTCGTCATCGAATGAGGAGCAGAGTCCAACCTAAACAACTAACATAACTCAACTCTTCTTTCAAACATCTCAAGCCCCAAAATTGGACTAACTCACAAATTTTACAAAATTTTCGGCAGAGTTTCCCCTGTAATTGGGCCTATCCACCTGTCAGAAAATCACCAAAACCACCCTAATAACACATCCACAACTCAAAATAGCATCACAATATAAATCAATAACACTAATCTCAACAATACATGCATTAGATCATCCACTGTGGTATCATGACATGAACTGTAAATATTTAAATCATAACACATAGAAAGTACCATTCGAACCAACACCATTTGGCTATACAAACAAGTGAGAATATCTTCTTTCCCTAACACTCTCGGCCTTCGAGGTGATTTCCTCGACTCACATTAGTCTATAACCTTCGTGCACATTAGTCTACCTCGGCACTACAAGACCTTAAATTCCTCGACAAAATTTTGCGGGGCCTTACATCCTCTCCCGCTTAGGATCTTTCGTCCTCGAATGTGGAGCAGAGTCCGCCCCAAACACCTAACATAACTCAACTCTTCTTTCAAACATCTCAAGTCCCAAAATTTGACTAACTCAAAAATTTTACAAAATTTTCGGTAGAGTTTCCCCTGTAATTGGGCCTATCCACATGTCAGAAAATCACCAAAACCACCCTAATAACAAATCCACAACTCAAAATAGCATCACAATATAAATCAATAACACTAATCTCAACATTACATGCATTAGATCATCCACTGTGGTATCATGACATGAACTGTACATATTTAAATCATAACACAAAGAAAGTACCATTCGAACTAACACCATTTGGCTATACAAACAAGTGAGAATATTTTCTTTCCACAACACTCTCGGCCTTCGAGGTGACCTCCTCGGCTCACATTAGTCTACAATCTTCGTGCACATTAGTCTACTTCGGCACAACAAGACCTTAAATTCCTCGGCGAATGTTTACGGGGCCTTACATCCTCCCCCGCTTAGGATCATTCTTCATCGAATGAGGAGCAGAGTCCAACCTAAACAACTAACATAACTCAACCCTTTTTTCAAACATCTCGAGCCCCAAAATTTGACTAACTCCCAAATTTTACAAATTTTTTGACAGAGTTTCCCCTGCAATTGGGCCTATCCACCTGTCAAAAAATCACCACCCTAACAACACATCCACAACTCAAAAAAGCATCACAATATATATCAATAACACTAATTTCAACATTACAGGAATTACATCATCCATAGTGGTATCCAGAAAAGAATTGTATATATTTAAATCATAACAAATAGAAAGTACGTTTCGAACAACAACCATTTGGCTATACAAACAAGTGAGAATATTTTCTTTCCCTAACACTTTCGGCCTTCGAGGTCACCTCCTTGACTCACATTAGTCTACAACCTTCGTACACATTAGTCTACCTTAGCACCTCAAGACCTTAAATTCCTCGGTGAAATTTTACAGGGCCTTACATCATCTCCCGCTTAGGATCACTCTTCCTCGAATGAGGAGCAAACTCCGTCCCAAATACCTTACATAACTCAACTCTTCTTTCAAACATCTCAAGCCCCAAAATTTGTCTAACTCTCAAATTTTTCAAAACTTTCGGTACAGTTTACCCTGTAATTGGACCTATCCCTATGTACGAAAATCAACAACACATCCGTAACTCACAAAAGCATCACAATGTATATCAATAACACTAATGTCAAATTTATATCCATTACATCATCTACAGTGGTATTCGGACATGAACTGTACATATTTAAATCATAACAAATAGAAAGTACGTTTGGAACCACAACCATTAGGCTATACAAACAAGTGAGAATATTTTTCTTTCCCTAACACTCTCGGCCTTTGAGGTGACCTCCTCGACTCACATTAGTCTACAACCTTCGTGCACATTAGTCTACCTCGGCAACACAAGACCTTAAATTCCTCGGCGAAATTTTACGGATCCTTACATCCTTTCCCGCTTAGGATCATTCCTCCTCGAATAAGGAGCAGAGTCTGCCCCAAACAAATAAAATAACTCAACTCTTCTTTCAAACATCTCAAGCCCCAAAATTTGTCTATCCCAAATTTTTCAAAAATTTCGGTAGAGTTTTCCCTGTAATTAGGCCTATCCACATGTACGAAAATCAACAAAACCACCCTAACAACAAATCCACAACTCAAAATAGCAACATAATATATATCAATAACACTAATCTCAGCATTAGAGGCATTACCCAATCCACTGTGGTATCATGACATGAACTGTACATATTTAAATCATAACACATAGAAAATACCTTTCGAACCAACACCATTTGGCTGTACAAACAAGTGAGTATATTTTCGTTCCACAACACTCTCGGCCTTCGAGGTGACCTCCTCGGCTCACATTTCTCTAATAGCTTCGTGCACATTAGTCTACCTCGGCACCACAAGACCTTAAATTCCTCGGCAAAAATTTACGGGGCCTTATATCCTCCCCTGCTTAGGATCATTCATCCTCGAATGAGGAGAAGAGTCCGCCCCAAACACCTAACAAAACTCAACTTTTCTTTCAAACATATTAAGCCCCAAAATTTGTCTAACTCCCAAATTTGTCAAATATTTCGGCTGAGTTTCCCCTGTAATTGGGCCTATACACCATTTAGAAAATCACCAAAACCACCCTAACAACACATCCACAACTCAAAAAAGCATCACAATATATATCAATAACACTAATCTCAACATTACAGGCATTACATCATCCACAGTGGTATCCTGGCATGAATTGTATATATTTAAATCATAACAAATAGAAAGTACATTTCGAACCACAACCATTTGGCTATACATACAAGTGAGAATATTTTCTTTCCCTAACACTCTCGGCCTTCGAGGTAACCTCCTCGACTCACATTAGTCTACAACCTTCGTGCACATTAGTCTACCTCGGCACTACAAGACCTAAAATTCATCCGTGAAATTTTACGGGACCTTACATCCTCTCCCTCTTAGGATCATTCGTCCTCGAATGAGGAGCAGAGCCCGTCCCAAACACTTACCATAACTCAACTATTCTTTCAAACATCTCAAGCTCCAAAATTTGTCTAACTCCCAAATTTTTCAAACATTTCGGTAGAGTTTCCCCTATAATTGGGCCTATCCACATGTATGAAAATCAACAAAACCACCCTAACATCACATCCACAACTCAAAAAAGCATCACAATATATATCAATAACACTAATCTCAACATCACAGGCATTACATCATCCATTGTGGTATCCTGACATGAACTGTACATATTTAAATCATAACAAATAGAAAGTACGTTCCGAACAACAACCATTTGGCTATACAAACAAGTGAGAATTTTTTCTTTCCACAACACTCTCGGCCTTCGAGGTAACCTCCTCGACTCACATTAGTCTACAATGTTCGTGCACATTAGTCTCCCTCGGCACCACAAGACCTTAAAATTCCTCGGGGAAATTTTATAAGGCCTTACATCCTCTCCCGCTTAGGATCATTCATCCTCGAATGAGGAGCAGAGTCCGCCCAAAACACCTAACATAACTCAACTCTTCTTTCAAAAGTCTCAAGCCCCAAAATTTATCTAACTCCCAAATTTGTCAAATACATCGGTAGAGTTTTCCCTGTAATTGGGCCTATCCACATGTACGAAAATCAACAAAACCACCCTAACAACACATCCACAACTCAAAAAAGCATCACAATATATATCAATAACACTAATCTCAACAATACATGCATTAGATCATCAATATTGGTATCCTGACCTGAACTGTATATATTTAAATCATAACAAATAGAAAGTACCATTCGAACCAACACCATTTGGCTATACATACCAGTGATAATATTTTCTTTCCCTAACATTCTCGACCTTCGAGATAACCTCCTCGACTCACATTAGTCTACAACCTTCGTGCACATTAGACTTCCTCGGCACCACAAGACCCTAAATTCCTCGACGAAATTTTAAGGGGCCTTAAATCCTCTCCCGCTTAGGATCTTTCGTCCTCGAATGGGGAGCAGAGTCTGCCCCAAACACCTAACGTAAGTCAACTCTTCTTTCAAACATCTCAAGCCCCAAAATTGGACTAACTCACAAATTTTACAAAATTTTTGGCAGAGTTTCCCCTGTAATTGGGCCTATCCACCTGTCAGAAAATCACCAAAACCACCCTAATAACACATCCACAACTCAAAATAGCATCATAATATAAATCAATAACATTAATCTCAACAATACATGCATTAGATCATCCACTGTGGTATCATGACATGAACTGTACATATTTAAATCATAACACATAGAAAGTACCATTCGAACCAACACCATTTTGCTATACAAACAAGTGAGAATATCTTCTTTCCCTAACACTCTCGGCCTTCGAGGTGATTTCCTCGACTCACATTAGTCTACAACCTTCGTGCACATTAGTCTACCTCGGTACTACAAGACCTTAAATTCCTCGACAAAATTTTGCGGGGCCTTATATCCTCTCCCGCTTAGGATCTTTCGTCCTCGAATGGGGAGCAGAGTCCGCCCCAAACACCTAATATAACTCAACTCTTCTTTCAAACATCTCAAGTCCCAAAATTTGACTAACTCACAAATTTTACAAAATTTTCGGTAGAGTTTCCCCTATAATTGGGCCTATCCACATGTCAGAAAATCACCAAAACCACCCTAATAACACATCCACAACTCAAAATAGCATCACAATATAAATCAATAACACTAATCTCAACATTACATGCATTAGTTCATCCACTGTGGTATCATGACATGAACTGT
This sequence comes from Nicotiana tomentosiformis, assembly GCF_000390325.3. Classification (NCBI taxonomy): domain Eukaryota; kingdom Viridiplantae; phylum Streptophyta; class Magnoliopsida; order Solanales; family Solanaceae; genus Nicotiana; species Nicotiana tomentosiformis. The sequence continues at coordinate 43,299,459 of NC_090814.1, read as the reverse complement.
ACATATTTAAATCATAACACAAAGAAAGTACCATTCGAACCAACACCATTTGGCTACACAAACAAGTGAGAATAATTTCTTTCCACAACACTCTCGGCCTTCGAGGTGACCTCCTCGGCTCACATTAGTCTACAACCTTCGTACAATAGTCTACCTCGGCACTACAAGACCTTAAATTCCTCGAAAACTTTTACAGGGCCTTACATCCTCTCCCGCAGAGGATCTTTCGTCCTCGAATGGGGAGGAGAGTCCGGCCCAAACACCTAACGTAACTCAACTCTTCTTTCAAACATCTCAAGCCCCAAAATTGGACTAACTCACAAATTTTACAAAATTTTTGGCAGAGTTTCCCCTGTAATTGGGCCTATCCACCTGTCAGAAAATCACCAAAACCACCCTAATAACACATCCACAATTCAAAATAGCATCACAATATAAATCAATAACATTAATCTCAACAATACATGCATTAGATCATCCACTGTGGTATCATGACATGAACTGTACATATTTAAATCATAACACATAGAAAGTACCATTCGAACCAACACCATTTGGCTATACAAACAAGTGAGAATATCTTCTTTCCTTAACACTCTCGCCCTTCGAGGTGATTTCCTCGACTCACATTAGTCTACAACCTTCGTGCACATTAGTCTACCTCGGCACTACAAGACCTTAAATTCCTCGATAAATTTTGCGGGGCCTTACATCCTCTCCCGCTTAGGATCTTTCGTCCTCGAATGGGGAGCAAAGTCCGCCCCAAACACCTAACATAACTCAACTCTTCTTTCAAACATCTCAAGTCCCAATATTTGACTAACTCACAAATTTTACAAAATTTTCGGTAGAGTTTTCCCTGTAATTGGGCCTATCCACATGTTAGAAAATTACCAAAACCACCCTAATAACACATCCACAACTCAAAATAGCATCACAATATAAATCAATAACACTAATCTCAACATTACATGCATTCGATCATCCACTGTGGTATCATGACATGAATTGTACATATTTAAATCATAACACATAGAAAGTACCATTCGAACCAACACCATTTGGCTATACAAACAAGTGAGAATATTTTCTTTCCACAAAATTCTCGGCCTTCGAGGTGACCTCCTCGGCTCACATTAGTCTACAACCTTCGTGCACATTAGTCTACTTCGGCACCACAAGACCTTAAATTCCTCGGCGAATGTTTACGGGGCCTTACATCCTCCCCTGGTTAGGATCATTCGTCATCGAATGAGGAGCAGAGTCCAACCTAAACACCTAACATAACTCAACTCTTCTTTCAAACATCTCAAGCCCCAAAATTGGACTAACTCACAAATTTTACAAAATTTTCGGCAGAGTTTCCCCTGTAATTGGGCCTATCCACCTGTCAGAAAATCACCAAAACCACCCTAATAACACATCCACAACTCAAAATAGCATCACAATATAAATCAATAACAATAATCTCAACAATACATGCATTAGATCATCCACTGTGGTATCATGACATGAACTGTAAATATTTAAATCATAACAAATAGAAAGTACCATTCGAACCAACACCATTTGGCTATACATACCAGTGATAATATTTTCTTTCCCTAACACTCTCGACCTTCCAGATAACCTCCTCGACTCACATTAGTCTACAACCTTCGTGCACATTAGACTTCCTCGGCACCACAAGACCTTAAATTCCTCGACGAAATTTTAAGGGGCCTTAAATCCTCTCCCGCTTAGGATCTTTCGTCCTCGAATGGGGAGCAGAGTCCGCCCCAAACACCTAACGTAAGTCAACTCTTCTTTCAAACATCTCAAGCCCCAAAATTGGACTAACTCACAAATTTTACAAAATTTTTGGCAGAGTTTCCCCTGTAATTGGGCCTATCCACCTGTCAGAAAATCACCAAAACCACCCTAATAACACATCCACAACTCAAAATAGCATCATAATATAAATCAATAACACTAATCTCAACAATACATGCATTAGATCATCCACTGTGGTATCATGACATGAACTGTACATATTTAAATCATAACACATAGAAAGTACCATTCGAACCAACACCATTTTGCTATACAAACAAGTGAGAATATCTTCTTTCCCTAACACTCTCGGCCTTCGAGGTGATTTCCTCGACTCACATTAGTCTACAACCTTCGTGCACATTAGTCTACCTCGGTACTACAAGACCTTAAATTCCTCGACAAAATTTTGCGGGGCCTTATATCCTCTCCCGCTTAGGATCTTTCGTCCTCGAATGGGGAGCAGAGTCCGCCCCAAACACCTAACATAACTCAACTCTTCTTTCAAACATCTCAAGTCCCAAAATTTGACTAACTCACAAATTTTACAAAATTTTCGGTAGAGTTTCCCCTGTAATTGGGCCTATCCACATGTCAGAAAATCACCAAAACCACCCTAATAACACATCCACAACTCAAAATAGCATCACAATATAAATCAATAACACTAATCTCAACATTACATGCATTAGTTCATCCACTGTGGTATCATGACATGAACTGTACATATTTAAATCATAACACAAAGAAAGTACCATTCGAACCAACACCATTTGGCTACACAAACAAGTGAGAATAATTTCTTTCCACAACACTCTCGGCCTTCGAGGTGACCTCCTCGGCTCACATTAGTCTACAACCTTCGTACAATAGTCTACCTCGGCACTACAAGACCTTAAATTCCTCGAAAACTTTTACAGGGCCTTACATCCTCTCCCATAGAGGATCTTTCGTCCTCGAATGGGGAGCAGAGTCCGGCCCAAACACCTAACGTAACTCAACTCTTCTTTCAAACATCTCAAGCCCCAAAATTGGACTAACTCACAAATTTTACAAAATTTTTGGCAGAGTTTCCCCTGTAATTGGGCCTATCCACCTGTCAAAAAATCACCAAAACCACCCTAATAACACATCCACAATTCAAAATAGCATCACAATATAAATCAATAACATTAATCTCAACAATACATGCATTAGATCATCCACTGTGGTATCATGACATGAACTGTACATATTTAAATCATAACACATAGAAAGTACCATTCGAACCAACACCATTTGGCTATACAAACAAGTGAGAATATCTTCTTTCCTTAACACTCTCGCCCTTCGAGGTGATTTCCTCGACTCACATTAGTCTACAACCTTCGTGCACATTAGTCTACCTCGGCACTACAAGACCTTAAATTCCTCGATAAATTTTGCGGGGCCTTACATCCTCTCCCGCTTAGGATCTTTCGTCCTCGAATGGGGAGCAAAGTCCGCCCCAAACACCTAACATAACTCAACTCTTCTTTCAAACATCTCAAGTCCCAATATTTGACTAACTCACAAATTTTACAAAATTTTCGGTAGAGTTTTCCCTGTAATTGGGCCTATCCACATGTCAGAAAATTACCAAAACCACCCTAATAACACATCCACAACTCAAAATAGCATCACAATATAAATCAATAACACTAATCTCAACATTACATGCATTCGATCATCCACTGTGGTATCATGACATGAATTGTACATATTTAAATCATAACACATAGAAAGTACCATTCGAACCAACACCATTTGGCTATACAAACAAGTGAGAATATTTTCTTTCCACAAAATTCTCGGCCTTCGAGGTGACCTCCTCGGCTCACATTAGTCTACAACCTTCGTGCACATTAGTCTACTTCGGCACCACAAGACCTTAAATTCCTCGGCGAATGTTTACGGGGCCTTACATCCTCCCCTGGTTAAAATCATTCGTCATCGAATGAGGAGCAGAGTCCAACCTAAACACCTAACATAACTCAACTCTTCTTTCAAACATCTCAAGCCCCAAAATTGGACTAACTCACAAATTTTACAAAATTTTCGGCAGAGTTTCCCCTGTAATTGGGCCTATCCACCTGTCAGAAAATCACCAAAACCACCCTAATAACACATCCACAACTCAAAATAGCATCACAATATAAATCAATAACACTAATCTCAACAATACATGCATTAGATCATCCACTGTGGTATCATGACATGAACTGTAAATATTTAAATCATAACACATAGAAAGTACCATTCGAACCAACACCATTTGGCTATACAAACAAGTGAGAATATCTTCTTTCCCTAACACTCTCGGCCTTCGAGGTGATTTCCTCGACTCACATTAGTCTATAACCTTCGTGCACATTAGTCTACCTCGGCACTACAAGACCTTAAATTCCTCGACAAAATTTTGCGGGGCCTTACATCCTCTCCCGCTTAGGATCTTTCGTCCTCGAATGTGGAGAAGAGTCCGCCCCAAACACCTAACATAACTCAACTCTTCTTTCAAACATCTCAAGTCCCAAAATTTGACTAACTCAAAAATTTTACAAAATTTTCGGTAGAGTTTCCCCTGTAATTGGGCCTATCCACATGTCAGAAAATCACCAAAACCACCCTAATAACACATCCACAACTCAAAATAGCATCACAATATAAATCAATAACACTAATCTCAACATGCATTAGATCATCCACTGTGGTATCATGACATGAACTGTACATATTTAAATCATAACACAAAGAAAGTACCATTCGAACCAACACCACTTGGCTATACAAACAAGTGAGAATATTTTCTTTCCACAACACTCTCGGCCTTCGAGGTGACCTCCTCGGCTCACATTAGTCTACAATCTTCGTGCACATTAGTCTACTTCGGCACCACAAGACCTTAAATTCCTCGGCGAATGTTTACGGGGCCTTACATCCTCCCCCGCTTAGGATCATTCTTCATCGAATGAGGAGCAGAGTCCAACCTAAACACCTAACATAACTCAACCCTTTTTTCAAACATCTCGAGCCCCAAAATTTGACTAACTCCCAAATTTTACAATTTTTTTGACAGAGTTTCCCCTGCAATTGGGCCTATCCACCTGTCAAAAAATCACCACCCTAACAACACATCCACAACTCAAAAAAGCATCACAATATATATCAATAACACTAATTTAAACATTACAGGAATTACATCATCCATAGTGGTATCCTGACAAGAATTGTATATATTTAAATCATAACAAATAGAAAGTACGTTTCGAACAACAACCATTTGGCTATACAAACAAGTGAGAATATTTTCTTTCCCTACCACTTTCGGCCTTCGAGGTCACCTCCTCGACTCACATTAGTCTACAACCTTCGTACACATTAGTCTACCTTAGCACCTCAAGACCTTAAATTCCTCGGTGAAATTTTACAGGGCCTTACATCATCTCCCGCTTAGGATCACTCTCCCTCGAATGAGGAGCAAACTCCGTCCCAAATACCTTACATAACTCAACTCTTCTTTCAAACATCTCAAGCCCCAAAATTTGTCTAACTCTCAAATTTTTTAAAACTTTCGGTACAGTTTACCCTGTAATTGGACCTATCCCTATGTACGAAAATCAACAACACATCCGTAACTCACAAAAGCATCACAATGTATATCAATAACACTAATGTCAAATTTATATCCATTACATCATCTACAGTGGTATTCGGACATGAACTGTACATATTTAAATCATAACAAATAGAAAGTACGTTTGGAACCACAACCATTAGGCTATACAAACAAGTGAGAATATTTTTCTTTCCCTAACACTCTCGGCCTTTGAGGTGACCTCCTCGACTCACATTAGTCTACAACCTTCGTGCACATTAGTCTACCTCGGCAACACAAGACCTTAAATTCCTCGGTGAAATTTTACGGATCCTTACATCCTCTCCCGCTTAGGATCATTCCTCCTCGAATAAGGAGCAGAGTCTGCCCCAAACAAATAAAATAACTCAACTCTTCTTTCAAACATCTCAAGCCCCAAAATTTGTCTATCCCAAATTTTTCAAAAATTTCGGTAGAGTTTTCCCTGTAATTAGGCCTATCCACATGTACGAAAATCAACAAAACCACCCTAACAACAAATCCACAACTCAAAATAGCAACATAATATATATCAATAACACTAATCTCAGCATTAGAGGCATTACCCAATCCACTGTGGTATCATGACATGAACTGTACATATTTAAATCATAACACATAGAAAATACCTTTCGAACCAACACCATTTGGCTGTACAAACAAGTGAGTATATTTTCGTTCCACAACACTCTCGGCCTTCGAGGTGACCTCCTTGGCTCACATTTCTCTAATAGCTTCGTGCACATTAGTCTACCTCGGCACCACAAGACCTTAAATTCCTCGGCAAAAATTTACGGGGCCTTATATCCTCCCCTGCTTAGGATCATTCATCCTCGAATGAGGAGAAGAGTCCGCCCCAAACACCTAACATAACTCAACTTTTCTTTCAAACATATTAAGCCCCAAAATTTGTCTAACTCCCAAATTTGTCAAATATTTCGGCAGAGTTTTCCCTGTAATTGGGCCTATACACCATTTAGAAAATCACCAAAACCACCCTAACAACACTTCCACAACTCAAAAAAGCATCACAATATATATCAATAACACTAATCTCAACATTACAGGCATTACATTATCCACAGTGGTATCCTGGCATGAATTGTATATATTTAAATCATAACAAATAGAAAGTACATTTCGAACCACAACCATTTGGCTATACATACAAGTGAGAATATTTTCTTTCCCTAACACTCTCGGCCTTCGAGGTAACCTCCTCGACTCACATTAGTCTACAACCTTCGTGCACATTAGTCTACCTCGGCACTACAAGATCTAAAATTCATCCGTGAAATTTTACGGGGCCTTACATCCTCTCCCTCTTAGGATCATTCGTCCTCGAATGAGGAGCAGAGCCCGTCCCAAACGCTTACCATAACTCAACTATTCTTTCAAATATCTCAAGCCCCAAAATTTTTCTAACTCCCAAATTTTTCAAACATTTCGGTAGAGTTTCCCCTGTAATTGGGCTTATCCACATGTTTGAAAATCAACAAAACCACCCTAACATCACATCCACAACTCAAAAAAGCATCACAATATATATATCAATAACACTAATCTCAACATCACAGGCATTACATCATCCATTGTGGTATCCTGACATGAACTGTACATATTTAAATCATAACAAATAGAAAGTACGTTCCGAACAACAACCATTTGGCTATACAAACAAGTGAGAATTTTTTCTTTCCACAACACTCTCGGCCTTCGAGGTAACCTCCTCGACTCACATTAGTCTACAATGTTCGTGCACATTAGTCTACCTCGGCACCACAAGACCTTAAAATTCCTCGGGGAAATTTTACAAGGCCTTACATCCTCTCCCGCTTAGGATCATTCATCCTCGAATGAGGAGCAGAGTCCGCCCAAAACACCTAACATAACTCAACTCTTCTTTCAAACATCTCAAGCCCCAAAATTTATCTAACTCCCAAATTTGTCAAATACATCAGTAGAGTTTCCCCTGTAATTGGGCCTATCCACATGTACGAAAATCAACAAAACCACCCTAACAACACATCCACAACTCAAAAAAGCATCACAATATATATCAATAACACTAATCTCAACAATACATGCATTAGATCATCCATATTGGTATCCTGACCTGAACTGTATATATTTAAATCATAACAAATAGAAAGTACCATTCGAACCAACACCATTTGGCTATATATACCAGTGATAATATTTTCTTTCCCTAACACTCTCGACCTTCGAGATAACCTCCTCGACTCACATTAGTCTACAACCTTTGTGCACATTAGACTTCCTCGGCACCAAAAGACCTTAAATTCCTCGACGAAATTTTATGGGGCCTTACATCCTCTCCCGCTTATGATTATTCGTCCTCGAATGAGGAGAAGAGTCCGCCCTAAACACCTAACATAATTCAACTCTTCTTTCAAACATCTCAATCCCCAAAATTTGACTAACTAACAAATTTTACAAACCTTTAGGCAGAGTTTCCTCTGTAATTGGGCCTATCCACCTGTCAGAAAATCACCAAAACCACCCTAATAACACACCCAAACTCAAAATAGCATCACAAAATATATATAAATAACACTAATCTCAACATTACATGCATTAGATCAACCACTGTGGTATCATGACATGAACTGCACATATTTAAATCATAACACATAGAAAGTACCTTTCGAACCAACACCATTTGGCTATACAAACAAATGAGAATATTTACTTTCCACAACACTCTCATCCTTCGAGGTGACCTCCTCGGCTCACATTAGTCTACATCCTTCGTGCACATTAGTCTACCTCGGCACCACAAGACGTTAAATTCCTCGGTGAAAATTTACGATCTTACACCGTCCCTCGCTTAGGATCATACGTCCTCAGATGAGGAGCAGAGTACGTCCCAAACACCTAACATAACTCAAATCTTCTTTCAAACATCTCAAGCTCAAAAATTTGACTAACTCCAAATTTTTACAAATATTTCGGCAGAGTTTCCCTTGTAATTGGGCCTATCCACCTGTCAGAAAATCACCACCCTAACAACACATTCACAACTCAAAATAGCATCATAATATATATCAATAACACTAATCTCAACATTACAGGCATCACATCATCCACTGTGGTGTCATGACATGAACGGTACATATTTAAATCATAACACATAGAAACTACCTTTCGAACCAACACTATTTGGCTATAGAAACAAGTGAGAATATTTTCTTTTCACAACACTCTCGGCCTTTGAGGTGACCTCCTCGGCTCACATTAGTCTACAACCTTCGTGCACATTAGTCTACCTCAGAACCACAAGAACTTAAATTCCTTGGCAAAATAATACGGGGCCTTACATCCTCCCCCGCTTAGGATCATTTATCCTTGAATGAGAAGCAGAGTCCGCCCCAAACACCTAATATGACTCAACTCTTCTTTCAAACATCTCAAGCTCCAAAATTTGACTAACTCTAAAATGTTACAAAAATTTCGGAATTACAATCCATCTGTCAGAAAATCACCACCCTAACAACACATCCACAACTCAAAATAGCATCATAATATATATCAATAACACTAATCTCAACATTACAGGCATTACATCATCCACTGTGGTATCATGACATGAACGGTACATAATTAAATAATAAAACATAGAAAATACCTTTCGAACCAACACCATTTGCCTATACAAAAAAGTGAGAAAATTTTCTATTTACAACACTCTCGACCTTCGAGGTTACCTCCTCGGCTCACATTAATCTACAACGTTCGTGCACATTAGTCTACCTCGGTTCCACAAGACCTTAAATTCCTAAGCGAAATTTTACGGGGCCTTACATCCTCCCCCGCTTAGGATGATTCGTCCTCGAATGAGGAGCAGAGTCTGCCCCAAACACCTAATATAACTCAACTCTTCTTTCAAACATCTCAAGCCCCAAAATTTGTCTAACTCCCAAATGTTTCAAACGTTTCGGTAGAGTTTCCCCAGTAATTGTGCCTATCCACATGTACGAAAATCAACAAAACCACCCTAACAACACATCCACAACTCAAAAAAGCATCACAATATATATCAATAACACTAATGTCAAAATTACATGCATTACATCATCCACAGTGGTATCCTGACATGAACTGTACATTTTTAAATCATAACCAATATAAAGTACGTTTCGAACCACAACCATTTGGCTATACAAACAAGTGAGAATATTTTCTCTCCCTAACACTCTCGGCCTTCAAGGTGACCTCATCGACTCACATTAGTCTACAACCTTCGTGCACGTTAGTCTACCTTGGCACCACAAGACCTTAAATTCCTCGATAAACTTTTATGGGGTCTTACATGCTCTCCCTTTTAGGATCATTCATCCTCGAATGAGGAGCAGAGTCTGCCCCAATCACCTAATATAACTCAACTCTTCTTTCAAACATCTCAAGCCCTAAAATTTGACTAACTCACAAATTTTACAAAAGTTTCGGCAGAACTTCCCCTGTAATTGGGCCTATCCACCTGTCAGAAAATTACCAAAACCACCCTAACAACACATCCACAACTCAAAATAGAATCATAATATATATCAATAACACTAATCTCTACATTACATGCATTAGATCATCCACTGTGGTATCATGACATGAACTGTACATATTTAAATCATAACACATAGAAAGTACCTTTCGAACTAACACCATTTGTCTATACAAACAAGTGAGAATATTTTCTTTCCACAACACTCTCGGCCTTTGAGGTGACCTCCTCGGCTCACATTAGTCTACAACCTTCGTGCACATTAGTCTACCTCGGCACCACAAAACCTTATATTCCTCGTAAAATATTTACGGGGCCTTACATCCTCTTCCGCTTAGGATCATTCGTCCTCGAACGTGGAGATGAGTCCGCCCCATACACCTAACATAACTCAACTCTTCTTTCAAACGTCTCAAGCCCCAAAATTTGACTAACTGCCAAATTTTACAAATATTTTGGTAGAGATTCCCCTGTAATTGGGCCTATCCACCTGTAAAACAATCACCACCCTAACAACACATCCACAACTCAAAATAACATCATAATATATATAAATAACACTAATCTCAACTTTACAGGCATTACATCACCCACTGTGGTATCATGACATGCAGTGTACATATTTAAACCATAACACATAGAAAATACCTTTCGAACCAACACCATTTGGCTAAACAAACAATGTCACGACCCAAACCGATGGGCCGCGACGGGCACCCGGTACCTTACTCAACCGAATACCGACATAACGTATCTTTTCGTATCATGCTATCAAAAGTAAATGAGACAGAAAGGATGTCGTAGGATGACTAGAATAAAATATGTAATACCAACTTATACATTAGACATACTGGTTTATAAGACCAAAATGATCACTCGTATACTAAACATAGGTCGACAAGGCCATACGATCTTTTACGTACATGACATTTGTCTACAAGCCTCTAAGAATACATAATTGTCATAAAGGTCGGGACAGAGCCCCGCCATACCAAACAATACACATCTAAATCATACTGACCAAACAAGCAACTCCGGAGCAAATGGAGTGCACTCATATTTTCCGCTGAGCTGATCGCCTACTTGGAGGACTCTCGACCTGTCTATCGAGACCTCCGGGCATGAAACGTAGCGTCCCCATGCAAAAGGGACGTCAGTACAAATAATGTACCGAGTATGTAAGGAGTGAAAATCAGTAAATAATAAACATGAGAGAAACATGGAGTAAAAGACTCGACATGTATGTCTGCATAGCTCTGTGAATAATTTAATTTTTATAATGTCATACCATGCATTGGTATATGCGTTCATAATATCATCAAGCCTCTGAGGGCATCCCATCATATAATTTCGGCTACTGTGGGCAAATCATCAACGTATACCAGCTGATCAGGTGGTGGTGCGTATATAACGCCATAACCTTTTTCCATATCCCATATACATATAATATACATATATATGCGTATATAATGCCATCTGGTCATGGGTCAATATATATGTATAAATGCATGAAATGCATAAGAAATACGTTAATAATATTTTCTCGGAATATCATAAAAATAATATGCCTTAAGAAATACGTTAATAAGATTTTCTCGGAATGTCATAAAAATAATATGCCTGTCGGATAAATTTTTTCAAATACGTATTTTTCTGAGACCCGTGAACAGAATATATAATAATAATTCACATAGGGAATCAAGAATATAGACACCCCTAATATTTCTATGAATAGAGTCGTTTATAGAAACTGTGCGTTTGCTCGTTTCTTTCAGTATCATTTGAGTCATGCCAGAAAGAAATAAGGGATAGCCTTAACGTACCTGAGCTGATTCTCTTGACAATCCCTCTAACACACATCAACTGCGAAAATACGTAACGGCGGATTGAAGTAGGGGAAAATCCGTATGATATTCTTGAGAAAGATTGTACCGTACTCCTTTAGATTTACAAATCCCGCGTTGCTATAATATTAAATAGTCTTCGTATGAAATGTTGAAGCAATTACGTTACCAGAATGATATGTTTTTGCTATTTCATTAAGAAATCTCGTTGCAATGTAGATGAAATACAAGCATTTCACTTAATAACTTAGGAAGATGTCTTTGTATGAAAGAATGAAGCCACTCACGTTGCTAATGCAAATTCTTATCTTTGCTGAAGCCTTACACGTTACATAGTAGTTGTAAGCATCCAATTTTGTGAATTAGAGAGACTTTTAAGTCTTGATGGTGTGGGGCCCACTTTGTAAGATGACTAAGCCACAAAATTCTCTTAATGTTCCACATTATTAAATGGATTTAAGAGTCATATCTAACTTTGCTCTTGGCTGCCACGTTAGGTTCAAGAGTTTATCTAAACTCTTAATTAATCACTAATTCATTATTTAACTAATTAATCTCCCATTAACCAATAATCATTAATTATCCAATTATTCACATAATTAGGAATTATCTCTAATTACTTAAAATACTACTTATTTTTAGCGCACCTTATACACCTTACTATCATGGTCATGTGGTACCTTGTAGGGCACAAGTACATAAATATCAGGTATTATGGCTCGGACCATATTTTATCCCAAATTGTCAAATTTCGACGAAACTCATTTTCTTTGATTCGTTTACCCTTTCACCTTCACGAATTTACTCATCATTTGATTGAAATAGCATAATGCTTATAATATCCAAATAATCTTGTCCTCGAACTGTTGTCAATTATCTTACGACAAATTCAACGTACAATACTATAGGGTGTATCATCGTCGTAACAAATTTTTGCGGAACGTAACATCATCGTAATAAATTACTTAGGAACGTAACATCATCGTAATAAATTACTACGAAGCGTAACATCATCGCAATAAATTACTGCGAAGCATAACATTGACGTAATAATGCGAGGTGTAACAAACAAGTGAGAATATGTTCTTTCCATAATACTCTCGGCCTTCGAGGTGACCTCCTCGGCTCACATTAGTCTACAATCTTCGTGCACCTTAATCTACCTCGGTACCACAAGACCTTAAATTCTTCGGCAAAAATTTACGGGGCCTTACATCCTCCCCAACATAGGATCATTCGTCCTCGAATGAGGAGCACAGTCCGCCCCAAACACCTAACATAACACAACTCTTCTTTCAAACATCTCAAGCCCCAAATTTTGACTAACTCCCAAATTTTACAAAACTTTCAGCAGAGATTCCCCTGTAATTGGGCCTTACCACCTGTCAAAAAATCACAACCCTAACAACACATCCACAACTCAAAATAGCATCATAATATATATCAATAACACTAATCTCAACATTACAGGCATTACATTATCCACTGTGGTATCATGACATGAACGATACATATTTAAATCATAACACATAGAAAATACCTTTCAAACCTACACCATTTGGCTATATAAAAAAGTGAGAATATGTTCTTTCCGTAATACTCTCGGCCTTCGAGGTGACCTCCTCGGCTCACATTAGTCTACAATCTTCGTGCACATTACTCTACCTCGGTGCCACAAGACCTTAAATTCTTCGGCAAAAATTTACGGGGCCTTACATCCTCCCCAACTTAGGATCATTCGTCCTCGAATGAGGAGCAGAGTCCGCCCAAAACACCTAACATAACACAACTCTTCTTTCAAACATCTCAAGCCCCAAATTTTGACTAACTCCAAAATTTTACAACACTTTCAGCAGAGATTCCCCTGTAATTGGGCCTTACCACCTGTCAGAAAATCACCACCCTAACAACACATCCACAACTCAAAATAGCATCATAATATATATCAATAACACTAATCTCAACTTTACAGGCATTGCATTATCCACTGTGGTATCATGACATGAAGTGTACATATTTAAACCATAACACATAGAAAATATCTTTCGAACCAACACCATTTGGCTATAAAAACAAGTGAGAATATTCTTTTTCACAACACTCTCGGCCTTCGAGGTGACCTCCTCGGCTCACATTAGTCTACTACCTTCGTACACATTAGTCTACCTCGGCACCACAAGACCTTAAATTCCTCGGCAAAAATTTACGGGGCATTACATCCTACCCCGCTTAGGATCATTCATCATCGAATGAGGAGCAGAGTCCGTCCAAAACACCTAACATAACTCAACTCTTCTATCAAACATCTCAAGCCCCAAAATTTGACTAACTCCCAAATTATACAAAAACTTTGGCAGAGATTCCCCTGTAATTGGGCCTATCCACCTGTCAAAAAATCACCACCCTAACAACACATCCACAAACCAAAATAGCATCATAATATATATCAATAACACTAATCTCAACTTTACAGGCATTACATTATCCACTGTGGTATCATGACATGATGTGTACATATTAAAACCATAACACATAGTAAATACCTTTCGAACCAACACCATTTCGCTATAAAAACTAGTGAGAATATTCTTTTCCACAACACTCTCGGCCTTCGAGGTGACCTCCTCGGCTCACATTAGTCTACCACCTTCGTGCACATTAGTCTACCTCGGCACCACAAGACCTTAAATTCCTCGGCAAAAATTTACGGGGCCTTACATCCTCCCCCGCTTAGGATCATTCATCCTCGAATGAGGAGCAGAGTTCGCCCAAAACACCTAACATAACTCAACTCTTTTTTCTAACATCTCAAGCCCTAAAATTTGACTAACTCCCAAATTTTAAAAAATATTCGGCAGAGATTCCCCTGTAATTGGGCCTATCCACCTGTCAAAAAATCACGACCCTAACAACAATACCACAACTCAAAATAACATCACAATATATATCAATAACACTAATCTCACCATTACAGGCATTACATCATCCACTGTGGTATCATGACATGAACTGTACATATTTAAATCATAACACATAGATAATACCTTTCAAACCAACACCATTTGGCTATACAAACAAGTGAAAAAATTTCTTTCTACAACACTCACGGCCTTCGAGGTGACCTCCTCGTCTCACATTAGTTTACAACCTTCGTGCACATTAGTCTACCTCGGCACCACAAGACTTTAAATTCCTCGGCAAAATTTTACGGGGCCTTACATCCTCCCCCGCTTAGGATCATTCGTCCCCGAATGAGGAGAAGAGTCCGCCCCAAACACCTAACATAACTCAACTCTTCTTTCAAACATCTCAAGCCCCAAAATTTGACTAACTCCCAAATTTTACAAATATTTTGGCAGAGTTTCCCCTGTAATTAGGCGTATCCACCTGTCAGAAAATCACCACCCTAACAACACATCCACAACTCAAAATAACATCATAATATATATCAATAACACTAATCTCAACATTACAGGCATTACATCATCCACTGTGGTATCATGACATGAACGATACATATTTAAATCATAACACATAGAAAATACCTTTCAAACCTACACCATTTGGCTATATAAAAAAGTGAGAATATGTTCTTTCCGTAATACTCTCGGCCTTCGAGGTGACCTCCTCGGCTCACATTAGTCTACAATCTTCGTGCACATTAATCTACCTCGGTGCCACAAGACCTTAAATTCTTCGGCAAAAATTTACGGGGCCTTACATCCTCCCCAACTTAGGATCATTCGTCCTCGAATGAGGATCAGAGTCCGCCCCAAACACCTAACATAACACAACTCTTCTTTGAAACATCTCAAGCCCCAAATTTTGACTAACTCCTAAATTTTACAACACTTTCAGCAAAGATTCCCCTGTAATTGGGCCTTACCACCTGTCAGAAAATCACCACCCTAACAACACATCCACAACTCAAAATAGCATCATAATATATATCAATAACACTAATCTCAACTTTACAGGCATTGCATTATCCACTGTGGTATCATGACATGAAGTGTACATATTTAAACCATAACACATAGAAAATATCTTTCGAACCAACACCATTTGGCTATAAAAACAAGTGAGAATATTCTTTTTCACAACACTCTCGGCCTTCGAGGAGACCTCCTCGGCTCACATTAGTCTACTACCTTCGTACACATTAGTCTACCTCGGCACCACAAGACCTTAAATTCCCCCGCATAAATTTACGGGGCATTACATCCTCTCCCGCTTAGGATCATTCATCATCGAATGAGGAGCAGAGTCCGTCCTAAACACCTAACATAACTCAACTCTTCTTTCAAACATCTCAAGCCCCAAAATTTGACTAACTCCCAAATTATACAAAATTTTCGGCAGAGATTCCCCGGTAATTGGGCCTATCCACCTGTCAAAAAATCACCACCCTAACAACACATCCACAACCCAAAATAACATCATAATATATATCAATAACACTAATCTCAACTTTACAGACATTACATTATCCACTGTGGTATCATGACATGAAGTATACATATTAAAACCGTAACACATAGTAAATACCTTTCGAACCAACACCATTTCGCTATAAAAACTAGTGAGAATATTATTTTCCACAACACTCTCGGCCTACGAGGTGACCTCCTCGGCTCACATTAGTCTACAACCTTCGTGCACATTAGTCTACCTCGGCACCACAAGACCTTAAATTCCTCGGTAAAAATTTACGGGGCCTTACATCCTCCCCCGCTTAGGATCATTCATCCTCGAATGAGGAGCAGAGTTCGCCCAAAACACCTAACATAACTCAACTCTTCTTTCTAACATCTCAAGCCCTAAAATTTGACTAACTCCCAAATTTTACAAAATTTTCGGCAGAGATTCCCCTGTAATTGGGCCTATCCACCTGTCAAAAAATCACCACCCTAACAACACATCCACAACCCAAAATAGCATCATAATATATATCAATAACACTAATCTCAACTTTACAGACATTACATTATCCACTGTGGTATCATGACATGAAGTATACATATTAAAACCGTAACACATAGTAAATACCTTTCGAACCAACACCATTTCGCTATAAAAACTAGTGAGAATATTATTTTCCACAACACTCTCGGCCTTCGAGGTGACCTCCTCGGCTCACATTAGTCTACAACCTTCGTGCACATTAGTCTACCTCGGCACCAAAAGACCTTAAATTCCTCGGCAAAAATTTACGGGGCCTTACATCCTCCCCCGCTTAGGATCATTCATCCTCGAATGAGGAGCAGAGTTCGCCCAAAACACCTAACATAACTCAACTCTTCTTTCTAACATCTCAAGCCCTAAAATTTGACTAACTCCCAAATTTTACAAAATATTCGGCAGAGATTCCCCTGTAATTGGGCCTATCCACCTGTCAAAAAATCACCACCCTAACAACAATACCACAACTCAAAATAGCATCACAATATATATCAATAACACTAATCTCACCATTACAGGCATTACATCATCCACTGTGGTATCATGACATGAACTGTACATATTTAAATCATAATACATAGATAATACCTTTCAAACCAACACCATTTGGCTATACAAACAAGTGAAAAAATTTCTTTCCACAACACTCACGGCCTTCGAGGTGACCTCCTCGTCTCACATTAGTTTACAACCTTCGTGCACATTAGTCTACCTCGGCACCACAAGACTTTAAATTCCTCGGCAAAATTTTACGGGGCCTTACATCCTCCCCCGCTTGGGATCATTCGTCCCCGAATGAGGAGAAGAGTCCGCCCCAAACACCTAACATAACTCAACTCTTCTTTCAAACATCTCAAGCCCCAAAATTTGACTAACTCCCAAATTTTACAAATATTTTGGCAGAGTTTCCCCTGTAATTAGGCCTATCCACCTGTCAGAAAATCACCACCCTAACAACACATCCACAACTCAAAATAACATCATAATATATATCAATAACACTAATCTCAACATTACAGGCATTACATCATCCACTGTGGTATCATGACATGAACGATACATATTTCAATCATAACACATAGAAAATACTTTTCAAACCTACACCATTTGGGTATATAAAAAAGTGAGAATATGTTCTTTCCGTAATACTCTCGGCCTTCGAGGTGACCTCCTCGGCTCACATTAGTCTACAATCTTCGTGCAATTAATCTACCTCGGTGCCACAAGACCATAAATTCTTCGGCAAAAATTTACGGGGCCTTACATCCTCCCCAACTTAGGATCATTCGTCCTCGAATGAGGATCAGAGTCCGCCCCAAACATCTAACATAACACAACTCTTCTTTCAAACATCTCAAGCCCCAAATTTTGACTAACTCCCAAATTTTACAACACTTTCAGCAGAGATTCCCCTGTAATTGGGCCTTACCACCTGTCAGAAAATCACCACCCTAACAACACATCCACAACTCAAAATAGCATCATAATATATATCAATAACACTAATCTCAACTTTACAGGCATTGCATTATCCACTGTGGTATCATGACATGAAGTGTACATATTTAAACCATAACACATAGAAAATATCTTTCGAACCAACACCATTTGGCTATAAAAACAAGTGAGAATATTCTTTTTCACAACACTCTCGGCCTTCGAGGTGACCTCCTCGGCTCACATTAGTCTACTACCTTCGTACACATTAGTCTACCTCGGCACCACAAGACCTTAAATTCCTCGGCAAAAATTTACGGGGCATTACATCCTCCCCCGCTTAGGATCATTCATCATCGAATGAGGAGCAGAGTCCGTCCAAAACACCTAACATAACGCAACTCTTCTTTCAAACATCTCAAGCCCCAAAATTTGACTAACTCCCAAATTATACAAAAATTTCGGCAGAGATTCCCCTGTAATTGGGCCTATCCACCTGTCAAAAAATCACCACCCTAACAACATATCCACAACCCAAAATAGCATCATAATATATATCAATAACACTAATCTCAACTTTACAGTCATTACATTATCCACTGTGGTATCATGACATGAAGTATACATATTAAAACCATAACACATAGTAAATACCTTTCGAACCAACACCATTTCGCTATAAAAACTAGTGAGAATATTCTTTTCCACAACACTATCGGCCTTCGAGGTGACCTCCTCGGCTCACATTAGTCTACAACCTTCGTGCACATTAGTCTACCTCGGCACCACAAGACCTTAAATTCCTCGGCAAAAATTTACGGGGCCTTACATCCTCCCCCGCTTAGGATCATTCATCCTCGAATGAGGAGCAGAGTTCGCCCAAAACACCTAACATAACTTAACTCTTCTTTCTAACATCTCAAGCCCTAAAATTTGACTAACTCCCAAATTTTACAAAATATTCGGCAGAGATTCTCCTGTAATTGGGCCTATCCACCTGTCAAAAAATCACGACCCTAACAACAATACCACAACTCAAAATAGCATTATAATATATATATCAATAACACTAATCTCACCATTACAGGCATTACATCATCCACTGTGGTATCATGACATGAACTGTACATATTTAAATCATAATACATAGATAATACCTTTCAAACCAACACCATTTGGCTATACAAACAAGTGAAAAAATTTCTTTCCACAACACTCACGGCCTTCGAGGTGACCTCCTCGTCTCACATTAGTTTACAACCTTCGTGCACATTAGTCTACCTCGGCACCACAAGACTTTAAATTCCTCGGCAAAATTTTACGGGGCCTTACATCCTCCCCCGCTTAGGATCATTCGTCCCCGAATGAGGAGAAGAGTCCGCCCCAAACACCTAACATAACTCAACTCTTCTTTCAAACATCTCAAGCCCCAAAATTTGACTAACTCCCAAATTTTACAAATATTTTGGCAGAGTTTCCCCTGTAATTAGGCCTATCCACCTGTCAGAAAATCACCACCCTAACAACACATCCACAACTCAAAATAACATCATAATATATATCAATAACACTAATCTCAACATTACAGGCATTACATCATCCACTGTGGTATCATGACATGAACGATACATATTTAAATCATAACACATAGAAAATACCTTTCAAACCTACACCATTTGGCTATATAAAAAAGTGAGAATATGTTCTTTCCGTAATACTTTCGGCCTTCGAGGTGACCTCCTCGGCTCACATTAGTCTACAATCTTCGTGCAATTAATCTACCTCGGTGCTACAAGACCATAAATTCTTTGGCAAAAATTTACGGGGCCTTACATCCTCCCCAACTTAGGATCATTCGTCCTCGAATGAGGATCAGAGTCCGCCCAAAACACCTAACATAACACAACTCTTCTTTCAAACATCTCAAGCCCCAAATTTTGACTAACTCCCAAATTTTACAACACTTTCAGCAGAGATTCCCCTGTAATTGGGCCTTACCACCTGTCAGAAAATCACCACCCTAACAACACATCCACAACTCAAAATAGCATCATAATATATATCAATAACACTAATCTCAACTTTACAGGCATTGCATTATCCACTGTGGTATCATGACATGAAGTGTACATATTTAAACCATAACACATAGAAAATATCTATCGAACCAACACCATTTGGCTATAAAAACAAGTGAGAATATTCTTTTTCACAACACTCTCGGCCTTCGAGGTGACCTCCTCGGCTCACATTAGTCTACTACCTTCGTACACATTAGTCTACCTCGGCACCACAAGACCTTAAATTCCTCGGCAAAAATTTACGGGGCATTACATCCTCCCCCGCTTAGGATCATTCATCATCGAATGAGGAGCAGAGTCCGTCCAAAACACCTAACATAACTCAACTCTTCTTTCAAACATCTCAAGCCCCAAAATTTGACTAAATCCCAAATTATACAAAACTTTCGGCAGAGATTCCCCTGTAATTGGGCCTATCCACCTGTCAAAAAATCACCACCCTAACAACACATCCACAACCCAAAATAGCATCATAATATATATCAATAACACTAATCTCAACTTTACAGTCATTACATTATCCACTGTGGTATCATGACATGAAGTATACATATTAAAACCATAACACATAGTAAATACCTTTCGAACCAACACCATTTCGCTATAAAAACTAGTGAGAATATTCTTTTCCACAACACTCTCGGCCTTCGAGGTGACCTCCTCGGCTCACATTAGTCTACAACCTTCGTGCACATTAGTCTACCTCGGCACCACAAGACCTTAAATTCCTCGGCAAAAATTTACGGGGCCTTACATCCTCCCCCGCTTAGGATCATTCATCCTCGAATGAGGAGCAGAGTTCGCCCAAAACACCTAACATAACTCAACTCTTCTTTCTAATATCTCAAGCCCTAAAATTTGACTAACTCCCAAATTTTACAAAATATTCGGCAGAGATTCACCTGTAATTGGGCCTATCCACCTGTCAAAAAATCACGACCCTAACAACAATACCACAACTCAAAATAGCATCACAATATATATCAATAACACTAATCTCACCATTACAGGCATTACATCATCCATTGTGGTATCATGACATGAACTGTACATATTTAAATCATAATACATAGATAATACCTTTCAAACCAACACCATTTGGCTATACAAACAAGTGAAAAAATTTCTTTCCACAACACTCACGGCCTTCGAGGTGACCTCCTCGTCTCACATTAGTTTACAACCTTCGTGCACATTAGTCTACCTCGGCACCACAAGACTTTAAATTCCTCGGCAAAATTTTACGGGGCCTTACATCCTCCCCCGCTTAGGATCATTCGTCCCCGAATGAGGAGAAGAGTCCGCCCCAAACACCTAACATAACTCAACTCTTCTTTCAAACATCTCAAGCCCCAAAATTTGACTAACTCCCAAATTTGTCTAACATTTTGGTAGAGTTTCCCCTGTAATTAGGCCTATCCACCTATCAGAAAATCACCACCCAAACAACACATCCACAACTCAAAATAACATCATAATATATATCAATAACACTAATCTCAACATTACAGGCATTACATCATCCACTGTGGTATCATGACATGAACGGTACATATTTAAATCATAACACATAGAAAATACCTTTCAAACCTACACCATTTGGCTATATAAAAAAGTGAGAATAATTTCTATTCACAACACTCTCGGCCTTCGAGGTTACCTCCTCGGCTAAATTAGTCTACAACGTTTGTGCACATTAGTCTACTTCGGCCCCACAAGACCTTAAATTCCTCGACGACATTTTACGGGGCCTTACATCCTCCCTCGCTTAGGATCATTCGTCCTCGAATGAGGAGCAGAGTCCGCCCCAAACACCTAACATAACTCAACTCTTCTTTCAAACATCTCAAGCCCCAAAATTTATCTAACTCCCAAATTTTCCAAAAACTTCGGCAGAGTTTACCCTGTAATTGCACCTATCCACCTGTCATAAAATCACCAAAACCACCCTAACAACACATCCACAACTCAAAAAAGCATCACAATATAAATCAATAACATTATTATCAACATTACAGGCATTACATCGTCCACAGTGGTATCCTGACATGAACTGTACATATTTAAATCACAACACATAGAAAGTACCTTTCGAACAACAACCATTTGGCTATACAAACAAGTGAAAATATTTTCTTTCCACAACACTTTCGGCCATCTATGTGACCTCCTCGACTCACTTTTGACTACAACCTTCATGAGCATTAGTGTACCTCATCACCACAAGACCTTAAATTCCACCGCAAAATTTTACAGGGCCTTACATCCTCCCCTGCTTAGGATCATTCGTCCCCGAATGAGGAGAAGAGTCCGCCCCAAACACCTAATATATCTCAATTCTTCTTTCAAACATATGAAGCCCCAAAATTTGACTAACTCCCAAAGTTTTTAAAAATTTCGGCAGAGTTTCCTTTGTAATTGGACCTATCCACCTGTCATAAAATCACCAAAACCAACCAAACAACATATCCACAACTCAAAAAAGCATCACATTATAAATCAATAAAACTATTATCAACATTACAAGTTTTACATCGTCCACAGTGGTATCCTGACATGAACTGAACATATTTAAATAACAACACATAGAATGTACCTTTCGAACCACAACCATTTGGCTATACAAACAAGTGAGAATATTTTCTTTCTACAACACTCTCGTCTTCGAGGTGACCTCCTCGACTCACATTAGTCTACCTCGGTACCACAAACCCTTAATGCCCTCGGCGAACTTTTACGGGGCCTTACTTCCTCCCCTGCTTATGATCATTCATCCTCGAATGAGGAGTAGAGTCCTCCCCAAACACCTAACATAACTCAACTCTTCTTTCAAACATCTCAAGCCCTAAGGTTTGACTAACTCCCAAATTTTTCAAAATTATCGGCAGAGTTTCCCCTGTAATTGGGCCTATCCACCTATCAGAAAATCACCAAAACCACGCTAATGAGACATCCACAACTCAACAAAGCATCATAATATATATATCAATAACACTAATCCCAACATTACAGACATTACATCATCCATAGAGGTATCCTAACATGAATTGTACATATTTAAATCACAACACATAGAAAGTACCTTTCGAACCACAACCAATTGGCTATACAAACAAGTGAGAATATTCTCTTTCACAACACTCTCGGCCATCGAGGTGACCTCCTCGGCTCACATTAGTCTACTACCTTCGTACACATTAGTCTACCTCGGCACCACAAGACCTTAAATTCCTCGATAAAAATTTACGGGGCATTACATCCTCCCCCGCTTAGGATCATTCATCATCGAATGAGGAGCAGAGTCCGTCCAAAACACCTAACATAACTCAACTCTTCTTTCAAACATCTCAAGCCCCAAAATTTGACTAAATCCCAAATTATACAAAACTTTCGGCAGAGATTCCCCTGTAATTGGGCCTATCCACCTGTCAAAAAATCACCACCCTAACAACACATCCACAACCCAAAATAGCATCATAATATATATCAATAACACTAATCTCAACTTTACAGTCATTACATTATCCACTGTGGTATCATGACAGGAAGTATACATATTAAAACCATAACACATAGTAAATACCTTTCGAACCAACACCATTTCGCTATAAAAACTAGTGAGAATATTCTTTTCCACAACACTCTCGGCCTTCGAGGTGACCTCCTCGGCTCACATTAGTCTACAACCTTCGTGCACATTAGTCTACCTCGGCACCACAAGACCTTAAATTCCTCGGCAAAAATTTACGGGGCCTTACATCCTCCCCCGCTTAGGATCATTCATCCTCGAATGAGGAGCAGAGTTCGCCCAAAACACCTAACATAACTCAACTCTTCTTTCTAATATCTCAAGCCCTAAAATTTGACTAACTCCCAAATTTTACAAAATATTCGGCAGAGATTCACCTGTAATTGGGCCTATCCACCTGTCAAAAAATCACGACCCTAACAACAATACCACAACTCAAAATAGCATCACAATATATATCAATAACACTAATCTCACCATTACAGGCATTACATCATCCATTGTGGTATCATGACATGAACTGTACATATTTAAATCATAATACATAGATAATACCTTTCAAACCAACACCATTTGGCTATACAAACAAGTGAAAAAATTTCTTTCCACAACACTCACGGCCTTCGAGGTGACCTCCTCGTCTCACATTAGTTTACAACCTTCGTGCACATTAGTCTACCTCGGCACCACAAGACTTTAAATTCCTCGGCAAAATTTTACGGGGCCTTACATCCTCCCCCGCTTAGGATCATTCGTCCCCGAATGAGGATAAGAGTCCGCCCCAAACACCTAACATAACTCAACTCTTCTTTCAAACATCTCAAGCCCCAAAATTTGACTAACTCCCAAATTTTACAAATATTTTGGCAGAGTTTCCCCTGTAATTAGGCCTATCCACCTATCAGAAAATCACCACCCAAACAACACATCCACAACTCAAAATAACATCATAATATATATCAATAACACTAATCTCAGCATTACAGGCATTACATCATCCACTGTGGTATCATGACATGAACGGTACATATTTAAATCATAACACATAGAAAATACCTTTCAAACCTACACCATTTGGCTATATAAAAAAGTGAGAATAATTTCTATTCACAACACTCTCGGCCTTCGAGGTTACCTCCTCGGCTAAATTAGTCTACAACGTTTGTGCACATTAGTCTACTTCGGCCCCACAAGACCTTAAATTCCTCGACGACATTTTACGGGGCCTTACATCCTCCCTCGCTTAGGATCATTCGTCCTCGAATGAGGAGCAGAGTCCGCCCCAAACACCTAACATAACTCAACTCTTCTTTCAAACATCTCAAGCCCCAAAATTTATCTAACTCCCAAATTTTCCAAAAACTTCGGCAGAGTTTACCCTGTAATTGGACCTATCCACCTGTCATAAAATCACCAAAACCACCCTAACAACACATCCACAACTCAAAAAAGCATCACAATATAAATCAATAACATTATTATCAACATTACAGGCATTACATCGTCCACAGTGGTATCCTGACATGAACTGTACATATTTAAATCACAACACATAGAAAGTACCTTTCGAACAACAACCATTTGGCAATACAAACAAGTGAAAATATTTTCTTTCCACAACACTTTCGGCCATCTATGTGACCTCCTCGACTCACTTTTGACTACAACCTTCATGCGCATTAGTGTACCTCATCACCACAAGACCTTAAATTCCACCGCGAAATTTTACGGGGCCTTACATCCTCCCCTGCTTAGGATCATTCGTCCCCGAATGAGGAGAAGAGTCCGCGCCAAACACCTAACATATCTCAATTCTTCTTTCAAACATATGAAGCCCAAAAATTTGACTAACTCCCAAAGTTTTTAAAAATTTCGGCAGAGTTTTCTTTGTAATTGGACCTATCCACCTGTCATAAAATCACCAAAACCAACCAAACAACATATCCACAACTCAAAAAAGCATCACATTATAAATCAATAAAACTATTATCAACATTACAAGTTTTACATCGTCCACAGTGGTATCCTGACATGAACTGAACATATTTAAATAACAACACATAGAATGTACCTTTCGAACCACAACCATTTGGCTATACAAACAAGTGAGAATATTTTCTTTCTACAACACTCTCGTCTTCGAGGTGACCTCCTCGACTCACATTAGTCTACCTCGGTACCACAAACCCTTAATGCCCTCGGCGAAATTTTACGGGGCCTTACTTCCTCCCCTGCTTATGATCATTCATCCTCGAATGAGGAGTAGAGTCCTCCCCAAACACCTAACATAACTCAACTCTTCTTTCAAACATCTCAAGCCCTAAGGTTTGACTAACTCCCAAATTTTTCAAAATTATCGGCAGAGTTTCCCCTGTAATTGGGCCTATCCACCTATCAGAAAATCACCAAAACCACGCTAATGAGACATCCACAACTCAACAAAGCATCATAATATATATATCAATAACACTAATCCCAACATTACAGACATTACATCATCCATAGAGGTATCCTAACATGAATTGTACATATTTAAATCACAACACATAGAAAGTACCTTTCGAACCACAACCAATTGGCTATACAAACAAGTGAGAATATTTTCTTTCCATAACACTCTCGGCCATCGAGGTTACCTCCTCGACTCACATTAGTCTACAACTTTCATGCACATTAGTGTACCTCAGCACCACAAGATATTAAATTCCTCGGCAAAATTTTACGGGGCTTTATATCCTCCCCCGCTTAGGATCATTCGTCCCCGAATGAGGAGAAGAGTCCGCCCAAAACACCTAACATAACTCAACTCTTCTTCTAAACATATGAAGCTCCAAAATTTGACTAACTCCCAAATATTTCAAAAACTTCGGCAGAGTTTTCCCTGTAATTGGACCTATCCATCTGTCATAAAATCACCAAAACCACCCTAACAACACATCCACAACTCAAAAAAGCATCACAATATAAATCAATAACACTAATATCAACATTACAGGCATTACATCGTCCACAGTGGTATCCTGACATGAACTGTACATATTTAACTCACAACACATAGAAAGTACCTTTCGAACCACAACTATTTGGCTATACAAACAAGTGAAAATATTTTCTTTCCAAAACACTCTCGGCCATCGATGTGACCACCTCGACTCACATTAGTCTACAGCTTTCATGCACATTAGTGTACCTCAGCACCACAAGACCTTAAATTCCTCGGCAAAATTTTACGGGGCCTTACATCCTCCCCCACTTAGGATCATTCGTCCCCGAATGAGGAGAAGAGTCCCCCCCCCCCCTCAAACACCTAACATAACTCAATTCTTCTTTCAAACATATGAAGCTCCAAAATTTGACTAACTCCGAAATTTTTCAAAAACTTCGGCAGAGTTTTCCCTGTAATTGGTCCTATCCGCCTGTCATAAAATCACCAAAACCACCCTAACAACACATCCACAACTTAAAAAAGCATCACAATATAAATCAATAATACTACTATCAACATTACAGGCATTACATCGTCCACAGTGGTATCCTGACATGAACTGTACATATTTAAATCACAACGCATAGAAAGTACCTTTCGAACAACAACCATTTGGCTATACAAACAAGTAAAAATATTTTCTTTCCACAACACTCTCGGCCATCGATGTGACCTCCTCGACTCATATTAGCCTACAACTTTCATTCACATTAGTGTACCTCAGTACCACAAGACCTTAAATTCCTCGGCAAAATTTTATGGGGCCTTACATCCTCCCCCGCTTAGGATCATTCGTCCCCGAATGAGGAGAAGAGTCCGCCCCAAACACCTAACATAACTTAACTCTTCTTTCAAACATCTCAAGCCCCAAAATTTGACTAACTCCCAAATTTTACAAATATTTTGGCAGAGTTTTCCCTGTAATTAGGCCTATCCACCTGTCAGAAAATCACCACCCTAACAACACATCCACAACTCAAAATAGCATCATAATATATATCAATAACACTAATCTCAACCTTACAGGAATTACATTATCCACTGTGGTATCATGACATGAACGGTACATATTTAAATCATAACACATAGAAAATACCTTTCAAACCTACACCATTTGGCTATATAAAAAAGTGAGAATAATTTCTATTCACAACACTCTCGGCCTTCGAGGTTACCTCCTCGGCTAAATTAGTCTACAACGTTTGTGCACATTAGTCTACTTCGGCCCCACAAGACCTTAAATTCCTCGACGACATTTTACGGGGCCTTACATCCTCCCTCGCTTAGGATCATTCGTCCTCGAATGAGGAGCAGAGTCAGCCCCAAACACCTAACATAACTCAACTCTTCTTTCAAACATCTCAAGCCCCAAAATTTATCTAACTCCCAAATTTTCAAAAAACTTCGGTAGAGTTTACCCTGTAATTGGACCTATCCACCTGTCATAAAATCACCAAAACCACCCTAACAACACATCCACAACTCAAAAAAGCATCACAATATAAATCAATAACATTAATATCAACATTACAGGCATTACATCGTCCACAGTGGTATCCTGACATGAACTGTACATATTTAAATCACAACACATAGAAAGTACCTTTCGAACAACAACCATTTGGCTATACAAACAAGTGAAAATATTTTCTTTGCGCAACACTTTCGGCCATCTATGTGACCTCCTCGACTCACATTAGACTAACACTTTCATGCGCATTAGTGTACCTCATCACCACAAGACCTTAAATTCCACCGCAAAATTTTACGGGGCCTTACATCCTCCCCTGCTTAGGATCATTCATCCCCGAATGAGGAGAAGAGTCCGCCCCAAACACCTAACATAACTCAATTCTTCTTTCAAACATATGAAGCCCCAAAATTTGACTAACTCCCAAAGTTTTTAAAAACTTCGGCAGAGTTTCCTTTGTAATTGGACCTATCCACCTGTCATAAAATCACCAAAACCACCCTAACAACATATCCACAACTCAAAAAAGCATCACATTATAAATCAATAAAACTATTATCAACATTACAAGTTTTACATAGTCCACAGTGGTATCCTGACATGAACTGTACATATTTAAATAACAACACATAGAAAGTACCTTTCGAACCACAACCATTTGGCTATACAAACATGTGAGAATATTTTCTTTCTACAACACTCTCGTCATCGAGGTGACCTCCTCGACTCACATTAGGCTACAACCTTCCGGCACATTAGTCTACCTCGGTACCACAAACCCTTAATGCCCTCGGCGAAATTTTACGGGGCCTTACTTCCTCCCCTGCTTATGATCATTCATCCTCGAATGAGGAGTAGAGTCCTCCCCAAAGACCTAACATAACTCAACTCTTCTTTCAAACATCTCAAGCCCTAAGGTTTGACTAACTCCCAAATTTTTCAAAATTATCGGCAGAGTTTCCCCTGTAATTGGGCCTATCCACCTATCAGAAAATCACCAAAACCACGCTAATGAGACATCCACAACTCAACAAAGCATCATAATATATATATCAATAACACTAATCCCAACATTACAGACATTACATCATCCATAGAGGTATCCTAACATGAATTGTACATATTTAAATCACAACACATAGAAAGTACCTTTCGAACCACAACCAATTGACTATACAAACAAGTGAGAATATTTTCTTTCCATAACACTCTCGGCCATCGAGGTTACCTCCTCGACTCACATTAGTCTACAACTTTCATGCACATTAGTGTACCTCAGCACCACAAGATATTAAATTCCTCGGCAAAATTTTATGGGGCTTTATATCCTCCCCCGCTTAGGATCATTCGTCCCCGAATGAGGAGAAGAGTCCGCCCAAAACACCTAACATAACTCAACTCTTCTTCTAAACATATGAAGCTCCAAAATTTGACTAACTCCCAAATATTTCAAAAACTTCGGCAGAGTTTCCCCTGTAATTGGACCTATCCACCTGTCATAAAATCACCAAAACCACCCTAACAACACATCCACAACTCAAAAAAGCATCACAATATAAATCAATAACACTAATATCAACATTACAAGCATTACATCGTCCATAGTGGTATCCTGACATGAACTGTACATATTTAAATCACAACACATAGAAAGTACCTTTCGAACCACAACTATTTGGCTATACAAACAAGTGAAAATATTTTCTTTCCAAAACACTCTCGGCCATCGATGTGACCTCCTCGACTCACATTAGTCTACAGCTTTCATGCACATTAGTGTACCTCAGCACCACAAGACCTTAAATTCCTCGACAAAATTTTACGGGGCCTTACATCCTCCCCCACTTAGGATCATTCGTCCCCGAATGAGGAGAAGAGTCCCCCCCCCCTCAAACACCTAACATAACTCAATTCTTCTTTCAAACATATGAAGCTCCAAAATTTGACTAACTCCGAAATTTTTCAAAAACTTCGGCAGAGTTTTCCCTGTAATTGGACCTATCCGCCTGTCATAAAATCACAAAAACCACCCTAACAACACATCCACAACTTAAAAAAGCATCACAATATAAATCAATAATACTACTATCAACATTACAGGCATTACATCGTCCACATTGGTATCCTGACATGAACTGTACATATTTAAATTAGAACACATAGAAAGTACCTTTCGAACCACAAACATTTGGCTATACAAACAAGTGAGAATATTTTCTTTCTACAACACTCTCGGCCATCGAGGTGACGTCCTCAACTCACATTAGTCCACAAACTTGCGGCACATTAGTCTACTTCGGCACCACAAAACCTTAATTCCCTACGCGAAATATTATGGGGCCTTACATCCTCCCCCGCTTAGGATCATTCCTCCCCGAATGAGTATTAAAGTTCGCCCCAAACACCTAACATAACTCAACTCTTCTTTAAAACATATGAAGCTCAAAAATTTGACTAACTCCCAAATTTACAAAAAAGTCGACAGAGTTTCCTCTGTAATTGGACCTATCCACCTGTCATAAAATCACCAAAAGCACCCTAACAACACATCCACAACTCAAAAAAGCATCACAATATAAATCAATAACACTAATATCAACATTACAGGCATTACATCGTCTACATTGGTATCCTCACATGAACTGTACATATTTAAATCAGAACACGTAGAAAGTACCTTTCGAACCACAACCATTTGGCTATACAAACAAGTGAGAATATTTTCTTTCTACAACACTCTCGGCCATCGAGGTGACCTCCTCGACTCACATTAGTCTACAACCTTCCGGCACATTAGACTACCTCGGCACCACAAAACCTTAATTCCCTCTGCGAAAATTTATGGGGCCTTACATCCTCCCCAGCTTAGGATCATTTGTCCCCGAATGAGGAGAAGAGTTCGCCCCAAACACCTAACATAACTCAACTCTTCTTTAAAACATATGAAGCTCAAAAATTTGACAAACTCCCAAATTTTTCGAAAAATGTCGGCAGAGTTTCTCCTGTAATTGGACCTATCCACCTGTCATAAAATCACCAAGAGCACCCTAACAACACATCCACAACTCAAAAAAGCATCACATTATAAATTAATAACACTAATATCAACATTACATGCATTACATCGTCAACAGTGGTATCATGACATTAACTGAACATATTTAAATCACAACACATAGAAAGTACCTTTCGAACCACAACCATTTGGCTATACAAACAAGTGAGAATATTTTCTTTCTAAAACACTCTCGGCCATCGAGGTGACCTCCTCGACTCACATTAGGCTAAAACCTTCCGGCACATTAGTCTACCTCGGCACCACAAACCCTTAATTCCCTCGGCGAAATTTTACGGGGCCTTACTTCCTCCCCTGCTTATGATCATTCGTCCTCGAATGAGGAGTAGAGTCCGCCCCAAACACCTAACATAACTCAACTCTTCTTTCAAACATCTCAATCCCTAAGGTTTGACTAACTCCCAAAATTTTCAAAATTATTGGCAGAGTTTCCCCTGTAATTGGGCCTATCCACCATTCAGAAAATCACCAAAACCACGCTAATAAGACATCCACAACTCAACAAAGCATCATAATATATATCAATAACACTAATCCCAACATTATAGACATTACATCATCCATAGAGGTATCCTAACATGAACTGTACATATTTAAATCACAACACATAGAAAGTACCTTCTGAACCACAACCAATTGGCTATACAAACAAGTGAGAATATTTTCTTTCCACAACACTCTCAGCCATCGAGGTTACCTCCTCGACTCACATTAGTCTACAACCTTCATGCACATTAGTGTACCTCAGCACCACAAGATCCTAAATTCCTCGGCAAAATTTTACGGGGCTTTATATCCTCCCCCGCTTAGGATCATTCGTCCCCGAATAAGGAGAAGAGTCTGCCCCAAACACCTAACATAACTCAACTCTTCTTTTAAACATATGAAGCTCCAAAATTTGACTAACAACTAAATATTTCAAAAACTTAGGCAGCGTTTCCCCTGTAATTGGACCTATCCACCTATCATAAAATCACCAAAACCACCCTAACAACACATCCACAACTCAAAAAAGCATCACAATATAAATCAATAACACTAATAACAACATTACAGGCATTACATCGTCCACAGTGGTATCCTGATATGAACTATTTAAATCACAACACATAGAAAGTACCTTTCGAACCTCAACCATTTGGCTATACAAACAAGTGAAAGTATTTTCTTTCCAAAACACTCTCGGCCATTGATATGACCTCCTCGACTCACATTAGTCTACAACTTTCATGCACATTAATGTACCTCAGCACCACAAGACCTTAAATTCCTCGGCAAAATTTGATGGGGCCTTACATCCTCCCCTACTTAGGATCATTCGTCCCCGAATGAGGAGAAGAGTCCCCCCCAAACACCTAACATAACTCAATTCTTCTTTCAAACATATGAAGCTCCAAAATTTGACTAACTCCCAAATTTTTCAAAAACTTCGACAGAGTTTTCCTAGTAATTGGACCTATCCACCTATCATGAAATCACCAAAAGAACCCTAACAACACATCCACAACTCAAAAAAGAATCACAATATAAATCAATAACACTACTATCAACATTGCAGGCATTACATCGTCCACAGTGGTATCCTGACATGAACTATACATATTTAAATTAGAACACATAGAAAGTACTTTTCGAACCACAACCATTTGGCTATACAAACAAGTGAGAATATTTTCTTTCTACAACACTCTCGGCCATCGAGGTGACTTCCTCGACTCATATTAATCTACAACCTTCCGGCACATTAGTCTACTTCGGCACCACAGAACCTTAATTCTCTACGCGAAATTTTACGAGGCCTTACATCCTCCCCCGCTTAGGATCATTCGTCCCCGAATGAGGAGAAGAGTCCGCCCCAAACACCTAACATAACTCAACTCTTCTTTAAAACATATGAAGCTCCAAAATTTGACTAACTCCCAAATTTTTCAAAAAGGTCGGCATAGTTTCCCCTGTAATTGGACCTATCCACCTGTCATAAAATCACCAAAAGCACCCTAACAACACATCCACAACTCAAAAAAGCATCACAATATAAATCAATAACACTAATATCAACATTACAGGCATTACATCGTCCACATTGGTATCTTGACATGAATTGTACATATTTAAATCTCAACAGATAGAAAGTACCTTTCGAACCACAACCATTTGGCTATACAAACAAGTGAGAATATTTTCTTTCTACAACACTCTCGGCCATCGAGGTGACCTCCTCGACTCACATTAGTCTACAACCTTCCGGCACATTAGTCTAGCTCGGCACCACAAAACCTTAATTCCCTTCGTGAAATTTTACGGGGCCTTACATCCTCCTTCGCTTAGGATCATTCGTCCCCGGATGAGGAGAAGAGTCCGCCCCAAACACCTAACATAACTCAATTCTTCTTTCAAACATATGAAGCTCCAAAATTTGACTAACTCCCAAATTTTTCAAAAAAGTCGGCAGAGTTTCCCATGTAATTGGACCTATCCACCTGTCATAAAATCACCAAAAGCACCCTAACAACACATCCACAACTCAAAAAAGCATCACAATATAAATCAATAACACTAATATCAACATTACAGGCATTACATCGTCCACATTGGTATCTTGACATGAACTGTACATATTTAAATCAGAACACATAGAAAGTACCTTTCGAACTACAACCATTTGGCTATACAAACAAGTGAGAATATTTTCTTTCTACAACACTCTCGGCCATCGAGTTGACCTCCTCGACTCACATTAGTCTACAACCTTCCGGCACATTAGTCTAGCTCGGCACCACAAAACCTAAATTCCCGCCGCAAAATTTTACGGGGCCTTACATCCTCCCTCGCTTAGGATCATTCGTCCCCGGATGAGGAGAAGAGTCCGCCCCAAACACCTAACATAACTCAATTCTTCTTTCAAACATATGAAGCTCCAAAATTTGACTAACTCCCAAATCTTTCAAAAAAGTCGGCAAAGTTTCCCCTGTAATTGGACCTATCCACCTGTCATAAAATCACCAAAAGCACCCTAACAACACATCCACAACTAAAAATAGCATCACAATATAAATCAATAACACTAATATCAACATTACAGGCATTACATCGTCCACATTGGTATCTTGACATGAACTGTACATATTTAAATCAGAACACATAGAAAGTACCTTTCGAACTACAACCATTTGGCTATACAAACAAGTGAGAATATTTTCTTTCTAAAACACTCTCGGCCATCGAGGTGACCTCCTCGACTCACATTAGTCTACAACCTTCCGGCACATTAGTCTAGCTCGGCACCACAAAACCTTAATTCCCGCCGCAAAATTTTACGGGGCCTTACATCCTCCCTCGCTTAGGATCATTCGTCCCCGGATGAGGAGAAGAGTCCGCCCCAAACACCTAACATAACTCAATTCTTCTTTCAAACATATGAAGCTCCAAAATTTGACTAACTCCCAAATTTTTCAAAAAAGTCGGCAGAGTTTCCCATGTAATTGGACCTATCCACCTGTCATAAAATCACCAAAAGCACCCTAACAACACATCCACAACTCAAAAAAGCATCACAATATAAATCAATAACACTAATATCAACATTACAGGCATTACATCGTCCACATTGGTATCTTGACATGAACTGTACATATTTAAATCAGAACACATAGAAAGTACCTTTCGAACTACAACCATTTGGCTATACAAACAAGTGAGAATATTTTCTTTCTACAACACTCTCGGCCATCGAGTTGACCTCCTCGACTCACATTAGTCTACAACCTTCCGGCACATTAGTCTAGCTCGGCACCACAAAACCTAAATTCCCGCCGCAAAATTTTACGGGGCCTTACATCCTCCCTCGCTTAGGATCATTCGTCCCCGGATGAGGAGAAGAGTCCGCCCCAAACACCTAACATAACTCAATTCTTCTTTCAAACATATGAAGCTCCAAAATTTGACTAACTCCCAAATCTTTCAAAAAAGTCGGCAAAGTTTCCCCTGTAATTGGACCTATCCACCTGTCATAAAATCACCAAAAGCACCCTAACAACACATCCACAACTAAAAATAGCATCACAATATAAATCAATAACACTAATATCAACATTACAGGCATTACATCGTCCACATTGGTATCTTGACATGAACTGTACATATTTAAATCAGAACACGTAGAAAGTACCTTTCGAACTACAACCATTTGGCTATACAAACAAGTGAGAATATTTTCTTTCTAAAACACTCTCGGCCATCGAGGTGACCTCCTCGACTCACATTAGTCTACAACCTTCCGGCACATTAGTCTAGCTCGGCACCACAAAACCTTAATTCCCGCCGCAAAATTTTACGGGGCCTTACATCCTCCCTCGCTTAGGATCATTCGTCCCCGGATGAGGAGAAGAGTCCGCCCCAAACACCTAACATAACTCAATTCTTCTTTCAAACATATGAAACTCCAAAATTTGACTAACTCCCAAATTTTTCAAAAAAGTCGACAAAGTTTCCCCTGTAATTGGGCCTATCCACCTATCATAAAATCACCAAAAGTACCCTAACAACATATCCACAACTCAAAAAAGCATCACAATATAAATCAATAACACTAATATCAACATTACAGGCATTACATCGTCCACATTGGTATCTTGACATGAACTGTACATATTTAAATCTCAAAACATAGAAAGTACCTTTCGAACCACAACCATTTGGCTATACAAACAAGTGAGAATATTTTCTTTCTACAACATTCTCGGCCATCGAGGTGACCTCCTCGACTCACATTAGTCTAGCTCGGCACCACAAAACCTTAATTCCCTCCGCAAAATTTTACGGGGCCTTACATCCTCCCTCGCTTAGGATCATTCGTCCCCGGATGAGAAAAAGAGTCCGCCTTAAACACCTAACATAACTCAATTCTTCTTTCAAACATATGAAGCTCCAAAATTTGAGTAACTCCTAAATTTTTCAAAAAAATCGGCAGAGTTTCCCCAGGAATTGGACCGATCCAACTGTCATAAAATCACCAAAAGCACCCTAACAACACATCCACAACTCAAAAAAGCATCACAATATAAATCAATAACACTAATATCAACATTACATGCACTACATCGTCCACATGGGTATCCTGACATGAACTGTACATATTTAAATCAGAAAACATAGAAAGTACCTTTCGAACCACAACCATTTGGCTATACAAACAAGTGAGAATATTTTCTTTCTACAACACTCTCGGCCATCGAGTTGACCTCCTCGACTCACATTAGTCTACAACCTTCCGGCACATTAGTCTACCTCGGCACCATAAAACCTTAATTCCCGCCGCAAAATTTTACGGGGCCTTACATCCTCCCTCGCTTAGGATCATTCGTCCCCGGATGAGGAGAAGAGTCCGCCCCAAACACCTAACATAACTCAATTTTTCTTTCAAACATATGAAGCTCCAAAATTTGACTAACTCCCAAATTTTTCAAAAACGTCGGCACAGTTTCTCCTGTAATTGGACCTATCCACCTATCATAAAATCACCAAAAGTACCCTAACAACACATCCACAACTCAAAAAAGCATCACAATATAAATCAATAACACTAATATCAACATTACATGCATTACATCGTCCATATTGGTATCATGACATGAACTGTACATATTTAAATCAGAACACATAGAAAGTACCTTTCGAACCACAACCATTTGTCTATACAAACAAGTGAGAATATTTTCTTTCTACAACACTCTCGGCCATCGAGGTGACCTCCTCGACTCACATTAGTCTACAAATTTCTCAAAAACTTTGGCAGATTTCCTCCTGTAATTGGACCTATCCACCTGTCATAAAATCACCAAAACCACCCTAACAACACATCCACAACTCAAAAAACATCACATTATAAATCAATAACACTAATATCAACATTACAGTCCACAATACTATCCTGACATGAACTGAACTTATTTAAATCACAACACATAGAAAGTACCTTTCGAACCACAACTATTTGGCTATACAAACAAGTGAGAATATTTTCTTTCTACAACACTCTCGGCTATCGAGGTGACCTCCTCGACTCATATTAGTCTACAAACTTCCGACACATTAGTCTACCTTGGCACCACAAAACCTTAATTCCCTCGGCGAGATTTTACGGGGCCTTACTTCCTCCCTTGCTTAGGATCATTCATCCTCGAATGAGGAGTAGAGTCCGCCCCAAACACCTAACATAACTAAACTCTTCTTTCAAACATCTCAAGCCCTAAGGTTTGAATAACTCCCAAATTTTTCAAAATTATCGGTAGAGTTTCCCCTATAATTGGGCCTATCCACCTTTTAGAAAATCACCAAAACACGCTAAAAACACATCCACAACTCAACAAAGCATCACAATATATATCAATAACATCAATCTCAACATTACATGCATTACGTCATCCACAGTGGTATCTTGACATGAACTGTATATATTTAAATCAAAACACATAGAAAGAACCTTTCGAACCACAACCATTTGGCTATACAATCAAGTGAGAATATTTTCTTTCCACAACACTCTCGGCTATCGAGGTGACCTCCTCGACTCAAATTAGTCTACAACCTTCCGGCACATTAGTCTACCTCGGCACTACAAGACCTTAAATTCCTCGACGAAATTTTACGGGGCCTTACATCCTGCGCCGCTTAGGATCATTCGTCATCGAATAAGGAGCTGAGTCTGCCCCAAACCCCTAACATAACTCAACTCTTCTTTCAAACATCTCAAGCCCCAAAATTTAACTAACTCCCAAATTTGTCAAACCTTTTGGCAGAGTTTCCCCTCTAATTGGGTCTATTCACTTGTCAGAGAATCACCCAAATCACCCTAACAACATATACATAACTCAAAAGAGCATTACAATATATATGAATAACACTAATCCCAACATTACAGACATTACATCATCCACAGAGGTATCCTAACATGAACTGTACATATTGAAATCACAACACATAGAAAGTACCTTTCGAACGACAACCAATGGGCTATACAAACAAGTGAGAATATTTTCTTTCCACAACACTCTCGGCCATCGAGGTGACCTCCTCGACTCACATTAGTCTACAACCTTTATGTACATTTGTCTACCTCGGCACCACAAGATAATATTTTCTTTCCACAACACTTAACTCTTCTTTCAACTCCAAAATTTTTCAAAAACATCGGCAGAGTTTCCCCTGTAATAGGATCTATCCACCTGTCTTAAAATCACCAAAACCACCCTAACAACACATCCACAACTCAAAAAATCATCACAATATAAATCAATAACACTAATATCATATTACAGGCATTACAACGTCCATAGTGGTATCTTAACATGAACTGTACATATTTAAATCACAACACATAGAAAGTATCTTTCGAACCACAACCATTTGGCTATACAAACAAGTGAGAATATTTTATTTCTACAATATTCTCGGCCATCGAGGTGAGCTCTTCGACTCAGATTAGTCTACAACTTTCCGGCGCAGTAGTCTACCTCGGCACCACAAAACCTTAAATTCCTAGGCGAATTTTACGGGGCCTTACATCCTCCGCTGCTTAGGAGCAGAGTCCGCCCCAACCACCCAACATAACTCAACTCTTCTTTCAAACATCACAAGCCCCAAAATTTGACTAACTCCCAAATTTGTCAAAATGTTCGGTAGAGTTTCCCCTATAATTGGGCCTATCCATCTGTCATAAAATAACCAAAACCACCCTAAAAACACATCTGCAACTCAAAAAAGCATCACAATATATATTAATAACACCAATCTCAACATTACATGCATTACATCATCCACACTGGTATCCTGACATGAACTGTACATATTTGAATCATAATACATAGAAAGTACCTATCGAATCACGACCATTTGGCTATATAGACAAGTGAGAATATTTTCTTTCCACAACACTCTCGGCCTTCGAGGTGACCTCCTTGACTCATATTAGTGTACAACCTTCATGCACATTACTCTACTTCGGCACCACAAGACCTTAAATTCCTTGGCGAAATTTTACGCGGTCTTACATCCTCCCCCGCTGAGGATCATTTGACCGCAAATGAGGTGTAGAGTCCGCCCCAAACACCTAAAATAACTCATCTCTTATTTCAAACATCTCATGCCCCGAAATATGACTAAATCCCAATTGTTTCCAAAATTTCGGCAGAGTTTCCCCTGTAATTTGGCATATCTACCTGTCAGAAAATCACCAAAATCACTCTAACAACACATCCACAACTCATCAAAGCATCACAATATATATCAATAACACTAATCTAAACATTACAAGCATTACATCATCCGAAGTGGTATCCTGACATGAATTGTATATATTTAAATCATAACATATAGAAAGTACCTATCGAACCACGACCATTTGTCTATATAAACAAGTGAGAATATTTTCTTGCCACAACACTCTCGGCCATCGAGGAGACCTCCTCGATTGAAATTAGTCTGCAACCTTCGTGCACATTAGTCTACCTCGGCACCACAAGACCTTAAATCTATGGCGAAATTTTACACGACCTTTCAACCTCCTCCGCTTATGGTCATTTGACCGCGAATGAAGAGTAGAGTCCGCCTCAAACAGTTAAAATAACTCAACTCTTATTTCAAACATCTCAAGCCCCAAAATTCTACTAAATCCTAATTTTTTCCAAAAGTTCGGGAGAGTTTACCCAGTAATTGGGGCTATCCACCTATCGGGAAATCACAAAAACCACCCTAACAACACTCCCTTAACTCAACAATACATCACAATATATATCAATAACACTAATCTCAACATTACATGCAGTACATCATCCACAGTGGTATCCTGACATGAACTGTACATATTTATATCATAACACATAGAAAGTACCTTTCGAACCACAACCATTTGGCTATACAAACAAGTGAGAATATTTTTTTTTCACAACACTCTTGGCCTTTGAGGTGACCTCCTCGACTCATATCAGTCTACAAACTTCGTGCACATTAGTCTACCTCGGCACCACAAGACCTTAAGATCCTTGGCGAAATTTTACGCGGCCTTACATCCTCCCCCGCTTAGGATTATTTGACCGCGAATGAGGAGTTGAGTCCTCTCCAAACACCTAAAATAACTCAACTCTTATTTCAAACATCTCAAGCCCCAAAATTTGACTAAATCCCAATTGTTTCTAAAATTTTGTTAGAGTATCCACTGTAATTTGGCCTATCCACCAGTGAGAAAATCACCAAAACCACCCTAACAACACATCCACAACTCATCAAAGCATC
This sequence comes from Nicotiana tomentosiformis, assembly GCF_000390325.3. Lineage (NCBI taxonomy): Eukaryota > Viridiplantae > Streptophyta > Magnoliopsida > Solanales > Solanaceae > Nicotiana > Nicotiana tomentosiformis. Next base: position 43,258,802 of record NC_090814.1, on the reverse strand, counting down.
ACAATATATATCAATAACACTAATCTCAACATTACAGGCATTACATCATCCACAGTGGTATCCTGATATGAACTGTACATATTTAAATCATAACACATAGAAAGTATCTTTCGAACTACAACAATTTGGCTATACAAACAAGTGAGAATATTTTCAGTCCACAACACTCTTGGCCTTCGAGGTGACCTCCTAGACTTATATTAGTCTACAACCTTCGTTCACATTAGTCTACATTGGCACCACAAGACCTTAAATTCCTCGGCAAGAATTTACAGGGCCTCACTTCCACCCCTGCTTAGGATCATTCGTCCTCAAATGAGCAGTAGAGTCCGCCCCAAACACCTAACATAACTCAACTCTTCTTTCAAACATCTCAAGCCCTAAAATTTGACTAACTCCCAAATTGTTCAAAATATTCGGGAGCGTTTGCCCTGTAATTGGGCCTCGGCACCACAAGACCATAAATCCATGGCGAAATTTTATGCGGCCGTTCATCCTCCCCCGCTTAGGGTCATTTGACCGCGAAAGAGGAGTAGAGTCCGCCCCAAACACTTAAAATAACTCAACTCTTATTTCAAACATCTCAAGCCCCAAAATTCTACTAAATCCTAATTTTTTCCAAAATTTCGACAGAGCTTCCCTTGTAATTTGGCCTATCCACCTATCAGAAAATCACCAAAACCACCCTAACAACACATCCACAACTTATCAAAGCATCACAATATATATATCAATTATACTAATCTCAACATTACAGGCATTACATCATCCACAGTGGTATCCTGATATGAACTTCACATATTTAAATCATAATACATAGAAAGTACATTTAGAACCACAACCATTTGGCTATACAAACAAGTGAGAATATTTTCTTTTCACAATACTCTTTGCCTTCGAGGTGACCTCCTCAAATCATATCAGTCTACAAACTTCGTGCACATTAGTCTACCTCGGTACCACAAGACCTTAAGATCCTTGGCGAAATCTTACGCGGCCTTACATCATCCCCCGCTTAGGATTATTTGACCGCGAATGAGGAGTTGAGTCCTCCCCAAACACCTAAAATAACTCAACTCTTATTTCAAACATCTCAAGCCCCAAAATTTTACTAAATCCCAATTATTTCTAAAATTTTGGCAGAGTTTTCACAGTAATTTGGCCTATCCACCTGTCAGAAAATCACCAAAATCACCCTAACAACACATCCACAACTCATCAATGCATCACAATATATATCAATAACACTAATCTCAACATTACAGGCATTACATCATCCACAGTGGTATCCTGACATGAACTGTACATATTTAAATCATAACACATAGAAAGTATCTTTCGAACTACAACCATTTGGCTATACAAACAAGTGAGAATATTTTAAGTCCACAACACTCTTGGCCTTCGAGGTGACCTCCTAGACTCATATTAGTCTCCAAGCTTCATGCACATTAGTTTACATCGGCACCACAAGACCTTAAATTCCTCGGCGAAATTTTACGGGGCCTCACTTCCACCCCTGCTTGGGATCATTCATCCTCAAATGAGCAGTAGAGTCCGCCCCAAACACCTAACATAACTCAACTCTTCTTTCAAACATCTCAAGCCCTAAAATTTGACTAACTCCCAAATTGTTCAAAATTTTCGGGAGCGTTTTCACTGTAATTGGGCCTCAGCACTACAAGATCTTAAATTCCTCGGCAAAATTTTACGGGGCCTTACATCCTCCCCCGCTTAGGATCATTCGTCCTCGAATGAGGAGCAGATTCCTCCCCAAACACCTAACATAACTGAACTCTTCTTTCAAACATCTCAAGCCCCAAAATTTGGCAAACTCCCAAATTTGTCAAAACATTCGGCAGAGTTTTTCCTATAATTGGGCCTATCCACCTATCAAAAAATCACCAAAACTACCCTAACAACACATCCACAATTCAACAAAGCATCACAATATATATCAATAACACTAATCTCAACATTACAGGCATTACATCATCCACAGTGGTATCCTGACATGAACTGTACATATTTAAATCATAACATATAGAAAGTACCTATTGAACCATAACCATTTGGCTATACAAACAAGTGAGAATATTTTCATTCCACAACATTCTCTGCCTTCGAGGTGACCACCTCGATTCACATTAGTCTACAACTTTCGTGCACATTAGTCTACCTCGGCACCACAAGACCTTAAATTTCTTGGAGAAATTTTACGCGGCCTTACATCCACCCCCGCTTAGGATCATTTGACCTCAAATAAGTAGTGGAGTCTGCCCCAAACACCTAACATTACTCAACTCTTATTTCAAACATCTCAATCCCCAAAATTTAACTAAATCCATTTTTTTTTCCAAAATTTCGGCAGCGTTTCCCCTGTAATTTGGCATATCCACGTATCAGAAAATCACCAAAACCACCCTAACAACACATCTACAACTCATCAAAGCATAACAAAATATATATCAATAACACAAATCTCAACATTACATCATCCACAGTGGTATCCTGACATGAACTGTACATATTTAAATCATAACACATAGAAAGTATCTTTCGAACCCCAATCATTTGGCTATACAAACAAGTGAGAATATTTTCTTTCCACAACACTCTCGGCCTTCGAAGTGACCTCCTCGACTCACATTAGTCTACAACCTTCGTGCACATTAGTCTACCTCGGCACCACAAGATATTAAATTCCTCGGCAAAATTTGACAGGGCCTTACATCCTCCCTTGCTTCGGATCATTCGTCCTCGAATGAGGAGCAGAGTCCGCCCCAAACACCTAACATAACTCAACTCTTCATTCAAACATCTGATGCACCAAAATTTGACTATCTCCCAAAATTTTCAAAACTTTCGGTAGAGTTTCCCCTGTAATTACAACTATCCACCGGTCATAAAATCACCAAAACCACCCTAACAACACATCCACAACTCAAAAAATCATCATAATATAAATCAATAACACTAATATCAACATTACAGGCATTACATCATCCATAGTAGTATCCTGATATAAACTGTACATATTTAAATCACAACACATAGAAAGTACCTTTCGAACCACAACCATTTGGCTACACAAACAAGTGAGAATATTTTCTTTCTACAACACTCCAGGCCATCGAGGTGACCTCCTCGACTAACATTAGTCTACAACCTTCCTGCACATTAGTCTACCTCAGCACCACAAGACCTTAAATTCCTCGGAGAATTTTACGGGGCCTTACATCCTCCCCTATTTAGGATCATTCGTCCCTGAATAAGGAGCAGTGTCCGCCCTACACACCTAACAAAACTTAACTCTTCTTTCAAACATCTCAAGCCCCAAAATTTGACTAACTCTCAAATATATCAAAACTTTCGGCTGAGTTTCCCGTATAGTTGGTCCTATCCACATGTCAGAAAATCACCAAAACCACCCTAACAACACATCCACAACTCAAAAAAGCATCACAATATATATCAATAACAATAATCTCAACATCACAGGCATTACATCATCCACAGTGGTATCTTGACATGAACTGTACATATTTAAATCATAACACATAGAAAGTACCTATTGAACCACAACTATTTGGCTATACAAACAAGTGAGAATATTTTATTTCCAAAAAACTCTCTACCTTCGAGGTGACCACCTCGATTCATATTAGTCTACAACCTTCATGCACATTAGTCTACCTCGGCATCACAAGACCTTAAATTTCTTGGCGAAATTTTATGCGGCCTTACATCCTCCCCCGCTTAGGATCATTTGACCTCGAATAAGTAGTGGAGTCCGCCCCAAATACCTAACATTACTCAACTCTTATTTCAAACATCTCGAGCCCCAAAATTAGACTAAATCACATTTTTTTCCAAATTTTCGGCAGCGTTTCCCCTGTAATTTGGCCTATCCACCTATCAGAAAATCACCAAAACCACCCTAACAACACATCTACAACTCATCAAAGCATCACAATATATATCAATAACAAAAATCTCAACATTACAGGCATTACATCATCCATAGTGGTATCCTGACATGAACTGCACATATTTCAATCATAACACATAGAAAGTGTCTTTCGAACCACAACCATTTGGCTATTCAAACAAGTGAGAATATTTTCTTTACCCAACACTCTTGGCCTTCGAAGTAACCTCCTCGACTCATATTAGTCTACAACCTTCGTGCACATTAGTCTACCTCGGTACCACAAGATCTTCAATTCCTCGGCAAAATTTCACGGGGCCTTACTTCCTCCCCTAGTTAGGGTCATTCGTCCTCAAATGAGAAGTAGAGTCCGCCCCACACACCTAACATAACTCAATTCTTCTTTCAAATATCTCAAGCCCTAAAATTTGACTAACTCCCAAATGTTTTAAAATTTTCGGCAGAGTTTCCCCAGTAATTCGGCCTATGCACCTATCTGAAAATCACCAAAACCACCCTAAAAACACATCCACAACTCAAAAAAGCATCACAATATATATCAATAACACCAATCTCAACATTACAGGCATTACATCATCCATAGTGGTATCCTGATATGAACTGTACATATTTAAATCATAATACATAGAAAGTATCTTTCGAACTACATCCATTTGTCTATAAAAACAAGTGAGAATATTTTCTTTCCACAACACTCTTGGCCTTCGAGGTGACCACCTCGATTCACATTAGTCTACAACCTTCGTGCACATTAGTCTACCTCGGCTCCACAAGACCTTCAATTCCTCGGTGAAATTTTATGGGGCCTTACTTTCTCCCTTGCATAGGGTCATTCGTCCTCGAATGAGGACTAGAGTCCGCCCCAAACACCTATGATAACACAATTCTTCTTTCAAACATCGCAAGCCCTAAAATATGACTAACTCCCAAATTTTTCAAAATTTCGGTAGAATTTCCCATGTAATTGGGCCTATCCACTTATCAGAAAATAACCAAAACCACCCTAAAAACGCATCCACAACTCAACAAAGCATCACAATATATATCAATAACACCAATCTCAACATTACAAGCATTACATCATCCATAGTTGTATCCTGATATGAACTGTACATATTCAAATCATAACACATAGAAAGTACCTTTCGAACCACAACCATTTGGTTATACAAACAAGTGAGAATATTTTCTTTCCACACCACTCTCGGCCTTCAAGGTTACCTCCTCGACTCACATAATTCTACAACCTTCGTGCACATTAGTCTACCTCGGCACATAAGATCTTAAATTCGTCGGCAAACTTTTATGCGGCCTTACATCCTCCCCTGCTTAGGATCATTCGTCCTCGACTGAGGAGTAGAGTCCGCCCCAAACACCTAACATAGCTCAACTCTTCTTTCAAACATCTCAAGCCCTAAAATTTGACTAACTCCCAAATTTTTCAAAATTCTCGGCATAGTTTCCCATGTAGTTGGACCTATCCACCTATTAGAAAATCAACAAAACCACCCTAAAACACATCCACAACTCAACAAAGCATCACAATATATATCAATAACACCAATCTCAACATTACAAGCATTACATCATCCACAGTGGTATCCTGACATGAACTGTACATATTTAAATCATAACACATAGAAAGTGTCTTTCGAACTACAACCATTTGTCTATACAAACACGTGAGAATATTTTCTTTCCACAACACTCTCGGCCATCAAGGTTACCTCCTGGACTCACATTAGTCTACAACCTCCGTGCACATTAGTCTACCTCGGCAGTATAAGATTTTAAATTCGTCGGCAAAATTTTACGGGGCCTTACATCCTCCCCTGCTTAGGATCATTCGTCCTCGAATGAGGAGCAGAATTCGCCCCAAATACCTAACATAACTCAACTCTTCTTTTAAACATCTCAAGCCTCATAATTTGACTAACTCACAAATGTTTGAAAATTTTCGATATAGTTTCCCCTATAATTGGTCCTATCCACCTGTCAGAAAATAACCAAAACCACCCTAACAACACATCCACAAAAAACATCTAAATATATATCAATAACACTAATCTGAACATTACGGACACTACATCATCCAGAGGGGTATCCTGACATGAACTGTACATATTTAAATCACAACACATAGAAAGTACCTATCGAACCACAACCATTTGGCTATACAAACAAGTGAGAATATTTTCTTTCCACATCACTCTCGACCTTCGAGGTGACCTCCTCGATTCACATTAATCTACAACCTTCGTGCACATTAGTCTACATCGGCACCATAAGACCTTAAATTCGTCGATAAATTTTTCGGGACCTGACTTCCTCCCATGCTTAGGATCATTCGTCCCTGAATGAGAAGCAGAGTCCGCCCCAAACACCTAAGATAACTCAACTCTTTTTTTAAATATCTCAAGTCCAAAAATTTGACGAACTCCCAAATTGGTCAAAACATTAGGCAGAGTTTGACCTATAATTGGGCCTATCCACCTGTCAAACAATCACCAAAACCACCCTAACAACTCATCCACAACTCAAAAATGCATCACAATATATATCAATAACACTAATCTCAACATTACAGGCATTACATCATCCACAGTGGTATCCTGACATGAACTATAGATATTTAAATCATAACACATAGAAAGTACCTATCGAACCACAACCATTTGGCTATACACACAAGTGAGAATATTCTCTTTTCAGAACACTCTCGGCCTTGAAAGTGTCCTCCTCGACTCATATTAGTCTACAATCTTTCTGCACATTAGTCTACCTCGGCACCACAAAACCTTAAATTCGTCGGCAAATTTTACGGGGCCTTATATCCTCCCCCGCTTAGGATCATTCATCCCCGAATGAGGAGTAGAGTCCGCCCCAAACACCTAACATAACTGAACTCTTCTTTCAAACATCTCTAGCCCCAAAATTTGGCTAACTCCCAAATTAGTCAAAATATTCGGCAGAGTTTCCCCTATAATTGGGCCTATCCACCTGTCAGAAAATCACCAAAACCACCCTAACAACACTTCCACAATTCAACAAAGTATCACAATATTTATATATAAATAACACTAATCTCAACATTACAGGCATTGCATCATCCACAGTGGTATCCTGACATGAACTGTACATATTTAAATCACAAAACATAGAAAGTACCTGTTGAACCACAACCATTTGGCTATACAAACAAGTGAGAATATTTTATTTCCAAAACACTCTCTACCTTCGAGGTGACCACCTCGATTCACATTAGTCTACCACCTTCATGCACATTAGTCTACCTCGGCATCACAAGACATTAAGTTTCTTGGCGAAATTTTATGCGGCCTTACATCCTCCCCCGCTTAGGATCATTTGACCTCGAATAAGTAGTGGAGTCCGCCCCAAACACCTAACATTACTCAACTCTTATTTCAAACATCTCGAGCCCCAAAATTAGACTAAATCACATTTTTTTCCAAATTTTCGGCAGCGTTTCCCCTGTAATTTGGCCTATCCACCTATCAGAAAATCACCAAAACCACCCTAACAACACATCTACAACTCATCAAAGCATCACAATATATATATCAATAACAAAAATCTCAACATTACAGGCATTACATCATCCATAGTAGTATCCTGACATGAACTGCACATATTTCAATCATAACACATAGAAAGTGTCTTTCGAACCACAACCATTTGGCTATTCAAACAAGTGAGAATATTTTCTTTACACAACACTCTTGGCCTTCGAAGTAACCTCCTCGACTCATATTAGTCTACAACCTTCGTGCACATTAGTCTACCTCGGTACCACAAGACCTTCAATTCCTCGGCAAAATTTCACGGGGCCTTACTTCCTCCCCTAGTTAGGGTCATTCGTCCTCGAATGAGAAGTAGAGTCCGCCCCACACACCTAACATAACTCAATTCTTCTTTCAAATATCTCAAGCCCTAAAATTTGACTAACTCCCAAATGGTTTAAAATTTTTGGCAGAGTTTCCCCAGTAATTCGGCCGATCCACCTATTAGAAAATCACCAAAACCACCCTAAAAACACATCCACAACTCAAAAAAGCATCACAATATATATCAATAACACCAATCTCAACATTACAGGCATTACATCATCCATAGTGGTATCCTGATATGAACTGTACATATTTAAATCATAATACATAGAAAGTATCTTTCGAACTACATCCATTTGTCTATAAAAACAAGTGAGAATATTTTCTTTCCACAACACTCTTGGCCTTCGAGGTGACCACCTCGATTCACATTAGTCTACAACCTTCGTGCACATTAGTCTACCTCGGCTCCACAAGACCTTCAATTCCTCGGTGAAATTTTATGGGGCCTTACTTTCTCCCTTGCATAGGGTCATTCGTCCTCGAATGAGGACTAGAGTCCGCCCCAAACACCTATGATAACACAATTCTTCTTTCAAACATCGCAAGCCCTAAAATATGACTAACTCCCAAATTTTTCAAAATTTCGGTAGAATTTCCCATGTAATTGGGCCTATCCACTTATCAGAAAATAACCAAAACCACCCTAAAAACGCATCCACAACTCAACAAAGCATCACAATATATATCAATAACACCAATCTCAACATTACAAGCATTACATCATCCATAGTTGTATCCTGATATGAACTGTACATATTCAAATCATAACACATAGAAAGTACCTTTCGAACCACAACCATTTGGTTATACAAACAAGTGAGAATATTTTCTTTCCACACCACTCTCGGCCTTCAAGGTTACCTCCTCGACTCACATTATTCTACAACCTTCGTGCACATTAGTCTACCTCGGCACATAAGATCTTAAATTCGTCGGCAAACTTTTATGCGGCCTTACATCCTCTCCTGCTTAGGATCATTCGTCCTCGACTGAGGAGTAGAGTCCGCCCCAAACACCTAACATAACTGAACTCTTCTTTCAAACATCTCAAGCCCCAAAATTTGGCTAACTCCCAAATTTTTCAAAATTCTCGGCATAGTTTCCCATGTAGTTGGACCTATCAACCTATTAGAAAATCAGCAAAACCACCCTAAAACACATCCACAACTCAACAAAGCATCACAATATATATCAATAACACCAATCTCAACATTACAAGCATTACATCATCCACAGTGGTATCCTGACATGAACTGTACATATTTAAATCATAACACATAGAAAGTGTCTTTCGAACTACAACCATTTGTCTATACAAACACGTGAGAATATTTTCTTTCCACAACACTCTCGGCCTTCAAGGTTACCTCCTGGACTCACATTAGTCTACAACCTTCGTGCACATTAGTCTACCACGGCAGCATAAGATTTTAAATTCGTCGGCAAAATTTTACGGGGCCTTACATCCTCCCCTGCTTAGGATCATTCGTCCTCGAATGAGGAGCAGAATTCGCCCCAAATACCTAACATAACTCAACTCTTCTTTTAAACATCTCAAGCCTCATAATTTGACTAACTCACAAATGTTTGAAAATTTTCGATATAGTTTCCCCTATAATTGGTCCTATCCACCTGTCAGAAAATAACCAAAACCACCCTAACAACACATCCACAAAAAACATCTAAATATATATCAATAACACTAATCTCAACATTACGGACACTACATCATCCAGAGGGGTATCCTGACATGAACTGTACATATTTAAATCACAACACATAGAAAGTACCTATCGAACCACAACCATTTGGCTATACAAACAAGTGAGAATATTTTCTTTCCACATCACTCTCGACCTTCGAGGTGACCTCCTCGATTCACATTAATCTACAACCTTCGTGCACATTAGTCTACATCGGCACCATAAGACCTTAAATTCGTCGATAAATTTTTCGGGACCTGACTTCCTCCCATGCTTAGGATCATTCGTCCCTGAATGAGAAGCAGAGTCCGCCCCAAACACCTAAGATAACTCAACTCTTTTTTTAAATATCTCAAGTCCAAAATTTTGACGAACTCCCAAATTGGTCAAAACATTAGGCAGAGTTTGACCTATAATTGGGCCTATCCACCTGTCAAACAATCACCAAAACCACCCTAACAACTCATCCACAACTCAAAAATGCATCACAATATATATCAATAACACTAATCTCAACATTACAGGCATTACATCATCCACAGTGGTATCCTGACATGAACTATAGATATTTAAATCATAACACATAGAAAGTACCTATCGAACCACAACCATTTGGCTATACACACAAGTGAGAATATTCTCTTTTCAGAACACTCTCGGCCTTGAAAGTGTCCTCCTCGACTCATATTAGTCTACAATCTTTCTGCACATTAGTCTACCTCGGCACCACAAAATCTTAAATTCGTCGGCAAATTTTACGGGGCCTTATATCCTCCCCCGCTTAGGATCATTCATCCCCGAATGAGGAGTAGAGTCCGCCCCAAACACCTAACATAACTGAACTCTTCTTTCAAACATCTCTAGCCCCAAAATTTGGCTAACTCCCAAATTTGTCAAAATATTCGGCAGAGTTTCCCCTATAATTGGGCCTATCCACCTGTCAGAAAATCACCAAAACCACCCTAACAACACATCCACAATTCAACAAAGTATCACAATATTTATATATAAATAACACTAATCTCAACATTACAGGCATTGCATCATCCACAGTGGTATCCTGACATGAACTGTACATATTTAAATCACAAAACATAGAAAGTACCTATCGAACCACAACCATTTGGCTATACAAACAAGTGAGAATATTTTCTTTCCAGAACACTCTCGGCCTTCGAGGTGACCTCCTCGATTCACATTAGTCTACAACCTTCGTGCATATTAGTCTACCTCGGCACCACAAGACCTTAAATTCCTCGGTAAATTTTACGGTACCTGACTTCCTCCCCTGCTTAGGATCATTCGTCCGTGAATGAGGAGCAGAGTCCACCGCAAATACCTAACATAACTCAACTATTCTTTTAATTATCTCAAGCCCCAAAATTTGACTAACTCACGAATGTTTGAATATTTTTGATATAGTTTTCCCTGTAATTGGGCCTATCCAACTATCAGAAAAGCACCAAAACTACCCTAACAACACATCCACAACTCAACAAAGCATCAAAATATATATAAATAACACTAATCTCAACATTACAGGCATTACATCATCCATAGTGGTATCATGACATGAACTGTACATATTTAAATCATAACACATAGAATGAACTTTTTGAACAACAACCATTATCTATACAAATAAGTGAGAATATTTTCTTTCCACAACACTCTCGGCCTTCAAGCTTACCTCCTCGACTCACATTAGTCCACACCCTTCGTGCACATTAGCTTACCTCGGCAACACAAGACCTTAAATTCCTTGGAAAAATTTTACGCGGCCTTACATCCTCCCCCGCTTAGGATCATTTGACCTCGAATGAGGATTAGAGTCAGTCTCAAACACCTAACATAACTCAACTCTTATTTCAAACATCTGAAGCCCCAAAATTTGACTAAAGCCCCACAACACTCTCGGCCTTCGAGGTGACCTCCTCGACTCCCATTAGTCTACAACCTTGGTGAACATTAGTCTACCCCGGCACCACAAGACTTTAAATTCCTGGGCAAAATTTTACGGGGTCTTACTTTCTGCCTAGTTTAGGATCATTCGTCCTTGAATGAGGTGTAGAGTCCGCCCCAAACACCTAACATTACTAAAATCTTCTTCCAAACATCTCAATCCATAAAATTTGACTAACTCCCAAATTTTTTAAAATTTTCGGGAGAGTTTCGCTTGTATTTGGACCAATCCACCTGTCAGAAAATCACCAAAACCACCCTAAAAACACATCCACAACTTAGCAAAGCATCACAATATATATATCAATAACACCAATCTCAACATTACAGGCATTACATCATCCATAGTGGTATCCTGACAGGAGCTGTACATATTTAAATCATAACACATAGAAAGTACCTTTCGAACCACAACCATTTGGATTTACAAACAAGAGAGAATATTTTCTTTCCACAACACTCTTGGCCTTCGAGGTGACCTCCTCGACTCACATTAGTCTACAACCTTCATGCCCATTAGTCTACCTCGGCCCCACAAGACCTTAAATTCCTTGACAAAATTTTACAGGGCCTTACTTTCTCCCCTGTTTAGGATCATTCGTCCTTGAATGAGGAGTAGAGTTCGCCCCAAACGCCTAACATAACTCAAATCTTCTTTCAAACATCTCAAGCCCTAAAATTTGACTAACTCCAAAAAAATTTTAAAATTTATGGGAGCGTTTTCCTTGTAATTGGGCCTATCCACCTGTCAGAAAATCACCAAAACCACAATAAAAATACATCCACAACTCAACAAAGCATCACAATATATATCAATTACACCAATCTCAATATTACAGGCATTACATCATCCACAATGGTATCCTGATATGAACTGTACATATATAAATAAATACACATAGACAGTACCTTTCGAACCACAACTATTTGGCTATACAAATAAGTGAGAATATTTTCTTTCCACAACACTCCCGGCCTTCTGAGTGACCTCCTCGAGTCACAATAGTCTTCAAACTTCGTGCACATTAGTCTACCTCGGCACCACAAGACCTTAAATTCCTTTTCAAAATTGTACGAGGCTTACATCTTCCCCCGCTTAGGATCATTTGTCCTCGAATGAGGATTATTGTCCGCCCCAAACATCTAACATAAGTAAACTCTTCTTTCAAACATCACAAGCCCAAAAATTTGACTAACTTCCAACTTTTTCAAAATTTTCGGTACAATTTCCCCTGTAATTGGGCCTATCCAACTGTCGCTAAATCACAAAAACCGCATTATAACACATCCACAACTTAGCAAATCATCACAATACATATATCAATAACACCAATCTCAACATTACATGCATTACATCATCCACAGTGGTATCCTGACATGAGCTGTACATATTTAAATCCTAACACATAGAAAGTACCTTTCGAACCACAACCATTTGGATTTACAAACAAGAGAGAATATTTTCTTTCTATAACACTCTTGGCCTTCGAGGTAACCTCGTCGACTCACATTAGTCTACAACCTTCATGCCCATTAGTCTACCTCGGCACCACAAGACCTTCAATTCCTCGGCAAAATTTTACAGGGCCTTACTTTCTCCCCTATTTAGGATCATTCGTCCTTGAATGAGGAGTAGAGTCAGCTCCAAACACCTAACATAACTCAACTATTCTTTCAAACATCTCAAGCACTAAAATTTGACTAACTCCCAAATATTTCAAAATTTTCGGGAGAGTTTTCCTTGTAATTGGGCCAATCCACCTGTCAGAAAATCACCAAAACCACCCTAACAACACACCCACAACTCAACAAAAGCATCACAATATATCAATAACACCAATCTCAACATTACATGCATTACATCATCCACAGTGGTATCCTGACATGGACTGTACATATTTAAATAAAAACACATAGACAGTACCTTTCAAACCACAACCATTTGGGTATACAAACAAGTGAGAATATTTTCTTTCCACAACACTCCCGGCCTTCACAGTGACCTCCTCGAGTCACATTAGTCTTCATCCTTCGTGCACATTAGTCTACCTCGGCACCACAAGACCTTAAATTCCTTTGCAAAATTTTACGAGGCCTTACATCCTCCCCCGCTTAGGATCATTTGTCCTCGAATGAGGATTATTGTCCGACCCAAACATCTAACATAACTCACCTCTTCTTTCAAACATCACAAGCCCCAAAATTTGACTAACTTCCAACTTTTTCAAAATTTTTGGTAGAGTTTCCCCTGTAATTGGGCCTATCCAACTGTCGCTAAATCACCAAAACCGCCTTAAAACACATCCACAACTTAGCAAAGCATCACAATATATATATCAATAACATCAATCTCAACATCAAAGGCATTACATTATCCACATTGGTATCCTGACATGAGCTGTACATATTTAAATCATAACACATAGAAAGTACATTTCGAACCACAACCATTTGGATTTACAAACAAGAGAAAATATTTTCTTTCCACAACACTCTTGGCCTTCGAGGTGACCTCCTCGACTCACCTTAGTCTACAACCTTCGTGCCCATTAGTCTACCCCGGCCCCACAAGACCTTAAATTCCTCGGCAAAATTTTACAAGGCCTTACTTTCTCCCCTGTTTAGGATCATTCGTCCTTGAATGAGGAGTAGAGTTCGCCCCAAATGCCTAACATAACTCAAATCTTCTTTCAAACATCTCAAGCCCTAAAATTTGACTAACTCCAAAAAAAATTTAAAATTTTCGGGAGAGTTTTCCTTGTAATTGGGCCAATCCACCTGTCAGAAAATCACCAAAACCACCCTAAAAACACATCCAAAACTCAACAAAAGCATCACAAAATATATCAATAACACCAATCTCAACATTAAAGGCATTACATCATCCACATTGGTATCCTGACATGAGCTGTACATATTTAAATCATAACACATAGAAAGTACATTTCGAACCACAACCATTTGGATTTACAAACAAGAGAGAATATTTTCTTTCCACAACACTCTTGGCCTTCGAGGTGACCTCCTCGACTCACATTAGTCTACAACCTTCGTGCCCATTAGTCTACCCCGGCCCCACAAGACCTTAAATTCCTCGGCAAAATTTTACAGGGCCTTACTTTCTCCCCTGTTTAGGATCATTCGTCCTTGAATGAGGAGTAGAGTTCGCCCCAAACGCCTAACATAAGTCAAATCTTCTTTCAAACATCTCAAGCCCTAAAATTTGGCTAACTCCAAAAAAAATTTAAAATTTTCGGGAGAGTTTTCCTTGTAATTGGGTCAATCCACCTGTCAGAAAATCACCAAAACCACGCTAAAAACACATCCAACTCAACAAAAGCATCACAATATATATCAATAACACCAATCTCAACATTACATGCATTACATCATCCACAGTGGTATCCTGACATGAACTGTACATATTTAAATCATAACACATAGAAAGTACCTTTCGAACCACAACCATTTGGCATTACAAACAAGTGAGAATATTTTCTTTCCACGACACTCTCGGCCTTCGAGGTGACCTCCACGACTCCCATTAGTCTACAACCTTGGGGAACATTAGTCTACCCCGGCACCACAAGACCTTAAATTCCTGGGCACAATTTTACGGGGTCTTACTTTCTCCCCTGTTTAGGATCATTCGTCCTTGAATGAGGAGTAGAGTCTGCCCCAAACACCTAACATAACTCAACTCTTCTTTCAAACATCACAAGCCCTAAAATTTGACTAACTCCCAACTTTTTCAAAATTTTCGGTACAATTTCCCCTGTAATTGGGCCAATCCACCTGTAAGAAAATCACCAAAACCACCCTAAAAACACATCCAAAACTCAACAAAAGCATCAAAATATATATCAATAACACCAATCTCAATATTACATGTAATACATCATCCACAGTGGTATCCTGACATGAACTGTACATAT
This sequence comes from Nicotiana tomentosiformis, assembly GCF_000390325.3. Taxonomy (NCBI): domain Eukaryota; kingdom Viridiplantae; phylum Streptophyta; class Magnoliopsida; order Solanales; family Solanaceae; genus Nicotiana; species Nicotiana tomentosiformis. The sequence goes on along the minus strand of NC_090814.1, from coordinate 43,243,339 downwards.
TTAAATCATAACACATAGAAAGTACCTTTCGAACCACAACCATTCGGATTTACAAACAAGAGAGAATATTTTCTTTCCACAACACTCTTGGCCTTCGAGGTGACCTCCTCGACTCACATTAGTCTACAACCTTCGTGCCCATTAGTCTACCTCGGCACCACAAGACCTTCAATTCCTCGGCAAAATTTTACAGGGCCTTACTTTCTCCCCTATTTAGGATCATTCGTCCTCGAATGAGGAGTAGAGTCAGCCCCAAACACCTAACATAACTCAACTATTCTTTCAAACATCTCAAGCACTAAAATTTAACTAACTCCCAAATTTTTCAAAATTTTCGGGAGAGTTTTCCTTGTAATTAGGCCAATCCACCTGTCAGAAAATCACCAAAACCACCCTAACAACACATCCACAACTCAACAAAAGCATCACAATATATATCAATAACACCAATCTCAACATTACATGCATTACATCATCCACAGTGATATCCTGACATGGACTGTACATATTTAAATAAAAACACATAGACAGTACCTTTCAAACCACAACCATTTGGGTATACAAACAAGTGAGAATATTTTCTTTCCACAACACTCCCGGCCTTCACAGTGACCTCCTCGAGTCACATTAGTCTTCATCCTTCGTGCACATTAGTCTACCTCGGCACCACAAGACCTTAAATTCCTTTGCAAAATTTTACGAGGCCTTACATCCTCCCCCGCTTAGGATCATTTGTCCTCGAATGAGGATTATTGTCCGACCCAAACATCTAACACAACTCACCTCTTCTTTCAAAACATCACAAGCCCCAAAATTTGACTAACTTCCAACTTTTTCAAAATTTTCGGTAGAGTTTCTCCTGTAATTGGGCCTATCCAACTGTCGCTAAATCACCAAAACCGCCTTAAAACACATCCATAACTTAGAGTTCACCCCAAACGCCTAACATAAGTCAAATCTTCTTTCAAACATCTCAAGCCCTAAAATTTGACTAACTCCAAAAAAAATTTAAAATTTTCGGGAGAGTTTTCCTTGTAATTGGGCCAATCCACCTGTCAGAAAATCACCAAAACCACCCTAAAAACTCATCCACAACTCAACAAAAGCATCACAAAATATATCAATAACACCAATCTCAACATTACATGCATTACATCATCCACAGTGGTATCCTGACATGAACTGTACATATTTAAATCATAACACATAGAAAGTACCTTTCGAACCACAACCATTTGGCATTACAAACAAGTGAGAATATTTTCTTTCCACGACACTCTCGGCCTTCGAGGTGACCTCCACGACTCCCATTAGTCTACAACCTTGGTGAACATTAGTCTACCCCGGCACCACAAGACCTTAAATTCCTGGGCACAATTTTACGGGGTCTTACTTTCTCCCCTGTTTAGGATCATTCCTCCTTGAATGAGGAGTAGAGTCTGCCCCAAACACCTAACATAACTCAACTCTTCTTTCAAACATCACAAGCCCTAAAATTTGACTAACTCCCAACTTTTTCAAATTTTTCGGTACAATTTTCCCTGTAATTGGGCCAATTCACCTGTCAGAAAATCGCCAAAACCACCCTAAAAGCACATCCACAACTCAACAAAAGCATCACAATATATATCAATAACACCAATCTCAATATTACATACAATACATCATCCACAGTGGTATCCTGACATGAATTGTACATATTTAAATCATAACACATAGAAAGTACCTTTCGAACCACAACCATTTGGATTTACAAACAAGAGAGAATATTTTCTTTCCACAACACTCTTGGCCTTCGAGGTGACCTCCTCGACTCATATTAGTCTACAACCTTCGTGCCCATTAGTCTACCTCGGCACCACAAGACCTTCAATTCCTCGGCAAAATTTTACAGGGCCTTACTTTCTCCCCTATTTAGGATCATTCATCCTCGAATGGGGAGTAGAGTCAGCCCCAAACACCTAACATAACACAACTATTCTTTCAAACATCTCATGCACTAAAATTTGACTAACTCCCAAATTTTTCAAAATTTTCGGGAGAGTTTTCCTTGTAATTGGGCCAATCCACCTGTCAGAAAATCACCAAAACCACCCTAACAACACATCCACAACTCAACAAAAGCATCACAATATATATCAATAACACCAATCTCAACATTACATGCATTACATCATCCACAGTGATATCCTGACATGGACTGTACATATTTAAATAAAAACACATAGACAGTACCTTTCAAACCACAACCATTTGGGTATACAAACAAGTGAGAATATTTTCTTTCCACAACACTCCCGGCCTTCACAGTGACCTCCTCGAGTCACATTAGTCTTCATCCTTCGTGCACATTAGTCTACCTCGGCACCACAAGACCTTAAATTCCTTTGCAAAATTTTACGAGGCCTTACATCCTCCCCCGCTTAGGATCATTTGTCCTCGAATGAGGATTATTGTCCGACCCAAACATCTAACATAACTCACCTCTTCTTTCAAAACATCACAAGCCCCAAAATTTGACTAACTTCCAACTTTTTCAAAATTTTCGGTAGAGTTTCCCCTGTAATTGGGCCTATCCAACTGTCGCTAAATCACCAAAACCGCCTTAAAACACATCCATAACTTAGAGTTCACCCCAAACGCCTAACATAAGTCAAATCTTCTTTCAAACATCTCAAGCCCTAAAATTTGACTAACTCCAAAAAAAATTTAAAATTTTCGGGAGAGTTTTCCTTGTAATTGGGCCAATCCACCTGTCAGAAAATCACCAAAACCACCCTAAAAACTCATCCACAACTCAACAAAAGCATCACAAAATATATCAATAACACCAATCTCAACATTACATGCATTACATCATCCACAGTGGTATCCTGACATGAACTGTACATATTTAAATCATAACACATAGAAAGTACCTTTCGAACCACAACCATTTGGCATTACAAACAAGTGAGAATATTTTCTTTCCACGACACTCTCGGCCTTCGAGGTGACCTCCACGACTCCCATTAGTCTACAACCTTGGTGAACATTAGTCTACCCCGGCACCACAAGACCTTAAATTCCTGGGCACAATTTTACGGGGTCTTACTTTCTCCCCTGTTTAGGATCATTCCTCCTTGAATGAGGAGTAGAGTCTGCCCCAAACACCTAACATAACTCAACTCTTCTTTCAAACATCACAAGCCCTAAAATTTGACTAACTCCCAACTTTTTCAAATTTTTTGGTACAATTTCCCCTGTAATTGGGCTAATTCACCTGTCAGAAAATCGCCAAAACCACCCTAAAAGCACATCCACAACTCAACAAAAGCATCACAATATATATCAATAACACCAATCTCAATATTACATACAATACATCATCCACAGTGGTATCCTGACATGAAATGTACATATTTAAATCATAACACATAGAAAGTACCTTTCGAACCACAACCATTTGGATTTACAAACAAGAGAGAATATTTTCTTTCCACAACACTCTTGGCCTTCGAGGTGACCTCCTCGACTCACATTAGTCTACAACCTTCGTGCCAATTAGTCTACCTCGGCACCACAAGACCTTCAATTCCTCGGCAAAATTTTACAGGGCCTTACTTTCTCCCCTATTTAGGATCATTCGTCCTCGAATGGGGAGTAGAGTCAGCCCCAAACACCTAACATAACACAACTATTCTTTCAAACATCTCAAGCACAAAAATTTGACTAACTCCCAAATTTTTCAAAATTTTCGGGAGAGTTTTCCTTGTAATTGGGCCAATCCACCTGTCAGAAAATCACCAAAACCACCCTAACAACACATCCACAACTCAACAAAAGCATCACAATATATATCAATAACACCAATCTCAACATTACATGCATTACATCATCCACAGTGATATCCTGACATGGACTGTACATATTTAAATAAAAACACATAGACAGTACCTTTCAAACCACAACCATTTGGGTATACAAACAAGTGAGAATATTTTCTTTCCACAACACTCCCGGCCTTCACAGTGACCTCCTCGAGTCACATTAGTCTTCATCCTTCGTGCACATTAGTCTACCTCGGCACCACAAGACCTTAAATTCCTTTACAAAATTTTACGAGGCCTTACATCCTCCCCCGCTTAGGATCATTTTTCCTCGAATGAGGATTATTGTCCGACCCAAACATCTAACATAACTCACCTCTTCTTTCAAAACATCACAAGCCCCAAAATTTGACTAACTTCCAACTTTTTCAAAATTTTCGGTAGAGTTTCCCCTGTAAGTGGGCCTATCCAACTGTCGCTAAATCACCAAAACCGCCTTAAAACACATCCACAACTTAGCAAAGCATCACAATATATATATCAATAACACCAATCTCAACATTAAAGGCATTACATCATCCACATTGGTATCCTGACATGAGTTGTACATATTTAAATCATAACACATAGAAAGTACCTTTCGAACCTCAACCATTTGGATTTACAAACAAGAGAGAATATTTTCTTTCCACAACACTCTTGGCCTTCGAGGTGACCCCCTCGACTCACATTAGTCTACAACCTTCGTGCCCATTAGTCTACCCCGGCCCCACAAGACCTTAAATTCCTCGGCAAAATTTTACAGGGCCTTACTTTCTCCCCTGTTTAGGATCATTCGTCCTTGAATGAGGAGTAGAGTTCGCCCCAAACGCCTAACATAAGTCAAATCTTCTTTCAAACATCTCAAGCCCTAAAATTTGACTAACTCCAAAAAAAATTTAAAATTTTCGGGAGAGTTTTCCTTGTAATTGGGTCAATCCACCTGTCAGAAAATCACCAAAACCACCCTAAAAACACATCCACAACTCAACAAAAGCATCACAATATATATCAATAACACCAATTTCAATATTACATGCATTACATCATCCATAGTGGTATCCTGACACGAAATGTACATATTTAAATCATAACACATAGAAAGTACCTTTCGAACCACAACCATTTGGCATTACAAACAAGTGAGAATATTTTCTTTCCACGACACTCTCGGCCTTCGAGGTGACCTCCACGACTCCCATTAGTCTACAACCTTGGTGAACATTAGTCTACCCCGGCACCACAAGACCTTAAATTCCTGGGCACAATTTTACGGGGTCTTACTTTCTCCCCTGTTTAGGATCATTCCTCCTTGAATGAGGAGTAGAGTCTGCCCCAAACACCTAACATAACTCAACTCTTCTTTCAAACATCACAAGCCCTAAAATTTGACTAACTCCCAACTTTTTCAAATTTTTCGGTACAATTTTCCCTGTAATCGGGCCAATTCACCTGTCAGAAAATCGCCAAAACCACCCTAAAAGCACATCCACAACTCAACAAAAGCATCACAATATATATCAATAACACCAATCTCAATATTACATACAATACATCATCCACAGTGGTATCCTGACATGAATTGTACATATTTAAATCATAACACATAGAAAGTACCTTTCGAACCACAACCATTTGGATTTACAAACAAGAGAGAATATTTTCTTTCCACAACACTCTTGGCCTTCGAGGTGACCTCCTCGACTCATATTAGTCTACAACCTTCGTACCCATTAGTCTACCTCGGCACCACAAGACCTTCAATTCCTCGGCAAAATTTTACAGGGCCTTACTTTCTCCCCTATTTAGGATCATTCATCCTCGAATGGGGAGTAGAGTCAGCCCCAAACACCTAACATAACACAACTATTCTTTCAAACATCTCATGCACTAAAATTTGACTAACTCCCAAATTTTTCAAAATTTTCGGGAGAGTTTTCCTTGTAATTGGGCCAATCCACCTGTCAGAAAATCACCAAAACCACCCTAACAACACATCCACAACTCAACAAAAGCATCACAATATATATCAATAACACCAATCTCAACATTACATGCATTACATCATCCACAGTGATATCCTGACATGGACTGTACATATTTAAATAAAAACACATAGACAGTACCTTTCAAACCACAACCATTTGGGTATACAAACAAGTGAGAATATTTTCTTTCCACAACACTCCCGGCCTTCACAGTGACCTCCTCGAGTCACATTAGTCTTCATCCTTCGTGCACACTAGTCTACCTCGGCACCACAAGACCTTAAATTCCTTTGCAAAATTTTACGAGGCCTTACATCCTCCCCCGCTTAGGATCATTTGTCCTCGAATGAGGATTATTGTCCGACCCAAACATCTAACATAACTCACCTCTTCTTTCAAAACATCACAAGCCCCAAAATTTGACTAACTTCCAACTTTTTCAAAATTTTCGGTAGAGTTTCCCCTGTAATTGGGCCTATCCAACTGTCGCTAAATCACCAAAACCGCCTTAAAACACATCCATAACTTAGAGTTCACCCCAAACGCCTAACATAAGTCAAATCTTCTTTCAAACATCTCAAGCCCTAAAATTTGACTAACTCCAAAAAAAATTTAAAATTTTCGGGAGAGTTTTCCTTGTAATTGGGCCAATCCACCTGTCAGAAAATCACCAAAACCACCCTAAAAACTCATCCACAACTCAACAAAAGCATCACAAAATATATCAATAACACCAATCTCAACATTACATGCATTACATCATCCACAGTGGTATCCTGACATGAACTGTACATATTTAAATCATAACACATAGAAAGTACCTTTCGAACCACAACCATTTGGCATTACAAACAAGTGAGAATATTTTCTTTCCACGACACTCTCGGCCTTCGAGGTGACCTCCACGACTCCCATTAGTCTACAACCTTGGTGAACATTAGTCTACCCCGGCACCACAAGACCTTAAATTCCTGGGCACAATTTTACGGGGTCTTACTTTCTCCCCTGTTTAGGATCATTCCTCCTTGAATGAGGAGTAGAGTCTGCCCCAAACACCTAACATAACTCAACTCTTCTTTCAAACATCACAAGCCCTAAAATTTGACTAACTCCCAACTTTTTCAAATTTTTCGGTACAATTTCCCCTGTAATTGGGCTAATTCACCTGTCAGAAAATCGCCAAAACCACCCTAAAAGCACATCCACAACTCAACAAAAGCATCACAATATATATCAATAACACCAATCTCAATATTACATACAATACATCATCCACAGTGGTATCCTGACATGAAATGTACATATATAAATCATAACACATAGAAAGTACCTTTCGAACCACAACCATTTGGATTTACAAACAAGAGAGAATATTTTCTTTCCACAACACTCTTGGCCTTCGAGGTGACCTCCTCGACTCACATTAGTCTACAACCTTCGTGCCCATTAGTCTACCTCGGCACCACAAGACCTTCAATTCCTCGGCAAAATTTTACAGGGCCTTACTTTCTCCCCTATTTAGGATCATTCGTCCTCGAATGGGGAGTAGAGTCAGCCCCAAACACCTAACATAACACAACTATTCTTTCAAACATCTCAAGCACTAAAATTTGACTAACTCCCAAATTTTTCAAAATTTTCGGGAGAGTTTTCCTTGTAATTGGGCCAATCCACCTGTCAGAAAATCACCAAAACCACCCTAACAACACATCCACAACTCAACAAAAGCATCACAATATATATCAATAACACCAATCTCAACATTACATGCATTACATCATCCACAGTGATATCCTGACATGGACTGTACATATTTAAATAAAAACACATAGACAGTACCTTTCAAACCACAACCATTTGGGTATACAAACAAGTGAGAATATTTTCTTTCCACAACACTCCCGGCCTTCACAGTGACCTCCTCGAGTCACATTAGTCTTCATCCTTCGTGCACATTAGTCTACCTCGGCACCACAAGACCTTAAATTCCTTTACAAAATTTTACGAGGCCTTACATCCTCCCCCGCTTAGGATCATTTTTCCTCGAATGAGGATTATTGTCCGACCCAAACATCTAACATAACTCACCTCTTCTTTCAAAACATCACAAGCCCCAAAATTTGACTAACTTCCAACTTTTTCAAAATTTTCGGTAGAGTTTCCCCTGTAAGTGGGCCTATCCAACTGTCGCTAAATCACCAAAACCGCCTTAAAACACATCCACAACTTAGCAAAGCATCACAATATATATATCAATAACACCAATCTCAACATTAAAGGCATTACATCATCCACATTGGTATCCTGACATGAGTTGTACATATTTAAATCATAACACATAGAAAGTACCTTTCGAACCTCAACCATTTGGATTTACAAACAAGAGAGAATATTTTCTTTCCACAACACTCTTGGCCTTCGAGGTGACCCCCTCGACTCACATTAGTCTACAACCTTCGTGCCCATTAGTCTACCCCGGCCCCACAAGACCTTAAATTCCTCGGCAAAATTTTACAGGGCCTTACTTTCTCCCCTGTTTAGGATCATTCGTCCTTGAATGAGGAGTAGAGTTCGCCCCAAACGCCTAACATAAGTCAAATCTTCTTTCAAACATCTCAAGCCCTAAAATTTGACTAACTCCAAAAAAAATTTAAAATTTTCGGGAGAGTTTTCCTTGTAATTGGGTCAATCCACCTGTCAGAAAATCACCAAAACCACCCTAAAAACACATCCACAACTCAACAAAAGCATCACAATATATATCAATAACACCAATTTCAATATTACATGCATTACATCATCCATAGTGGTATCCTGACACGAAATGTACATATTTAAATCATAACACATAGAAAGTACCTTTCGAACCACAACCATTTGGCATTACAAACAAGTGAGAATATTTTCTTTCCACGACACTCTCGGCCTTCGAGGTGACCTCCACGACTCCCATTAGTCTACAACCTTGGTGAACATTAGTCTACCCCGGAACCACAAGACCTTAAATTCCTGGGCACAATTTTACGGGGTCTTACTTTCTCCCCTGTTTAGGATCATTCGTCCTCGAATGAGGAGTAAAGTCCACCCCAAACACCTAACATAACTCAACTCTTCTTTCAAACATCTCAATCCCTAAAATTTGACCAACTCTCAAAAATTATTAAAATTTTCGGGAGAGTTTCCCTTGTAATTGGCCCAATCCACCTGTCAAAAAATCACCAAAAAAACCCTAAAAACACATCCACAACTCAAATAAAGCATCACAATATATATATATCAATAACACCAATCTCAATATTACATGCAATACATCATCCACAGTGGTATCCTGACATGAACTGTACATATTTAAATCATAACACATAGAAAGTACCTTTCGAACCACAACCATTTGGATTTACAAACAAGAGAGAATATTTTCTTTCCACAACACTCTTGGCCTTCGAGGTGACCTCCTCGACTCACATTAGTCTACAACCTTCATGCCCATTAGTCTACCCCGGCACCACAAGACCTTTAATTCCTCGGCAAAATTATACAGGGCCTTACTTTCTACCCTATTTAGGATCATTCGTCCTTGAATGAGGAGTAGAGTTCGCCCCAAACACCTAACATAACTCAAATCTTCTTTCAAACATCTCAAGCCCTAAAATTTGACTAACTCCCAAATTTTTCAAAATTTTCGGGAGAGTTTCCCTTGTATTTGGGCCAATCCACCTGTCAGAAATTCACCAAAACCACCCTAAAAACACATCTACAACTCAATAAAGCATCATAATATATATCAATAACACCAATCTCAACATTACATGCATTACATCATCCACAGTGGTATCCTGACATGGACTGTACATATTTAAATAAAAACACATAGACAGTACCTTTCAAACCACAACCATTTGGGTATACAAACAAGTGAGAATATTTTCTTTCCACAATACTCCCGGCCTTCACAGTGACCTCCTCGAGTCACATTAGTCTTCATCCTTTGTGCACATTAGTCTACCTCGGTACCACAAGACCTTAAATTCCTTTGCAAATTTTTACGAGGCCTTACATCCTACCCCACTTAGGATCATTTGTCCTCGAATGAGGATTATTGTCCGACCCAAACATCTAACATAACTCACCTCTTCTTTCAAACATCACAAGCCCCAAAATTTGACTAACTTCCAACTTTTTCAAAATTTTCGGTACAGTTTCCCCTGTAATTGGGCCTATCCAACTGTCGCTAAATCACCAAAACCACCTTAAAACACATCCACAACTTAGCAAAGCATCACAATATATATATCAATAACATCAATCTCAACATTAAAGTCATTACATTATCCACATTGTTATCCTGACATGAGCTGTACATATTTAAATCATAACACATAGAAAGTACATTTCGAACCACAACCATTTGGATTTACAAACAAGAGAAAATATTTTCTTTCCACAACACTCTTGGCCTTCGAGGTGACCTCCTCGACTCACATTAGTCTACAACCTTCGTGCCCATTAGTCTACCCTGGCCCCACAAGACCTTAAATTCCTCGGCAAAATTTTACAGGGCCTTACTTTCTCCCCTGTTTAGGATCATTCGTCCTTGAATGAGGAGTAGAGTTCTCCCCAAACGCCTAACATAAGTCAAAACTTCTTTCAAACATCTCAAGCCCTAAAATTTGACTAACTCCAAAAAAAATTAAAAATTTTCGGGAGAGTTTTCCTTGTAATTGGGCCAATCCACCTGTCAGAAAATCACCAAAACCACCCTAAAAACACATCCACAACTCAACAAAAGCATAACAATATATATCAATAACACCAATCTCAACATTACATGCATTACATCATCCACAGTGGTATCCTGACATGAACTGTACATATTTAAATCATAACACATTGAAAGTACCTTTCGAACCACAACCATTTGGCATTACAAACAAGTGAGAATATTTTCTTTCCACGACACTCTCGGCCTTCGAGGTGACCTCCACGACTCCCATTAGTCTACAACCTTGGTGAACATTAGTCTACCCCGGCACCACAAGACCTTAAATTCCTGGGCACAATTTTACGGGGTCTTACTTTCTCCCCTGTTTAGGATCATTCGTCCCCGAATGAGGAGAAAAGTCCACCCCAAACACCTAACATAACTCAACTCTTCTTTCAAACATCTCAATCCCTAAAATTTGACCAACTCCCAAAAATTTTTAAAATTTTCGGGAGAGTTTCCCTTGTAATTGGCCCAATCCACCTGTCAGAAAATCACCAAAACAACCCTAAAAACACATCCACAACTCAACAAAAGCATCACAATATATATCAATAACACCAATCTCAACATTACATGTATTACATCAGCCACAGTGGTATCCTGACATGAACTGTACATATTTAAATCATAACACATAGAAAGTACCGTTCGAACCACAACCATTTGGCATTACAAACAAGTGAGAATATTTTCTTTCCACAACACTCTCGGCCTTCGAGATGACTTTCTCGACTCACATTAGTCTACAACCTCGGTGCACATTAGTCCACCCCGGCACCACAAGACCTTAAATTCCTGGGCAAAATTTTACGCGGCCTGACTTGCTCACCTGCATAGGAACATTCGTCCTCGAATGAGGAGTAAAGTCCGCCCCAAACACCTAACATAACTCAACTCTTCTTCTAAACATCTCAAGCCCTAAAATTTGACTAACTCCCAAATTTTTCAAAATTTTCGGAAGCGTTTTCCCTATAATTGGGCCTATCCACCTGTTAGAAAAACACCAAAACAACAATAAAAACACATCCACAACTCAACAAAGCATCACCATATTTATCAATAACACAAATCTCAATATTACAGGCATTACATCATCTACTATGGTATCCTGATATGAACTATACATATTTCAATAAAAACTCATAGACATTACCTTCCGAACCACAACCATTTGGCTATACAAACAAGTGAGAATATTTTCTTTCCACAACACTCCCGGCCTTCACAGTGACCTCCTCGCGTCACATTAGTCTTCAACCTTCGTGCACATTAGTCTACCTCGGCACCACAAGACCTTAAATTCCTTTGTAAAATTTTACGAGGCCTTACATCCTCCCCCGCTTAGGATCATTTGTCCTCGAATGAGGATTATTGCCCGCCCCAAACATCTAACATAACTCAACTCTTCTTTCAAACATCACAAGCCCCAAAATTTGACTAAATTCCAACTTTTTCAAAAATTTCGGCACAGTTTCCCCTCTAATTGGGCCTATCCAACTGTCGGAAAATCACAAAACCACCCTAAAAACACATCCACAACTCAACAAATCATCACAATATATATATATCAAAAACACAAATCTTAACATTACAGGCATTACATAATCCAAAGTGGTATCCTGACATGAATTGTACATATTTAAATCATAACACATAGAAAGTACCTTTGAACCACAACTATTTGGCTTTACAAACAAGTGAGATTATTTTCTTTCCACAACACTTTCGGCCTTCAAGGTGACCTCCTCGACTTACATTAGGCTACAACCTTCGTGCACATTAGTCTACCTCGGCACCACAAGACCTTAAATTCCTCGGCAAAATTTTACGGGGCCTTACTTCCTCCCCTGCTTAGGATCATTCGTCCGCGAATGAGGAGTAGAGTCCGCCCCAAACACCTAACATAACTCAACTCTTCTTTCAAATAACTCAAGCCCTAAAATATGTCTAACTCCCAAAGTTTTCAAAATTTTCGGGAGCGTTTCCCCTGTAATTAGGCCTATCCACCTGTGAGAAAATCACCAAAATCACCCTAAAAACACATCCACAACTCAACAAAGCATCACAATATATATCAACAACACCTATCTCAACATTACATCATCAACAGTGGTATCCTGACATGAACTGTACATATTTAAATCATAACACATAGAAAGTACATTTCGAACCAAAACCATTTGGCATTACAAACAAGTGAGAATATTTTCTTTCCACAACACTCCCGGCCTTCGAGGTGACCTCCTCAACTCCCATTAGTCTACAACCTTAGTGAACATTAGTCTACCCCGGCCCTACAAGACCTTAAATTCCTGGGCAAAATTTTACGGGGTCTTACTTTCTCCCTTGTTTAGGATCATGTCCTCGAATGAGGAGTAAAGTCCGCCCCAAACACCTAACATAACTCAACTCTTCTTTCAAACATCTCAATCCCTAAATTTTGACTAACTCCAAATGTTTTTAATATTTTCAGGAGAGTTTCCCTTGTTATTGGCCCAATCCACCTGTTAGAAAATCACCAAAACCACCCTAAAAACACATCCACAACTCAACAAAAGCATCACAATATATATCAATAACACCAATCTCAACATTACATGTATTACATCAGCCACAGTGGTATCGTGACATGAACTGTACATATTTAAATCATAACACATAGAAAGTACCTTTCGAACCATAATCATTTGGCCTTACAAACAAGTGAGAATATTTTCTTTCCACAACACTCTCGGCCTTCGAGGTGACCTCCACGACTCACATTAGTCTACAACCTTGGTGCACATTAGCCTACCTCGGCACCACAAGACCTTAAAATCCTGGGCAAAATTTTACGGGGCTTTACTTGCTCACCTGCTTAGGATCATTCGTCCTCGAATGAGGAAAAACGTCCACCCCAAACACCTAACATAACTCAACTCTTCTTCCAAACATCTCAAGCCCTAAAATTTGACTAACTCCCAAATTTTTCAAAATTTTCGGGAGCGTTTTCCTTGTAATTGGGCCTATCCACCTGTCAGAAAATCACCAAAACCACAATAAAAGAACATCCACAACTCAACAAAGCATCACAATATATATCAATTACACCAATCTCAATATTACAGGCATTACATCATCCACAATGGTATCCTAATATGAACTGTACATATTTAAATAAATACACATAGACAGTACCTTTCGAGCCACAACCATTTGGCTATACAAATAATTGAGAATATTTTCTTTCCACAACACTCCCGGCATTCACAGTGACCTCCTCGAGTCACATTCGTCATCAACCTTCGTGCACATTAGTCTACCTCGGCACCACAAGACCTTAAATTCCTTTGCAAAATTGTACGAGGCCTTACATCTTCCCCCGCTTAGGATCATTTGTCCTCGAATGAGGATTATTGTCCGCCCCAAACATCTAACATAACTAAACTATTCTTTCAAACATCACAAGCCCCAAAATTTGACTAACTTCCAACTTTTTCAAAATTTTCGACAGAGTTTCCCCTCTAATTGGGCCTATCCAACTGTCGGAAAATCACCAAACCACCCTAAAAGCACATCCACAACTCAACAAAGCATCACAATATATATATCTATAACACCATTCTTAACATTACAGGCATTACATTATCCACAATGGTATCCTAACACGAACTGTATATATTTAAATCATAACACATAGAAAGTACCTTTCGAACCATAACCATTTGGCATTACAAACAAGTGAGAATATTTTCTTTCCACGACACTCTCGGCCTTCGAGGTGACCTCCACGACTCCCATTAGTCTACAACCTTAGTGAACATTGGTCTACCCCGGCACCACAAGACCTTAAATTCCTGGGCAAAATTTTACGGGGTCTTACTTTCTCCCCTGTTTAGGATCATTCGTCCTCGAATGAGGAGTAAAGTCCATCCAAAACACCTAAAATAACTCAACTCTTCTTTCAAACTTCTCAATCCCAAAAATTTGACCAACTACCAAATTGTTTTAAAATTTTTGGGACAGTTTCCCTTGTAATTGGCCCAATCCACCTGTCAGAAAATCACCAAAACCACCCTAAAAACACACCCACAACTCAACAAAAGAATCACAATATATATCAATAACACCAATCTCAACATTACATGTATTACATCAGCCACAGTGGTATCCTGACATGAACTGTACATATTTAAATCATAACACATAGAAAGTACGGTTCGAATCACAACCATTTAACATTACAAATAAGTGAGAATATTTTCTTTCCACAACACTCTCGGCCTTCGAGGTGATCTCCTCGACTCACATTAGTCTACAACCTCGGTGCACATTAGTCTACCCCGGCACCACAAGACCTTAAATTCCTGGGCGAAATTTTACGAGGCCTGACTTGCTCACCTGCTTAGGATCATTCGTCCTCGAATGAGGAGTAAAGTCCGCCCCAAACACCTAACATAACTCAACTCTTCTTCCAAACATCTCAAGCCCTAAAATTTGACTAACTCCCAAATTTTTCAAAATTTTCGGGAGCGTTTTCCCTATAATTGGGTCTATCTACCTGTCAGAAAATCACCAAAACCACAATAAAAACACATCCACAACTCAACAAATCATCACAATATATATCAATAACACAAATCTCTATATTACAGGCATTACATCATCCACAATGGTATCCTGATATGAACTGTACATATTTAAATAAAAACACATAGACAGTACCTTTCGAACCACAACCATTTGGCTATACAAACAAGTGAGAATTTTTTCTTTCCACAACACTCCCGGCCTTCACAGTGACCTCCTCGCATCACATTAGTCTTTAACCTTCATGCACATTAGTCTACCTTGGCACCACAAGACCTTAAATTCCTTTGCAAAATTTTACGGGGCCTTACTTCCTCCCCTGCTTAGGATCATTCGTCCGCGAATGAGGAGTAGAGTCCGCCCCAAACACCTAACATAACTCAACTCTTCTTTCAAATAACTCAAGCCCTAAAATATGACTAACTCCCAAAGTATTCAAAATTTTCAGGAGCGTTTCCCCTGTAATTAGGCCTATCCACCTGTGAGAAAATCACCAAAATCACCCTAAAAACACATCCACAACTCAACAAAGCATCATAATATATATCAATAACACCAATCTCAACATTACATGCATTACATCATCCACAGTGGTATCCTGACATGAACTGTACATATTTAAATCATAACACATAGAAAGTACCTTTCGAACCACAACCATTTAGCATTACAAACAAGTGAGAATATTTTCTTTCCACAACACTCTCGGCCTTCGAGGTGACCTCCTCGACTCCCATTAGTCTACAACCTCGGTGCACATTAGTCTACCCCGGCACCACAAGACCTTAAATTCTTGGGCGAAATTTTACGAGGCCTGACTTGCTCACCTGCTTAGGATCATTCGTCCTCGAATGAGGAGTAAAGTCCGCCCCAAATACCTAACATAACTCAACTCTTCTTCCAAACATCTCAAGCCCTAAAATTTGACTAACTCCCAAATTTTTCAAAAATTTCGGGAGCATTTTCCCTGTAATTGGGCCTATCCAACTGTCGGAAAATCACAAAACCACAATAAAAACACATCCACAACTCAACAAAACATCACAATATATATCAATTACACCAATCTCAATATTACAGGCATTACATCATCCACAATGGTGTCCTGATATGAATTGTACATATTTAAATAAAAACACATAGATAGTACCTTTCGAACCACAACCATTTGGCTATACAAACAAGTGAGAATATTTTCTTTCCACAACACTCCCGGCCTTCACAGTGACCTCCTCGCATCACATTAGTCTTTAACCTTCATGCACATTAGTCTACCTCGGCACCACAAGACCTTAAATTCCTTTGCAAAATTTTACGGGGCCTTACTTCCTCCCCTGCTTAGGATCATTCGTCCGCGAATGAGGAGTAGAGTCCGCCCCAAACACCTAACATAACTCAACTCTTCTTTCAAATTTACTCAAGACCTAAAATATGACTAACTCCCAAAGTTTTCAAAATTTTCAGGTGCATTTCCCCTGTAATTAGGCCTATCCACCTGTGAGAAAATCACCAAAATCGCCCTAAAAACACATCCACAACTCAACAAAGCATCATAATATATATCAATAACACCAATCTCAACATTACATGCATTACATCATCCACAGTGGTATCCTGACATGAACTGTACATATTTAAATCATAACACATAGAAAGTACCTTTCGAACCACAACCATTTAGCATTACAAACAAGTGAGAATATTTTCATTCCACAACACTCTCGGCCTTCGAGGTGACCTCCTCGACTCCCATTAGTCTATAACCTCGGTGCACATTAGTCTACCCCGGCACCACAAGACCTTAAATTCTTGGGCGAAATTTTACGAGGCCTGACTTGCTCACCTGCTTAGGATCATTCGTCCTCGAATGAGGAGTAAAGTCCGCCCCAAATACCTAACATAACTCAACTCTTCTTCCAAACATCTCAAGCCCTAAAATTTGACTAACTCCCAAATTTTTCAAAAATTTCGGCAGAGTTTCCCCGTAATTAGGCCTATCCAACTGTCGGAAAATCACAAAACCACCCTAAAAACACATCAACAACTCAACAAAGCATCACAATATATATCAATTACACCAATCTCAATATTACATGCATTACATCATCCACAATGGTATCCTGATATGAATTGTACATATTTAAATAAAAACACATAGACAGTACCTTTCGAACCACAACCATTTGGCTATACAAACAAGTGAGAATATTTTCTTTCCACAACACTCCCGGCCTTCACAGTGACCTCCTCGCATCACATTAGTCTTTAACCTTCATGCACATTAGTCTACCTCGGCACCACAAGACCTTAAATTCCTTTGCAAAATTTTACGGGGCCTTACTTCCTCCCCTGCTTAGGATCATTCGTCCGCGAATGAGGAGTAGAGTCCGCCCCAAACACCTAACATAACTCAACTCTTCTTTCAAATAACTCAAGCCCTAAAATATGACTAACTCCCAAAGTATTCAAAATTTTCAGGAGCGTTTCCCCTGTAATTAGGCCTATCCACCTGTGAGAAAATCACCAAAATCACCCTAAAAACATATCCACAACTCAACAAAGCATCATAATATATATCAATAACACCAATCTCAACATTACATGCATTACATCATCCACAGTGGTATCCTGACATGAACTGTACATATTTAAATCATAACACATAGAAAGTACCTTTCGAACCATAACCATTTAGCATTACAAACAAGTGAGAATATTTTCTTTCCACAACACTCTCGGCCTTCGAGGTGACCTCCTCGACTCCCATTAGTCTACAACCTCGGTGCACATTAGTCTACCCCGGCACCACAAGACCTTAAATTCTTGGGCGAAATTTTACGAGGCCTGACTTGCTCACCTGCTTAGGATCATTCGTCCTCAAATGAGGAGTAAAGTCTGCCCCAAATACCTAACATAACTCAACTCTTCTTCCAAACATATCAAGCCCTAAAATTTGACTAACTCCCAAATTTTTCAAAAATTTCGGGAGCGTTTTCCCTATAATTGGGCCTATCCACCTGTCAGAAAATCACCAAAACCACAATAAAAACACATCCACAACTCAACAAAACATCACAATATATATCAATTACACCAATCTCAATATTACAGGCATTACATCATCCACAATGGTATCCTGATATGAACTGTACATATTTAAATAAAAACACATAGACAGTACCTTTCGAACCACAACCATTTGGCTATACAAACAAGTGAGAATATTTTCTTTCCACAACACTCCCGGCCTTCACAGTGACCTCCTCGCATCACATTAGTCTTTAACCTTCATGCACATTAGTCCACCTCGGCACCACAAGACCTTAAATTCCTTTGCAAAATTTTACGGGGCCTTACTTCCTCCCCTGCTTAGGATCATTCATCCGCGAATGAGGAGTAGAGTCCGCCCCAAACACCTAACATAACTCAACTCTTCTTTCAAATAACTCAAGACCTAAAATATGACTAACTCCCAAAGTTTTCAAAATTTTCAGGTGCGTTTCCCATGTAATTAGGCCTATCCACCTGTGAGAAAATCACCAAAATCACCCTAAAAACACATCCACAACTCAACAAAGCATCATAATATATATCAATAACACCAATCTCAACATTACATGCATTACATCATCCACAGTGGTATCCTGACATGAACTGTACATATTTAAATCATAACACATAGAAAGTACCTTTCGAATCACAACCATTTGGCATTACAAACAAGTGAGAATATTTTCTTTCCACATTACTCTCGGCCTTCGAGGTGACCTCCTCGACTCCCATTAGTCTACAACCTTGTTGAACATTAGTCTACCCCGGCACCACAAGACCTTAAATTCCTGGGCGTAATTTTACGTGGCCTTACTTCCTCCCCTGCTTAGGATCATTCGTCCTCGAATGAGGAGTAAAGTCCGCCCCAAACACCTAACATAACTCAACTTTTCTTTCAAACATCTCAAGCCCTTAAATTTGACTAACTTCCAAATTTTTCAAAATTTCGGCAGAGTTTCCCCGTAATTAGGCCTATCCAACTGTCGGAAAATCACAAAACCACCCTAAAAACACATCCATAACTCAACAAAGTATCACAATATATATCAATAACACCAATATTAACATTACAAGCATTACATCATCCACAGTGGTATCCTAACATGGACTGTACATATTTAAATCATAACACATAGAAAGTACCTTTCGAACCACAACCATTTGGCTTTACAAACAAGTGAGATTATTTTCTTTCCACAACACTTTCGGCCTTCGAGGTGACCTCCTCGACTCACATTAGTCTACAACCTTCGTGCACATTAGTCTACCTCGGCAACACAAGACCTTAAATTCCTCGGCAAAATTTTACGGGGCCTTACTTCCTCCCCTGCTTAGGATCATTCGTCCGCGAATGAGGAGTAGAGTCCGCCCCAAACACCTAACATACCTCAACTCTTCTTTAGAATATCTCAAGCCCTAAAATATGACTAACTCCCAAAGTTTTCAAAATTTTTAGGAGAGTT
Organism: Nicotiana tomentosiformis; assembly: GCF_000390325.3. Classification (NCBI taxonomy): domain Eukaryota; kingdom Viridiplantae; phylum Streptophyta; class Magnoliopsida; order Solanales; family Solanaceae; genus Nicotiana; species Nicotiana tomentosiformis. Next base: position 43,223,655 of record NC_090814.1, on the reverse strand, counting down.
TTCCGTGTAATTGGGCCTATCCACCTGTCAGCAAATCACAAAAACCACCCTAAAAACAAATCCACAACTCAACAAAGCATCACATTATATATCAATAACCTCAATCTCAACATTACATGCATTACTTCATCAACGGTTGTATCCTTACATGAACTGTACATATTTAAACCATAACACATAGAAATTACCTTTCGAACCACAACCAATTGGCTATACAAACAAGTGAGAATATTTTCTTTCCACAACACTCTCAGCCTTTGAGTTGACCTTCTCGACTCACATTAGTTTACAACCTTCGTGCACATTAGTCTACCTTGACATTACAAGACCTTAAATTCCTTGGCAAAATTTTAAGGGGCCTTGCATCCTCCCCCGCTTAGGATCATTCGTCCTCAAATGAGGATTATTGTCCGCCCCAAACACCTAACATAACTCAACCTTTCTATCGAACATCACAAGCCCCAAAATTTGACTAACTTCCAACGTTTTCTAAATTATCTGCAGAGTTTCCCCTGTAATTTGGCCTATCCACCTGTCGAAAAAACACCAAAACCACCATAACAACACATCCACAACTCAACAAAGCATCATAATATATATCAATAACACTAATCTCAACATTAATGCATTCATCATCCAAAGTGGTATCTTGACATGAACTGTACATATTTAAATAATAACACATAGAAAGTACCTTTCGAACCAGAACCATTTGGCTATACAAACAAGTGAGAATATTTTCTTTCCACAGCACTCTCTGACTTTGAGGTTACCTTCTCGACACACATTAGTCTACATCCTTCGTGCACATTAGTCTACTTCGGCACCACAAAACCTTAAATTCCTTGACGAAATTTTAAGGGGCCTTACATCCTCCCCCGCTTAAGATCATTCGTCCTCGAATTCATAACACATAGAAAGTGGTATCCTGACATGAACTGTACATATTTAAATCATAACACATAGAAAGTATTTTTCAAACCTGTTACACCCCATATTTTCATACGTGAAAGTATGCCTTAAGTTATTCGACGTAAGCTCGGGAATGAGATTATTTTTGAGGTTATAAGTATTATGCTATTTAAAACTAGTGATAAGTAAATTCATGAAGGAGAGAGGGTAAGCGAATCGAAGAAAGTGAGTCTCGTCGAAGTTTGTCAATTTGGGATAAAATACGGTCCGAGCTATAATACCCGGTATTTATGGACTAGTACCATACAAGATACTACATGGCCATAATAGTAAGGTGTACAAAGTGTGTTAAAAGTGAATAGTATTTTAAGTAATTTGAGATAATTCCTAATTATGTGTATAATCGTGTAATTAATAATTTTAGTGGGAGATTAATTAGAAGTTTGGATAAGGCCTACAAAGCCTAACGTGGCAGCCCCCATTCCAAAATAATGTGTGACTAATATGTGTTAGATAGTTACATATATACCACATGTTACAATATTTCAAAATGGTGGAAAATGAGGTGGACCCCACTATCCACTCATTCATTTTTTGATACACTTATGACATACTACTATTGAGATAACAAGGGGTAAGTAATTGGCTGTGATATTCCTTCCTAATGCTTACGATATATCATGTGCTACTGAGAGTGCAAATGAGGACTAATAGATAACTTTATCACCCAAATACATACAACACTTATTTATAAAGGTAGGATTGCATCTCCCGCTCATTGTTGACTCCCTGTGACACAAGTAACATTTTTAACAAGAAAATGCATTTGTTTGCTTCTTCTCAACAAGATTAGAAATAACCCTCGAGAAATTTGAGCTACAAAGGTAGATATATCTCCTTGCATTAAAGCAAACCGTGAAGAACATAGATGTGTATTTCCATATCAGTTTTCTCAAGATGATAAAAATTTGGAGATTTCTTCATAATGAAGTAAGGTGGAAGAAGACTAGTTTTGTCATACAAGATTAAGGAGATTGTTCACATATATAAGTAGGAAGTTGACATTAAAGGTATGTTAAGGCTATCACTTCTTTCTTTTTGGCATGATCCAAATAATACAAATGAAACGAGCAAAATACGCAACTTTCATAAATGACTCTATTCATAGAAATACTAGGGGTGTCTATATTCTTGATTCCCCATGTGAATTATTATTATATCTTCTATTCATGAGTCTCAGAAAAATACGTGTTTGATAATGTTTATCCAAAAGGCATATTGATTTTTATAACATTCCGAGAAATCTTATTAACGTATTTCTTATGCAGTTCATACATTTATACATGTACATTGACCCATGACCAGATGGCATTATATACGCGAATATTATATGTATCTAGAATATGGGAAAAGGTTATGGCATTATATACGCATCACCACCTGATCAACTGGTACATGTTGATGATTTTTTCCACAGTGGCCGAGATGATATGATGGGATGCCCTCAGAGGCTTGATGATGTTATGTATACCAATACCTATGCATGACATGACATTTATACGCACGTGCATGCCATTATAAATGTTTCAAAATTTACAAAGTTATTTAGACTTACAGGCGGAATTCTTTATTCCATGTTTCATCTATGTCTCTAATGTATTGATCATCATGCCTTACATACTCGTTACATTATTTGTACTGACATCCCTTTTGCCTGGGGATGCTGTGTTTCATGCCCATAGGTCCCGATAGATATATCGAGAGTCCTCCAAGTAGACTATCAGCTCAACGAAAGATGTTGGTGCGCTCCATTTGCTTCGGAGTTGCTATTGGTCAGTATGATTAGGACATGTGTTGATTGGTATGGCGGGGCTCTGTCCTGACCTTTATGACAATTATGTATTCTTAGAGGCTTGTAGATATATGTCATGTGTACAGATACTTGTATGGCCTTGTCGGCCTATATTTTGAGTTATAAATGATCATGTTGGCCTTATAGGCCCGTATGTCACGTGTATAAGTTGGTATTTCATGTTGTATTCTACTTATCTCACAACAACCTCTCCTGCTCAGTTATCTATGATAGTATGATACGAAAAGATACGTTATGTTGGTACTCGGTTGAGTAAGGTACTGGGTGCCCGTCACGGCCCATCGGTTTGGCTCGTGATAGAAGTGGTATCAGAGCAGTTCCGTCCTAGGGAGTCTACAAGCCGTGTCTAGTAGACTCTTGTTTATGGGTGTGTTGTGCACCAAACTTATAAGCAGGAGGCTACAGGGTATTTAGGACTGTCACTCTTTCTTCTTACTCTAGATCGTGTGATAGAGCTCAGTTGTAAGAACTCAATTTCCTATACTCTATCTTATTCATAATATGATGATGCTTACATCTAGAAAGACGGTTGGTAAGGGATTGAATGTGGCTATGGAAGAGTTAAGTCAGAAGAACTCGATTTTTGCATGATGCTTATGATGAGTAAATGTAAGGTCTTCAGTATATCATGTGCATACTAAGATGTGGAAACTTCTTTATAAGGAGACTTAAGGCAAGAATATCTATCCACCCATATGGTGAAAAGAAATAAGAGATTCAGAAGATAGCTATAAGTTTCAACAATTAAAAGAAGCAAGGTGAAGAAGGGTACGAGACGCCCAGTTAATGAAAATTATCAATATTTACAATTCAGGCAGAGGAATATAAGCCTTTTGAGTTACCTTCAACAATAATAGAGGTATGTACAATTGGCCACAGCCATCTCATTTATGCCTTATTGGGGCTAACAGAAGTAGTATAGGAGAATGACAGATATCAGGATCAGGATGGGGTTAGAGTGACCTAAAATGGTGGATGGATTATTTGCGTTAGTTGACATTCCCGAAGGATATTGCAAATATGCTAATAGATCTCCTTGTGAGACACCCAGATGGTGCACTGGAAGCTTGGAAGGGATAAATATTATCTTAGTGTAGCTCCCGTCCCTAGTGGAGAAAGAATATTAGGCAACTCGAAGAGCCAGTAAATGGAGCAAGGGGGGCTAAAAGCAAAAGAATGTCTTTTTCGAGTTTTCAGAATAAAGTGATAAACATAAATGTTAGCGGGAAATAAAAAGAGAGTTAATGAAGCATTATGAGTAAGCTGTGATACATGGATGACAATGGTAGATCAAAAGATGACAGTATTACAGAGTCTATAGACAAGGAAAGGAAAATATGAGAGGCAACAGGCCTTGAGGCAACAAAAGAGTATAGGTCATAAAGTCATACCCTCATTTCGAGAAATAAGTTCGTGACTCAAATGCGACTACCAGAAGGAATAGTTAAACCCCAGACTAATAGAAGCCAGAATGGGCTGGTGAACAAGATAAACAAAACATGAATTAGGGACTGAGTGATTTAATAATAGTCGGCATCATGAGAATTTTAGAGATTTTGTTCCGGCGATAATAGAATGGACAACAGAAGAAAATTCATGAGAAATTCAGAGAATGGTCATTCAGGAAGACACTTCCCTAAAGCAAGCAATGGTTAAGCTTAAGGGACTGTATGTTCCAGTTATACTAAGTGCCACCCTCACGAGTAAGGAATTTTGTTATCCTTGGTACAGAAGGATTACCGCAAGGTGAGTAAGGGTCATCGATGATGTGAAAAGACGCCAAATGTGAAGAGGTAAAATATCTATAGGTAGATCGTCGTAGCTCCAACTCTTAGTACTCCCCTAAAGGGGGGAATATGGTGTGATGTGGCATTAAGTTAGAATTAAGTGGTTCTAGTAACTATGGAATGGTAAAGGAAGAATGCGATAAAAATGAGAAATGGATGAGATTGCACTCATTCAAATCCTACAGATATGCTATGATTCTAGAACATTATGCAAACACAATGTCAAGGAAAGAAAGTAAGGTTTCATGCCCGAGATGTTATTGATAGAGAAGGAGCATGTGCGAGACATAAGGAAATAACCCAAGAAAGATTACGCAGAATATTGATATAAGAATGGGCCAACGAGTAGTAAGTAGTCGATCAGTTCAGAAGCAAACCCTACAAGTACAAGGGCGTGGATATAAGTAACTATGGGTAATTATAGGCGAGGAAGGACATCAAAACTTCCATCGGGTAAACGATATGATAAGCTCATAGCTTTACAAAAATCAGAGGATCCTCCCTAAATACTACAATGACAGACTAGCTGAGGAAGTAAGGAAGAAGGCTTCAACCTAAGCTCAGTAACCTAAGGAGGAAATGGTCTCATAACAACAGTCTCATAACAACATTGTATGCGCTCTATAAGAAAATGGCACCTAGCGTAGCTAATGAGCGGTAAATGAAACCAAAAGTAATATTCGAGACCATATGAATTGCATAAAATTCTGACATGCATGGGAACTAAGATAAGCTAAGTATGCATGTAACAAGGGGGCAGAAAGACCAGGAAAAGTAATTGCTTACGTTTAAAGAAAGGTGAGATGGAACGAAAGGAATTATTCGATCAATGATCCAGAGTTAGTTACATTATGAACGCACTCAAGATTTTGGAGTATCATCCATGAAACATGTATGTTAGCAATCATACAACTGTAGAAGACTCTGGTATAAGTTAAAAGAAAGAATGGAGTCCAGATCATAGACAAGAAATTGAACTATTAAATGATGGTATCATGGATATTCCATAGCGTCTATGAAAGGCTAAAGTAATAACTCATACCACGAGCCGTAGATCGGAAGATAGCTTACGCGTACATAAAGGCTGATCAGAAGGAAGAGGAAACTAAAGAGTTACATCAACAGAGTAAATCAGGAGTCTGATTATTGGACCCAGGAGTTGCAAAATCACTCTTAATATCAGAGGTACAAGAGAGATAGTACAATAGCCATATTCTATAACGGCTCTACGATAAAGCCAGTCAGAAGAGTACCAACCTCATAAGAAGTCAGCATGAAGCTCCCACCGGATTGTGTATGCACCAGAGGTGCAAGTATTATAATAGAGCTTCAAGTTGTGGATGTGAATTATACTTGTGTAAAAGCAAGGTCATGAAAGAGATAGAAGATGTAATGCGAGATTTTAAGGTAAATAAGATAAAGGTGAACAACGTACGAGATACTCAAATGCAGAAGGTTGTGACTAGTCCATACCTGCAGATAGAGGGATAGAAGCGCTGGGAATTCAGTATCCTCGAATGATAGTGGCGTCGTAAGTGGCATATCTTCTAGCCTATGGTTTCCAGGTACCAAGAGATCTAGTCAAGAGAGGAAAGAAGAGTTAGAGACGCTGTGATGACTCGCTTGATGTTCCAGAATAACACAAGGAAATCTATGATGTAAGCAAATTGAAAAAAGAATGCGAGTAGTATAAATAGATATGTGTGGGTCGCAAGCTGAAGTATAGTAAAGTGACAAGGTTTTATGACAGGAATAAGGATAAGAAAGTGAGAGTGAGAAGGTGACGAGAATGGATAAGTCCTCAGGATTAAGCCCATGAAAACAAGAGAGCTGATGATTTCTCTAAGTTATAGAAAGCTCAGTATAGCTTGAATGAACTCAATGAAGTCTTAGACTAATAGCATTTAGAAGAGATAGAATGCCGCCCTGATAGTACAATGAGGATGTAATTGTGATATATAAGGGATGGAGTTTGGGCCGTCGATTGAGTAATGATTTGAAGAGGATTTCATGAATTGTACGGGATTAAAATACCCACGTAGGTGAATCACATTGGGATGTTATAAAATACGTTTATTGAAGTACAATATCGCCGCTAAGTGGATCAGGAATATCACTTTAAATATTCCTCGATGCACGTGAGCCCTAGCGACAGTGTTAATCGACAATAGATGGATAAAGTTCCAATATATAAGAGGAGATAAGGATTTCATCCTTTAGATGAACAATAATAAGGAAGCATTGAAGGACATGGATTTATACATCTATGATAAGAAGCAACGAAAGTAGCCTGGAGTTCGATAGCAGACCTCAGCAATGAAGTAAGAGTTATGGTATAGTATGACCTACCTAGATGTAGTAAAGTCATACGAATGGATAGCTGGGTCTATGAAATAAGATATAGCAATATCCGTAAGTTAAACAAAGTATCGAGCAAAGAACTTCAGTATACCTATAGATGCCCAGAGAGACATATTTTCAAGCTCTGTATATGCATACAAAGTGAGGCCTAGATATTGGCTAAAATCTGGAGGAAAAAGGAGAGAAGAGTTACGAGATTGGAAGAATTCCGACCACAGACCGTGGTGTGAGAAAGAGGCCAAAAGGGGGAATGCCCTGGCCTTTGGATTTATTGGAAGAACAGTTGCCTAAATGGCAAGAAGAGTATTAAAGTATTCGCAAGAGCTATGGGTGATGAGAATGATAAGTGCATCAGTCAATATTCGAGGATGAATATTCCAAAGGGGGGAATGATGTTACACCCCATATTTGCGTACGTGAAAGTATGCCATAAGTTATTCGACGTAAGCTCGGGAATGAGATTATTTTTGAGGTTATAAGTATTATGCTATTTTAAACAAGTGATAAGTAAATTCGTGAAAGAGAGAGGGTAAACCAATCAAATAAAGTTAGTCTCATCGAAGTTTGTCGATTTGGGATGACTAGTACCACACAAGGTACCACATGGCCATCATGGTAAGGTGTACAAAGTGTGTTAAAACTGAGTAGTATTTTATGTAATTTGAGTTAATTCCTAATTATGTGAATAATCGGGTAATTAATGATTTTAGTGGGAGATTAATTGGAAGTTTGGATAAGGCCTACAAAGCCTAACGTGGCAGCCCCCATTGCAAAATAATGTGTGACTAATATGTGTTAGATAGTTACATCTATACCACATGTCACAATATTTTAAAATGGTGGCAAATGAGGTGGACCCCACTATCCACTCATTCACTTTAATGATACACTTATGACATACTACTATTGAGATAACAAGGGGTAAGTAATTGGCTGTGATATTCCTTCTTAATGCTTACGATTTTTCATGTGCTACTGAGAGTTCAAATGAGGACTAATAGATAACTTTATCACCCAAATACATACAACACTTATTTATAAAGGTAGGATTGCATCTCCCGCTCATTGTTGACTCCCCGTGACAGAAGCAATGTTTTTAACAAGAAAATGCATTTGTTTGCTTCTTCTCAACAAGATTAGAAATGACCCTTGAGAAATTTAAGCTGGTAGATATATCTCCTTGCATTAAAGCAAACCGTGAAGAACATAGATGTGTATTTCCATATCGGTTTTCTCAAGATGATAAAAATTTGGAGATTTCTTCGTAATGAAGTAAGGTGGAAGAAGACTAGTTTTGGCATACAAGATTGAGGAGATTGTTCACATATACAAGTAGGAAGTTGACATTAAAGGTATGTTAAGGCTATCCCTTCTTTCTTTTTGGCATGATCCAAATAATACAAATGAAACGAGCAAAATACGCAACTTTCATAAATGACTCTATTCATAGAAATACTAGGGGTGTCTATATTCTTCATTCCCCGTGTGAATTATTATTATATCTTCTGTTAATGGGTCTTAGAAAAATACGTGTTTGATAAAGTTTATCCAAAAGGCATATTGATTTTTATGACATTCCGAGAAATCTTATTAACATATTTCTTATGCATTTCATACATTTATACATGTACATTGACCCATGACCAGATGGTGTTATATACGCGTATATTATATGTATATGGGATATGAGAAAAGGTTACGGCATTATATACGTACCACCACCTAATCAGCTGGTATATGTTGATGATTATGCCCACAGTGGCCGAGATGATATGATGGGATGCACTCAGAGGCTTGATGATGTTATGTACACCTATACCTATGCATGACACAACATCTATACGCATGTGCATGACATTATAAATTATTTTGTACTGACATCCCTTTTGCCTTGGGACGCTGCGTTTCATGCCCGCAGGTCCCGATAGACAGATCGAGAGTCCTCCAAGTAGGCTATCAGCTTAGCAGAAGATGTTGGAGCACTCCATTTGCTCCAGAGTTGCTATTTGTCAATATGATTAGGACATGTGTTGATTGGTATGGCGGGGCTCTGTCCTGACCTTTATGACAATTATGTATTCTTAGAGGCTTGTAGACAGATGTCATGTGTACGAATACTTGTATGGCCTTGTCGTCCTATGTTTTGAGTTATAAATGATCATGTTGGCCTTGTAGGCCCGTATGTCACGTGTATAAGTTGGTATTTCATGTTGTATTCTACTTATCTCACGGCACCCTCTCCGGCTCAGTTATCTATGATAGTATGATACGAAAAGATATGTTATGTTGGTACTCGGTTGAGTACGGTACCGGGTGCCCATCGTGGCCCATCGGTTTGGGTCGTGACAGAACCACAACTATTTGGCTATACAAACAAGTGAGAATATTTTCTTTCCACAACACTCTCGGCCTTCGAGGTGAACTTCTCGACTCACATTAGTCTACAACCTTCGTGCATATTAGTCTACTTTGGCACCACAAGAACTTAAATTTCTCGGTGAAATTTTAATGGGCCTTACATCCTCCCCCGCTTAGGATCATTCGTCCTCGAATGAGGAGTAGAGTCCGCCCCAAACACCTAACATAACACAACTCTTTTTTCAAACATCACAAGCCCCGAAATTTGACTAACTTCCAACGTTTTCTAAATTTTTGGCAGAGTTTCCCCTGTAATTGGGCCTATCCACCTATCAGAAAATTACCAAATCCACCGTAACAACACATCCACAACTCAACAGAGCATCGCAATATATATCAATAATATTAATCTTAACACTACAGGCATTACATCATCCACAGTGGTATCCTGACATGAACTGTACATATTTAAAACATAACACATAGAAAGTACCTTACGAACCACAACCATTTGACTATACATACAAGTGGGGATATTTTATTTCCACAACACTCTTGGCCTTCGAGGGTACCTACTCGACTCACATTAGTCTACAACCTTCATGCATATTATTCTACTTCGGCACCACAAGAACTTAATTTCCTCGGCAAAATCTTACGAGGCCTTACATTTCCTCGGCAAAATCTTACGGCTATTCGGACAAGAAATGTACATATTTAAATCATGACACATAGAAAGTACCTTTCGAACCAGAACCATTTGGCTATACAAACAAGTGAGAATATTTTCTTTCGGCAACACTCTCGGCCTTCGAGGTGACCTTCTCGACTCACATTAGTTTACAAGCTTCGTGCACATTAGTCTACCTCGGCACCATAAAACCTTAAATTCCTTGGTGAAATTTTAAGGGGCCTTACATCCTCCCCAAACACCTCACATAACTGAACTCTTCTTTCAAACATCACAAGCCCCAAAATTTGACTAACTTCCTACAATTTCTAAATTTTCGGCAGAGTTTCCCCTGTAATTGGGCCTATGCACCTATCGGAAAATCAATAAAACCACCCTAACAACACATCCATAACTCAACAATGCATCACAATATATATCAATAACACTAATATCAACATTACATGCATTACATCATCCACAGTGGTATCCTGACAAGAACTGTACATATTTAAATCATAACACATAGAAAGTACCTTACGAACCACAACCATTTGGCTATACATACAAGTGAGAATATTTTCTTTCCACAACACTCTTGGCCTTCGAGGGTAACTCATCGACTCACATTAGTCTACAATATTCGTGCATATTAGTCTACTTCGGCACCACAAGAACTTAAAATCCTCGGCGAAATTTTACGGGGCCTTACATTCCCCCCCTCTTAGGATCATTCGTCCTCGAATGAGGAGTAGAGTCGTCCCCAAGAACCTAACATAATCAACTCTCCTTTCAAACATCTTAAGCCCTGAAATTTGACAAACTCCCAAATCTTTCAAAATATTCGGATGAGTTTCCCTTGTAATTTGGCCTATCCACTTGTCGTAAAATCACCAAAACCAACCTAACAACACATACACAACTCAAGAAAGCATCACAATATATATCAATAACACTAATCTCAACATTACAAGCATTACATCATCCACAGCGGTATCCGGACATGAAATGTACATATTTAAATCATGACACAAAGAAATTACCTATCGAACCAGAACCATTTGGCTATACAAACAAGTGAGAATATTTTCTTTCCACAACACTCTCGGCCTTCGAGGTGACCTTCTCGACTCACATTAGTCTACAACCTTCGTGCACATTAGAATACCTCGACACCATAAAACCTTAAATTCCTTGGAGAAATTTTAAGGGGCCTTACATCCACCCCCGCTTAGGATCATTCATCCTCAAATGAGGAGTAGAGTCAGCCCCAAAGACCTAACATAACTCAACTCTTCTTTCAAACATCACAAGCCTAAAATTTGACTAACTTCCAACAATTTCTAAATTTTCGGCAGAGTTTCCCAGTAATTGGGTCTATCCACCTATCGGAAAATCACTAAAACCACCCTAACAACACATCCATAACTCAACAATGCATCACAATATATATCAATAACACTAATCAGAACATTACATGCATTACATCATCCACAGTGGTATCCTGACATGAACTGTACATATTTAAATCATAACACATAGAATGTACCTTACGAACCACAACTATTTGGATATACATACAAGTGAGAATATTTTCTTTCCACAACACTCTTGGACTTCGAGGGTACCTCATCGACTCACATTAGTCTACAATCTTCGTGCATATTAGTCTACTTCGGCACCACAAGAACATAAAATCCTCGACAAAATTTTACGGGGCCTTACATTCCCCCCCCCCTTAGGATCATTCGTCCTCGAATGAGGAGTAGATTCGGCCCACAGAAGCAAACATAACTCAACTCTTCTTTCAAACATCTCAAGCCCCAAATTTCTAATAAGTCCAAAATATTTCAAAATGTTCGGTAGAGTTTCTTCTGTAATTGGCCTATCCACAAGTCGTAAAATCACCAAAATCAACCTAACAACACATACACAAGTCAAGAAAGCATCACAATATATATTAATAACACTAATCTCAACATTACAAGCATTACATCATCCACAGTGGTATCCGGACATGAAATGTACATATTTAAATCATGACACATAGAAAGTACCTTTCGAACCACTACCATTTGGCTATACAAACAAGTGAGAATATTTTCTTTCCACAACACTCTCGGCCTTCGAGGTGACCTTCTCGACTCACATTAGTCCACAACCTTCGTGCACATTAGTCTAACTCGGCACCACAAAACCTTAAATTCCTTGGCGAAATTTTACGGGGCCTTACATCGTCCCCCGCTTAGGATCATTCGTCTTCGAATGAGGAGTAGAGTCCAACCCAAACACCTAACATATCTCAACTCTTCTTTCAAATATCACAATCCCCAAAATTTGACTAACTTGCAACAGTTTCTAAATTTTCGGCAGAGTTTTCCCTGTAATTGGGCCTATTCACCGATCGTAAAATCACCAAAACCACCCTAACAATACATCCATAACCCAACAATGCATCACAATATATATCAATAACACCAATCTCAACATTACATGCATTACATCATCCATAGAGTTATCGTGACATGAACTGTATATATCTAAATAATAACACATAGAAAGTACCTTACGAACCACAACCATTTGGCTATACATACAAGTAAGAATATTTTCTTTCCATAACACTCTCGGCCTTCGAGGTGTCCTTCTCAACTCACATTAGTCTACAACCTTCGTGCACATTAGTCTACCTCGACACCACCAAACCTTAAATTCTTTAGCGAAATTTTAAGGGGCTTTACATCCTCCCCCGCTTAGGATCATTCATCCTCAAATGAGGAGTAGAGTCCGCCCCAAACACCTAACATAACTCAACTCTTCTTTCAAATATCACAAGCCCCAAAATTTGACTAACTTCCAACAATTTCTAAATTTTCGGCAGAGTTTCCCAGTAATTGGGCCTATCCACCTATCGAAAAATCACGAAAACCACCCTAACAACACATCCATAACTCAACAATGCATCACAATATATATCAATAACACTAATCTCAACATTACATGCATTACATCATCCACAGTGGTATCCTGACATGAACTGTACATATTTAAATCATAACACATAGAAAGTATCTTACGAACCACAACCATTTGGCTATACATACAAGTGAGAATATTTACTTTCCACAACACTCTTGGCCTTCGAGGGTACCTCATCAACTCACATTAGTCTACAATCTTGGTGCATATTAGTCTACTTCAGCACCACAAGAACTTAAAATCCTTGGCAAAATTTTACGGGGCCTTACATTCCCCCCCCTCTTAGGATCATTCGTCCTCGAATGAGGACTAGAGTCAGCCCCAAGAACCTAACATAACTTAACTCTTCTTTCAAACATCTCAAGCCCTAAACTTTGACAAATTCAGAAATCTTTCAAACTTTTTGGAAGAGTTTCCCTTGTAATTTGGCCTATCCACTTGTCGTAAAATCACCAAAACCAACCTAACAACACATACACAACTCAAGAAAGCATCACAATATATATCAATAACACCAATCTCAACATTACAAGCATTACATCATCCACAGTGGTATCCTGACATGAAATGTACATATTTAAATCATAAAACATAGAAGGTACCTTTTGAACCACAACCATTTGGACATACAAACAAGTGAGAATATTTTCTTTCCACAACACTTTCGGCCTTCGAGGTGACCTTCTCGACTCACATTAGTCCACAACCTTCTTGCACATTAGTCTACCTCGGCACCACAAAACCATTAATTCCTTCGAAAAATTTTAAGGGGCCTTACATCCTCCCTCGCTTTGGATCATTCGTCTTCGAATGAGAAGTAGAGTCCGCCCCAAACACCTAACATAACTCAACTCTTCTTTCAAACATCACAAGCCCTAAAATTTGACTAACTTCCAACAGTTTCTAAATTTTTGGCAGAGTTTCCCCTGTAATTGGGCCTATCCACCTATCGTAAAATCACCAAAACCACACTAAAAACACATCCAAAACTCAACAATGCATCACAATATATATCAATAACACTAATCTTAACATTACAGGCATTACATCATCCACAGAGTTATCGTGACATGAACTGTACATATTTAAATAATAACACATAGAAAGTACCTTACGAACCACAACCATTTGGCTATACATACAAGTAAGAATATTTTCTTTCCACAACACTCACGGCCATCGAGGTGACGTTCTCGACTCACATTAGTCTACAACCTTCGTGCACATTAGTCTACTTCGGCACCACAAAACCTTAAATTTTTTGGCGAAATTTTAAGGGGCCTTACATCCTCCCCCGCTTAGGATAATTCGTCCTCGAATGAGGAGTAGAGTCTGCCCAAAAACCTAACATAACTCAACTGTTCTTTCAAACATATCAAGCCCTGAAATTTGACAAACTCCCAAATCTTTCAAAATTTTCAGAAGCGTATCCCCTATAATTTGGCTTATCCACTTGTCGTAAAATCACCAAAACCAACCTAAAAACACATACACAACTCAAGAAAGCATCACAATAAATATCAATAACACTAATCTCAACATTACAAGCATTACATCATCCACAGTGGTATCCTGACATGAAATGTACATATTTAAATCATAACAAATAGAAAGTACCTTTTGAACCACAACCATTTGGCTATACAAACAAGTGAGAATATTTTCTTTCCAGAATACTCTCGGCCTTCGAGGAGACCTTCTCGACTCATATTAGTCCACAACCTTCGTGCACATTAGTCTACCTCGGCAACACAAAACCTTAAATTCCTTGGCGAAATTTTACTGGGCCTAACATCCTCCCCCGCTTAGGATCATTCGTCTTCGAATGAGGAGTAGAGTCCGCCCCGAACACCTAACATAACTCAACTCTTCTTTCAAATATCACAATCCCCAAAATTTGTCATCATCCACAGTAGTATCCTGACATGAACTGTACATATTTAAATCATAACACATAGAAAGTACCTTTCGAATCACAACCATTTGGCTATACAAATAAGTGAGAATATTTTCTTTCCACAACACTCTCGGCCTTCGAGGGTACCTCCTCGACTCATATTAGTCTACAACCTTCTTCATATTAGTCTACTTCGGCACCACAAGAACTTAATTTCCTCGGCTAAATTGTACGGGGCATTACATCATCCACAGAGTTATCGTGACATGAACTGTACATATTTAAATAATAACACACAGAAAGTACCTTACGAACCACAACCATTTGGCTATACATACAAGTAAGAATATTTTCTTTCTACAACACTCTCGGCCTTCGAGGTGACCTTCTCGATTCACATTAGTCTACAACCTTCGTGCACATTAGTCTACCTCGGCACCACAAAACCTTAAATTCTTAGGTGAAATTTTAAGGGGCTTTATATCCTCCCCCGCTTATGATCATTCATCCTCGAATAAGGATTAGAGTCCGCCCCAAACACCTAACATAACTCAACTCTTCATTCAAACATCACAAGCCCCAAAATTTGACTAACTTCCAACATTTTCTAAATTTTCGGCAGAGTTTCCCATTTATTTGGGGCTATCCATCTGTTGGAAAATCACCCAAACCACCGAAATAACACATCCACAACTCAACAAAGCATCACAATATATATCAATAACAGTAATCTTAACATTACAAGCATTACATCATCCACAGTGATATCCTGACATGAACTGTACATATTTAAATCATAACACATAGAAAGTACCTTTAAAACCACAACCATTTGGCTATACAAATAATTGAGAATATTTTCTTTCCACAACACTCTTGGCCTTCGAGGGTACCTCCTCGACTCACATTAGTCTACAACCTTCTTTCATATTAGTCTACTTCGGCACCACAAGAACTTAATTTCCTCGGCTAAATTTTATGGGGCATTACATTCCCCCCCTCCCTAGGATCATTCGTCCTCGAATGAGGAGTAGAGTCCTCCCCAAACACCTAACATAACTTAAATCTTATTTCCAACATATCAAGACCTAACATTAGACTAACTCCCAAATATTTCAAAATATTCGGAAGAGTTTTCCCTGTAATTTGGCCTATCCATCAATCGTTAAATCACCAAAACCAACCTAACAACACATACACAACTCAAGAAAGCATCACAATATATATCAATAACACTAATCTCACAATTACAGGAATTACAACATCCACAGTGATATCCTAACATGAATTGTACATATTTAAATAATAACACATAGAAAGTACCTTTCGAACCACAACCATTTCTCTATGCAAACAAGTGAGAATATTTTCTTTTCACAACACTCTCGGACTTCGAGGTGACCTTCTCAACTCACATTAGTCTACATCCTTTGTGCATATTAGTCTACCTCGGCACCACAAAAACTTAAATTCCTTGGTGAAATATAAAGGGGCCTTACATCCTCCCCTACTTAGGATCATTCGTCCTCGAATGAGGAGTAGAGTCTGCCCCAAACACCTAACATAACTCAACTCTTCTTACAAACATATCAAGCCCTAAAATTTGACGAAATCCCAAATCTTTCAAAATTTTTGGAAGAGTTTCCCCTGTATATTGGCCTATCCATCTGTCGTAAAATCACCAAAACCAACCTAACAACACATACACAACTCAAGAAAGCATCACAATATATATCAATAACACTATTCTTAACATTACAGACATTACATCAACCACAGTGTTATCCTGACATGAACTGTACATATTTAATTAATAACACGTAGAAAGTACTTTTCAAACCACAACCATTTGGCTATACAAACAAGTGAGAATATTATCTTTTCACAACACTATCGGCCTTCGAGGTGACCTTCTCGACTCACATTAATCTACAACCTTCGTGCACATTAGTCTACCTCGGCACCACAAAACCTTAAATTCCTTGGCGAAATTTTAAGGGGCCTTACATCCTCACCCACTTAGGATCATTCGTCCTCGAATGAGGAGTAGAATCTGACCCAAACACCTAACATAACTCAACTCTTCTTTCAAACATATCAAGCTGTAAAATTTCAAACATATCAAGCCCTAAAATTTGACTAACTCACAAATCTTTCAAAATTTTCGGAATAGTTTCCCCTGTAATTTGGCCTATCCACCTATCATAAAATCACCAAACCAACCTAACAACATATACACAACTCAACAAAGCATCCCAATATATATCAATAACACTAATCTCAACATTACAGGTATTACAACATCCACAGTGTTATCCTGAGTAACTTTCGAACCAAAACCATTTGGCTATACAAACAAGTGTGAATATTTTCTTTCCACAACACTCTCGGCCTTCGAGGTGACATTCTCTACTCACATAAGACTACAACCTTCGTGCACATTAGTCTACCTCGGCACCACAAAACCTTTAAGTCCTTGGCAAAATTTTAAGGGCCTTACATCCTCCCCCGCTTAGGATCATTCGTCCTCGAATGAGGAGTAGAGTCTGCCCCAAACACCTAACATAAACTGTCGTGAAATCACCCAAACCAACCTAATAACACATAGACAAATTAAGAAAGCATCATAATATATATCAATAACACTAATCTCAACATTACATGCATTACAACATCCACAGTGGTATCCTGACATGAACTATACATATTTAAATAATAACACATAGAAAGTACCTTTCGAACCATAACCATTTGGCTATACAAACAAGTGAAAATATTTTCTTTCCACAACACTCTCGACCTTCGAGGTGACCTTCTCGACTCACATTAGTATACAATCTTCGTGTACATTAGTCTACCTCGGCACCACAAAACCTTAAATTCCTTGGCAAAATTTTAAGGGGCCTTACATCCTCCCCCGCTTAGGATCATTCGCCCTCGAATGAGGAGTAGAGTCCGCCCTAAAGAAAGCATCACAATATATATCAATAACACTAATCTCAACATTACAGGCATTACAACATCCATAGTGTTATCCTGACATGAACTGTACATATTTAAATAATAACACATAGAAAGTACCTTTCGAACCACAACTATTTGGCTATACAAACAAGTGAGAATATTTTCTTTCCACATCACTCTTGGCCTTCGAGGTGACCTTCT
Organism: Nicotiana tomentosiformis; assembly: GCF_000390325.3. NCBI lineage: Eukaryota > Viridiplantae > Streptophyta > Magnoliopsida > Solanales > Solanaceae > Nicotiana > Nicotiana tomentosiformis. The sequence continues at coordinate 43,205,653 of NC_090814.1, read as the reverse complement.
TGACTCACATTAGTCTACAACCTTCATGCACATTAGTCTACCTCGCCACCACAAAACCTTTAAATCCTTGGCAAAATTTTAAGGGGCCTTACATCCTCCCCCACTTAGGATCATTCGTCCTCGAATGAGGAGTAGAGTCCGCCCCAAACACCTAACATAACTCAACTCTTCTTTCAAACATATCAAGCCCTAAAATTTGAAAAACTCCCAAATCTTTCAAAATTTTCGAAAGAGTTTCCCCTTTAATTTGCCCTATTCACCTATCGTAAAATCACCAAAACCAACCTAACAACACATCCACAACTCAAGAAAGCATCACAATATATATCAATAACACTAATCTCAACGTTACAGGCATTACAACATCCACTGTGGTATCCTGACATGAACTATACATATTTAAATAATAACACATAGAAAGTACCTTTCGAACCACAACCATTTGGCTATACAAACAAGTGAAAATATTTTCTTTCCACAACACTCTCGGCCTTCGAGGTGACCTTCTCGATTCACATTAGTCTATAACCTTCGTGTACATTAGTCTACCTCGTCACCACAAAACCTTAAATTCATTGGCAAAATTTTAAGGGGCTTTACATCCTCCCCCGCTTAGGATCATTCGCACTCGAATGAGGAGTAAAGTCCGCCATAAACACCTAATATATTGATTGAGGACTTTTGAGGTAAGTATCTTTCCTAACTTTGTGTGGGGGAACTACCCCTAAGGGATTGGTTTGTCTACACTATTTGAACTACGTGAAAGACGTGTACTCAAGGTGACGAGTGTGTATACAGCCTTATATGTGAAAATTTGACTGGTTTAGACTCTTACGTTTCTTATGCACACTGAATTGACGTTGCTCTATCATGTTATGTTCTCCATTGTTAAATTCACTCTTATATGCCTTATTTGAAGTTGTTAATTCATGTTCTATTGCCAAAAATACTCATACATGCTTTAATTGGAGTTGTTTCCCCTTTATTGTCATGTTGTCTCTTTCATAGTTGATTTATTTTTAATTGAAATCATTGTTACATACTATCTCTTTTATAGTTGATTTATGCTTATTTGAAATCATAGTTACATGTTATCTCTTCCATAGTTTATTATTCTTGTTTGAAGTCGATGTTATATGTAATTTCTATTATTGTTGAACTACTCTTACTTGAAGTCATTATTACTTGTTATGTCTTTTATTGTTGAGCTTATCCTTCTGTTTCAATGTATCATTGTAATTTTTGTGTTGATTTACTTGTCGTACCCTCGTGTTATTGTGTTCTTGTTGTACTTGTTGTTGTTGAGTCGTAGGCTATGTGTGGTTGTGGTATTGGAGTTGTTGTTATGGAAACATTATGGTATATGAGCACATGTGGTGCGAGTTGTTATATTATGTTGTTATGTTTTTGGCATATGTGGGATTGTTGAGAGGATTGTCGGGGTGTTTGTACGTGAGTTATCCGTGCTATTGTTATTATTGATATTTGCACATGTGGTATGACAAGGCGGGCTATATATGTTTGGTTTGCACATGTGGCGACACAAGGTGGGATAATTATTATGCACGTGTGGCGAGACAAGGCGGGCATTTACTCTATTGTTGCGCATGCGGCGAGACAAGGGGGCTATGTTGGGGATGACTTATGATGGCTTGGGGGTAATGTTATTGATGATAGTTGTGTGGTCGTGTGACCTTCTTGTATGAGTCATGCATATCACAAGTTTTGTTGTGTTGTTTCCAATGTGCTACTCGGTGTCTCTGATCTTACCTGTTGACTTAAGCTGTGATAGTACACTTGCACAAGCATACACTGTAGCATATCACCATATCAATCCAAAAGTATGATTCTTGTTGTTTATTGATCATGTACATATATCCTCATATACCTGCCTTATGTGCGTGGATTGAACTGTTGGCACGTGAGTTATCCGTGCGGATAAGATGTATTACTACTATTGGCACGCGAGTTGTCCGTGCAGGCCTGGGACATAAATGGTATTGGCATGAGAGTTGTCCATGCAGTTGTGATTGGTAATGTGGGCACGAGATGCCAAGTGATTACGATTCGTGATTTAGGACCCGTGATTGTGATTGTGAGGTGTGGTATCTCGGGGTGATTCTTGGGTAAACCTTGTGTAAGAACGGTGGATTATTTGGTTGTTACTTGTTTTTCCTTACTTGGTTTCACTAGAACTTTAACTATATTATCATTACTTTACGACATTATTACCTGTTTACACCTTGTTGCTAATTGTTGCTTTTGTTTTCCATTTGCTACTGTTGTATTGTTATTCTTTCCGTGTTTAGCTTTACATTGATATTGTTCCATGTTAGCTTTATATTCTGTGTCACGACCCAAAACTCAACCTGTTGTGACTGCGCCCGTCATGGTACTAGGCAAGCCGACAACTCATACATTACCAACACTTTCAAATTTTTAACACATTCTAAAACAAGTTTAAATAAGTAAACTCTCATAAAACTGGATAAAATGTCATAACTAAATACAGAAATTTCCCAAAACCAGGGTGTCACTAAGTACATAAGCATCTATATAATGACATAGTCTGATACACTGTCTAGAAAGTAGAACTGAATAAATAAAACTGAAAGATAGGGGGAGGAGATTCAAGGTCCGCGGACGCCATAACAGCTACCTTGATGATCTCCGAATAGATAAAACTCCACGATCAACAACCACCGTGCTAGAAAGTGCCTGGATCTGCACACGAGGTGCAGGGTGCAGTGTGAGTACAACCAACTCAATAAGTATCTCAATTAAACAAAGCAAGGTAAGATAAGCTTAAATTATTAAGGATACTAGTTGATTTAGTGTGATTCTGTCCCTTTAGACCAACATAGTATAATATTTAAAGCTAACTCAGAAGGCTTCATGAGAAGAATATCTGTGTGTGCACGTGCACTATTTTCTCAAAATACCCCGCTCAACAATATTATGGCATGTAGAGGAAAGAAACAAGTAAATCAAATAAATGATCAAGGAAATACAAGTTCCACACACTGCAGGGACAACTCACGTGCTAACAATAGAACCTACACGGACAACTCACATGCAACACAGATAACTCACGTGTCAATAATATCAATATATGGATCCGCACGAACAACTCACGTGCTGCACGAACAACTCACGTGCCAATAATATCAATACATGGATCCGCACGAACAACTCACGTGCTGCACGGACACCTCACGTGCTGCACGAACAACTCACTCGCCAATAACATAATCCACCCGGTATAGCCGCAGGCCTCAGTCCAACAATATCATACAGAAGCAATAAAACAAGTATACAGGTATATAATGAATGAAATAAGATTCTCATGTCCTTGGACCAGTGTAAATAACATGCTAAAGTGTAGGCATGTGCATAGTGTGTTATCGTAATTTCATCAATGAAAATCATTTATTAAGCTCGTTCAGGGGTTAAACCTCTAAGTAGCCTCATCAGGGCTCAACTAGATCACATAAACTGTTACAAAAGGTGAGATATCAAAACTTAAAGCTTAACAGTCATTTCTGGGCTTATAAGAGCCCGAGAATAACCCAAACATAAATATATAATCCCGATGCCCGCATATGGGATCATCCCCACGCATGTGCGCACCCAAAAGTATGTGGTTATCACAACAATTCAGGCAACTGGTGCCTCAATCGAGTTTAAATACAATACTTACCTCAAAGTGAGCAAATCTCTACTCCAACAAGCCCCTGCCTCGCGAATCGGCCTCTGAATGCCTTGAATCTAGCCACAAAGAATTCGATACAATCAACACGAGGTAAAGGAATCAATTCCATATGAAATTACTAAGATCTTAATCAAAAGTCAAAAAGACAACTCAAAAGCCGACCCCCAGGCCCACGTCTCGAAATCCGATAAAAGTTACAAAATCCGGAAGCCCATTCAACCACGAGTCCAACCATACCAAATTTACCAAAATCTAACACCAAATAGTCACTCAAATCCCAAAATTAAACTCTCCAAATCCCTAGCATCAAACTCCCAAAATTCCACCTCAAAAACACGCAAACTAGGTGGGAAATTTAATGGGGAAACAATATTATTGAATAATAATGATCACAAATGACTTACCCTGAGAAACCCTTTGAAATCCCTCTCACAAACCGCCTTAGACCGAGTTTGAAAAGTCCAAAAATGAGAAAAATCACGAAACCCTCGAATTTAATGTTATGCCCAGTGCCTTTGCACTTGCAGGCCAAATATTTGCACCTGCGGAATCGCTTTTGCGATAAGAGTTCTTCTTCTGTGGAAGTTACTTAAGTCCACAGGGTCCGCACCTGTGCTCCAAGTTTCGCACCTGCGGAAGCGCTTTTGCGACCCTCGATCCACTTCTGCGAAGACAACCTACACTCCCATTCTCCGCATCTGCGGAGCCTTGCTCGCACCTTCGGGCTCGCAGATGCGGAAGACCCCTCGCACATGCGTCACACCCCAAGCTAGCCTAGCTCTGCTCATGCACTACATCAGCCACACCTTCGACATCGCACCTGCAGCCAATCTCCTCGCAGGTGCGATCACACCAGATGGCTTCGAGCTTCACCAATGCTCTAAGTCCCATTTTCGATCCGATAACCATCCGAACTCCATCCGAAGCCCCTGAGACCTCAACCAAGTACACCAACAACTCCTAAAACATGATACGAACTTAGTCGAGCCCTCAAATCGAATCAAAAATATCAAAAACACGAATCGCACCCCAAATCAAGCGAAATGAAAACTAAGGAATTCCAACTTTTACAATCAATGCCGAAACCTATCAAATCAAGTCCGATTGACCTCAAATTTTGCACACAAGTCATAAATGACACAACAGACCTACTCCAACTCACGGAACCATAATCCAAGCCCGGTAACCACAAAGTCAACTCTCGGTCAAACTTCTAAATTTCCAAAGCTTCTAATTTTCTAACGTTTGCTATTTCAAGTCTAATTCAACTACGGACCTCCAAGTCACTATCCGGACACACTCCTAAGTCCAAAATCACCCAAGAGAGCTATCGGAATCATCAAAACTCCATTTCGGAGTCGTTTACACATAAGTCAGCATCCGGTCAAACCTTTTCAACTTAAGCTCCCAACCTTGAGACTAAGTGTCTTATCGCACTCCGAAACGTCCCCGAAACTGAATCAACTACCCCGGCAAGTCACATAACAACAAGTAAGCATAAAATGAGTAGTAAATTGGGGAAATGGGCTACAACATTCAAAACAATCGGCCGAGTCATTATATCCTCCCTCTCTTAAATAAACGTTCATCCTCGAACAAGTCTAGAAACGTACTTGGAGTCTCAAATAGGCGTGGATATCTGCTCCGCATCTCCCGCTCGATCTCCCAAGTAGCCTCCTCAACTGGCTGACCTCTCCACTACATCTTCACTGAAGCTCTGTCCTTTGATCTAAACTTTCGAACCTACCGATCCAAAATGGCCACCGGCTCCACATCATAAGTCAAATCACCATCCAACTGAACCGTGCTGAAATCCAAAACACGATACGGATCGCCGACATACTTCCGGAGCATAGAAATATGAAATACTAGGTGAACACTCGACAGACTAGGCAGCAAGTCAAGCTTGTAAGGCACCTCTCCAATCCTCTAAAGCACCTCAAACGGCCCAATATACTGAGGGCTCAACTTGACCTTCTTTCCGAACCTCATAACACCCTTCATGGGTGAAACCTTGAGCAATACCTTCTCCCACCCATGTAAGCAACATCACAAATCTTCCCATCAAAATAACTCTTCTATCTAGACTGCATCATACGAAGCCGATGCTGAATCAATTTAGCCTTGTCCAAAACATCCTTAACCAAGTCAGTACCCAATAGCCTAGCCTCACCTGGCTCAAACCATCCCACCGGAGACCGACACCGCCTCCTATACAAAGCCTCATACGGAGCCAACTGAATGCTCTATTGGTAAATATTGTTGTAGGCAAACTCTGCTAGCGGCAATAACTGATCCCAAGAGCCCCCGAAATCTATGACACAAGCGCGTAGCACATCCTCTAATATCTAAATAATAACCTCGGACTGCTCGTCCGTCTGAGGGTGAAATGTTGTACCTAGCTCAACCTGTATTGCCAACTCTTGCTGCACCACTCTCCAAAACAGTGATGTAAACTGCCTGACCCGATCTGAAATGATGGACACCGGCACGCCGTGAAAGCGAACAATCTTACGGATGTAGATATCAGCCAACCGCTTCGAAGAATAAGTAGTCCCAACTAAAATGAAATATGCGGACTTGGTCAACCGATCCATAATCACCCAAATAGCATCAAACTTTCTCAAAGTCCATGGGAGCCCAACTACAAAATCCATGGTGATACGCACCCATTTTCACTCCGGAATCTCAAGCCTCTGAAGCAATTCGCCCGGTCGCTGATGCTCATACTTTACCTATTGACAATTTAGGCACCGAGCTACAAACCCCACTATATCCTTCTTCATCCTCCTCCACCAATAATGCTACCTCAAGTCCCGGTACATCTTCGCGGCACCCGGATGAATGGAATACCGTGAACTGTGGGCCTCCTCAAGGATCAACTCACATAGCCCATCTACATTAAACACACAAATCCGACCCTGCTTCCTCAACCCCCTTCATTCCCAATAGTAAAATCCTTGGCATCATCGTGCTGAACCATATCCTTAAGGATAAGCAAATGGGAATCATCATACTGGCACTTTCTGATGCAATCATATAAGGATGACTGAGAAACCGCACAAGCTAGAACCAAGCTGGGCTCCGAAACATCTAACCTCACGAACTGGTTGGCCAAGGCCCGAACATCAATTGCAAGTAGTCTCTAACTAACAGGAATAAATGCAAGGCTACCCATACTCACCGCCTTTCTACTCAAGGCATCGGTCACCACATTGGCCTTCCCGGGATGATACAGAATGGTGATATTATAGTCCTTTAGCAGCTCCAATCATATCCGCTGTCTCAAATTTAGATCCTTTTGTTTGAACATGTGCTGGAGACTATGATGATCTGTTAATACCTCACAAGACACCATAGAGGTAATGCCACCAAATATTCAATGCATGAACGATGACAGCCAACTCCAAATCATGAACATGGTAGTTCTTCTCATGAGGCTTCAACCGACGCGAAGTGTAAGCAATAACTCTACCCTCCTGCATCAAGACACACCTAATACCAACCCGAGAAGCATCACAATACACTGAATAAGAGCCAAAAGCTGAAGGAAAAACTAGAACTGAAGTTGTGGTCAAGGCAGTCTTGAGCTTCTGAAAGCTCTCCTCACACTCATCAGAATCTCAGTTGTTGAGGACGGTCTAGGCCAAATCTGAACCGCCTCTATCTTCTTTGGATCCACCTTAATCCCCTCACTAGACACAACGTGCCCCAAGAACGCCACCGAACTAAGCCAAAACTCATACTTGGAGAACTTGGCATAAAGCTTTTCCTCCCTCAACCGCTGTAATACAATCCTCAAATGTTGGGCATGCTTCTCCTGGCTACGTGAGTACACCAGGATATCATCAATGAATACTATGATAAATGAGTCGAGATATGGCTGAAATACACTGTTCGTCAAATGCATGAATGTTGTTGGGGCGTTTGTGTTACACCCCATATTTTTATACGTGAAAGTACGCCATAGGTAAATTGATATAAGCTCGGAAATGAGATGTCACATCCTGCATTTCGTACGTCAAAGTTTCATCGTAAGTTAATCGACGTAAGTTCGGGAATGAGATTATTTGGAGATTATAAGCATTATGCTACTTCAAATAAGTGATGAGTAAATTCGTGAAGGTGAGAAGGTAAGCAAATCGAAGAAAATGAATTTTCGTCGAAGTTTGACATTTTGAGATAAAATACGGTCCAAGCTACAATACCCCGTATTTATGGACTAGTGTCATACAAGGTACCACATGACCATAATACAAAGGTGTGCAAAGTGTGTTAAAAGTGAATAGTATTTTAAATAATTTGAGATAATTCCTAATTATGTGGATAATTGGGTAATTATTGGTTAATGGGGGATTAACAAATTAATTAAGGAATTAAGTGGATAATGTTGGATAAGTCTAAATTTCCCCACGTGGCAGCAACACATGATTCATTAGTGACTCTTGAATTAAAATTGCAAGATGGCACAATTAAGAGGGGTTGGTGCCTAAGTCATCACTTTAGACTACCCTTTCCATAATTCCAATACGAGAATTCTAACATATTTCACGTCAAATCTAATTACTCTTTGAATTGTATAACGCATGAAAAGAGAATCAGAAGATGCTGGTTTTGCCTTCTATACATCGCAAGTTCCTGAAAAATGGTAGGCAACTTAGTAACGTGACATTTCTGCTTCACCAAGAATTCAAGCAAGAATATCATACGGATTTTTCTCTACTCCAGGTATGTTAAGGATAAGCCCTTCCTTCATTTTGGCATGATCTCGTAACTACATGTGTTTAATAACGAGGCATAAAGAGAAGTTCATACTCCCGAATTTATATACATTATCCTAGTCTCATAAGTTACAGTATTCTCCCTTATCGGGACTTTATATTCAATTGAGTATTGTCTTCTTCCAGTCAAGAGATCAGAGGGTCTATATATAGACACTGTATTACAGTATTTTCACCACCATCGAGCTATAATCGATAGGCAGGCCCCTATTAGGAACCCTCTGATCAGATAGCAAGTTATATACCGAGCCACTGTGGCCGAGCGCCTATGAGCGAGCCCAGTTGGCCGAGATACAGAGCCTAGTATGGCCGAGCGCCTATGAGCAAGCCTACTACGGTATATAAATTGTATATATACCGAGCCTTATAGGGCCGGACAACTATTTTACTTACTATATTGAGAGAGTTGAGTCAGTATCAGCAGATAAGCATATCTTCAGATTATCTTTGACTCCCACTTACTTTCAATTATTATATTATCAGTTCAGTTTTAGCTTTCAGTTATTCTGTTGCCTTACATACTCGGTATATTATTTTGTATTGACGTCCCTTTTTTTCTGGGGATGCTGCATTTCATGCGTACAGGTTCAGATAGACATGCGGGTAGACCTCCTCAGTAGATGTTGCCCGAGTTCAGCTTTATCGGTAAGTTCCACGTCCTTCGGAGTCGTCGGTTCTAGGTGTTTTGTATACATCTTGTGTATATATGTATATAGGTCATGAGTAGGTCGGGCCCCTGTTCCGATCACGGTACATCCATCAGTAGAGGCTTGTAGATATAACCTGTCAGTTAGTGCAATATGTTGTGCTTATAGGCCTTGTATGTATATTTTGTTGGTTTGTCAGCTGTAGTAGTCATGACGGCCTTGCCGGCCCAACTTTATATTGATGTTTAGTCAGCTTTGGTATCCTTTCAGTTTTATATTTTTCTTTGCAAATTGCCTTGCAGTGTAGCCCATGGCCAAAGTATGACATTATATGTTCAGATTGCCTTAGTCGCAAGTTGGTACGCAAAGATAGGTGAGGCACCGGGTGCCAGTCTCGCTCCCCAGGTTCGGGGTGTGACAAAAGTGGTATCAGAGCAGTTCTGTCCTAGGGAGTCTACAATCCGTATCTAGTAGGGTCTTGATTGTAGATGTGTTGTGTACCATATTATATAAGCAAGGGACTACAGGGCATTTAGGAGTTGGTTACCCTTCCTTCAAATCTAAATCGTGCTGTAGAACTGAGTTATAAAAAAATTGAGTTAAACTTATGTGTTGGCGTTTGCATGCACAAATGATGTTTACTAGAATGGCTACGGCTAGCCAAAGGAGAGATACAACAGTAGGTGAGGGGACTAGCAAGGTACCCCCAGTAGATGGGGCCCAACCTGAGGCCCAGGAGGAGACCCCTACTCAGCCATTACCGGCTCCTTCACCGCCTGAGGAGATTCCTAGGGAGACCACACATCCAGTTCCCCCTCCGCTTCATCAGATCAGGACTTGAGGAGTGCGATGCATTTGTTAACACAGTTGGTAGCTACCCAGCAACAAGCTAGGACATCCACTAGTGCAGGGTCTTCTGAGGGGTCTGGGAGTTCAAGGGTCCGAGAGTTTATTGCATTGAGTCCCCCAGAGTTCACTGGGACAGATCAGAGGGAGGACCCGTAGGATTTCATAGATCATCTTCACAGGATCTTTGGGGTTATGCATGCCACGGAGAAAGAGGCAGTTGAGCAAGCAGCTTTTCGACTCCGAGATATAGCCATCCTTTGGTACGAGGGATGGGAAAGGTCCAGGGGACATGATGAACCTCCAGCTATTTGGGAGAATTTTTCGGATGCCTTCCTTGACCAGTACTTATCGCGGGAAATCCGACAATCTCGAATCGATCAGTTTCTAGCCCTCAAGCAGGGCAATATGAGTGTTCGAGAGTATAGTTTCCATTTTGACTCATTGGCCAGATATGCACCATCCATAGTTGCTACTATGCGGGACAGGATTCACAGGTTTATAGTAGGGTTGGCCCAATAGCTGATCGAGGCATGTGCCACCGCTGCATTGCAGGATAGTATGGATATCTCCCGGATTCAGGCATTCGCCCAGAATATAGAAAGGGGTAGGCATCGGCAGCAGGGTACGGAGAGGACTGAGTTAGGGCAGCGTAAGAGGATGAGATTTGCTAGGTCTCAGGAGCAGTCTCAGGGTAGTTATAGGCCCAGTACTTCGAACAGCCACCTAGGCCTCTGCCACCTCAGTTATAGGGTTACAAGTATGACCGCTATACTTAGTCAGGACCAGGTGAGAGCTCACAGGCATCGGGTTTGCAGCGATAGCAAGGTTCAGGGCAGACATGGTCATTTTCGCTACGGTGTGACATCTGTAGTAGAGAAAACTTGGGCCAATGCCGAGTCGATTTCGATGCTTGTTATAGATGTGGACGTCCGGGGCATATGATGCGAGATTGCCTAAATAGAGATTCTGGGGGTATGACACAACCAGCGAGTTCGGCAATAGGATCATCTATGTCTGTGAATCCTTCAGGGCACGAGTCTCAGTCGTCAGCTTGTAGAGGTCAAGGCAAAGGTAGAGGTTCCAGTTTAGGTAGTAACCAGAATCGTAGCTATGCTTTAGCGGGTCGGCATGACCAGGAGTCTTCGCTAGACGTTGTGTCAGGTATGTCGACCATTTGCTCTCACGATGCTTATGCCTTGATAGACCCAGGATCTACTTTATCGTGTATTACCCCATTTGTCGCGGGGAAGTTTGGTATAGTGCCCGAAATACTAAGTGATGCTTTTGCGGTATCTACACCGGTTGGAGAATCGATTATTGCTAGACGGGTTTACCGAGGTTGTACGGTGTCAGTTTGTTGTCGTCAGAACTCAACCGACCTAGTTGAGCTAGAGATGTTGGATTTTGATGCTATCATGGGCATGGACTGGTTGGCAGCTTGCTATGCCACAGTTGATTGTCGAGCAAAGACAGCCAGATTTCATTTTCCAGGTGAGCCAATCCTTGAATGGGTAGGTAATACAGCGACACCCAGAGGTAGGTTTATTTCCTATCTGAAGGCGAGGAAAATGATTGCAAAAGGGTGCATTTATCATATTGTGCGGGTTAGAGATGCAGATGTTGAGTTAGTTGCGGTTGTCCATGCACTTAAGATATGGCGGCATTATTTAGATGGTGTTCATGTTGATGTATTCACAGATCATAAAAGCCTGCAATATATCTTCAAGCAAAAAGATTTGAATTTGCGACAGAGGCGATGGCTTGAGTTATTGAAAGATTACAATGTTAACATTCTCTACCATCCAGGGAAAGATAATGTTGTAGCAGATGCCCTAAGTCGTCGATCTATGTGTAGCTTAGCACATGTAGAGGCCGAGAAAATACAATTAACTAGAGAGATTCATCAATTGGCTTGTTTGGGGGTTCGGTTAGTAGACTCTGGCGATGGTGGGGTTGTACTCCAAAATACTGCAAAATTATCTCTCATAGCTTAAGTAAAGGAGAGGCAGTACGAGGACCCAGAGTTGGTCGAGTTGAGAGAGGGAATTCCGTAGCAGAAGAAGCCGTTGTTAGAGCTCAAGGGAGATGGGGTTCTTAGATATAGGGGTCATTTGTGTGTTCCAAATGTGGCAGGGCTACGAGACACGATTATGTCAGAGGCACATTATTCGTGGTACTCCATTCATCCTGGGTCGATGAAGATGTATCATGACATTAAGGATGTGTACTGGTGGAACTATATGAAGAAGAACAATGCTGAGTTTGTCGCCCAATGTCCTAGTTGCCAATAGGTGAAGGTAGAGCACCAGAAGCCCGGAGGTCTAATGCAGACTATAGAGATTCCGACATGGAAATGGGAGGCGATAAATATGGACTTTATCACGAGTTTACCTCGTTCTCATCGTAAGTTCAATTCCATATGGGCGATAGTCGATAGGCTAACAAAATCAGCTCATTTCCTATCGATCAAATCTACATATACAACAAAAGATTATGCAAAGTTATATATTAAAGAGATAGTGCGTCTACACGGAGTACCAATATCTATTATATCTGACCGTGGGGCCCAGTTTACAGCACATTTTTGGAGGTCATTTCAGAGAGGCCTAGGGACTCAGGTAAATCTCAGCACAACTTTTCATCCACAGACTGATGGACAAGCTGAGCGCACAATTCAGATGCTCGAGGATATATTACGAACATGCGTGTTGGATTTTAAAAGACGTTGGGATGAACATTTACCTCTTATCGAGTTTGTAGATAATAACAGTTACCACTACAGTATACAGATGGCTCCGTACGAGGTTTTGTATGGGCGTAAGTGCAGATCTCCTATAGGGTGGTTTGATGTTGGAGAATCTGGGTTACATTTAGCAAACCGTAGAGAAAGTAAAGCTTATCCGGGAGCAATTGTTGACAGCCCAGAGTCGTCAGAAGTCATATTCTGACGTGCGGCGATGAGACTTAGAGTTCGGGGTTAATGACTAGGTATTCTTAAAAGGTGTCACCTATGAAGGGCGCAATGAGGTTTGGCAAGAAAGGCAAGCTTAGCCCACGGTATATTGGGCCTTATAGGATCATTTGGAGAGTGGGCCAAGTAGCTTTTAGTTAGAATTGTCCTCAGAATTGGAGTCTGTCCATCCGGGTTTTCAAGTATCTATGCTATGGAAGTGCATTGGCGATCCTACCCGAGTGGTGCCCACAGATGATGTACAGATTACGGAGGACTTTTCATACGAGGAAATTTCGATTGCTATCCTAGACCAACAAATCCGCAAGCTACGAAATAAGGAACTAGCCTCCGTGAAGGTTTTATGGAGAAGCAAGAAGGCGGAAGAGATGACGTGGGAAACGGAGGAAGAAATGAAGTCTAAATACCCCCACCTATTTCAAATTGAAGATATGGCTCGAGGTGAGATACCTCAGCACAGCTCTATTTAGGCTAGTAGGTCATCAGGTAAGCTCTTATTTTTGACTTTCAAAATTTATAATAGACAGATGTGTGAGTCCAAGTGTTGCTATTTATCGACATTGGCCATATGTGGCATGTATAGTATGTTTTCTGGCTGCGTACAAGTTGGTTTTAGTCTAGTGTATGGAGGAGACTCTGGCAAAAACTTTTCCAAAGTCTCTAAGAGTAAACATTCGAGGACGAATGTTCCAAAGGGGGGAATGATGTTACACCCCATGTTTTTATACGAGGAAGTACGCCATAAGTAAATTAATATAATCTCGGAAATGAGATGTCACATCCCGCATTTTCGTACGTCAAAGTTTCATCGTAAGTTAATCGACGTAAGTTCGGGAATGAGATTATTTGGAGATTATAAGCAGTATGCTACTTCAAACAAGTGATGAGTAAATTCGTGAAGGTGAGAGGGTAAGCAAATCGAAGAAAGTGAATTTTCGTTGAAGTTTGACATTTTGAGATAAAATACAGTCCAAGCTACAATACCCCATATTTATGAACTAGTGTCATATAAGGTACCACATGACTATAATAGAAATGTGTGCAAAGTGTGTTAAAAGTGAGTAGTATTTTAAATAATTTGAGATAATTCTTAATTATGTGGATAATTGGGTAATTATTAGTTAATGGGGATTAACAACTTAATTAAGGAAATAAGTGGCTAATGTTGGATAAGTCTAAATTTCCCCACCTGGAAGCAACACATGATTCATTAGTGACTCTTGAATTAAAATTGCAAGATGGCACAATTAAGAGGGGTTGGTGCCTAAGTCATCACTTTAGACTACCCTTTCTATAATTCCAATACGAGAATTCTAACATATTTCACGTCAAATCCAAATGCTCTTTGAATTGTATAATGCATGAAAAGAGAATCAGAAGATGCTGGTTTAGCCTTCTATACATCGCAAGTTCCTGAAAAATGGTAGGCAGCTTAGTAACATGACATTTCTGCTTTAACAAGAATTCGAGCAAGAATATCATACAGATTTTTTCCTACTCCAGGTATGTTAAGACTAAGCCCTTCCTTCATTTTGGCATGATCTCGTAACTACATGTGTTTAATAATGAGGCATAAAGAGAAGTTCATATTCCCAAATTTATATACATTATCCTAGTCTCATGAGTCACAGTATTCTCCCTTATCGGGACTTTATATTCAGTTGAGTATTGTCTTCTTTCAGTCAAGAGATCAGAGGGTCTATATATATACACAGTATTACAGTATTTTCACCACCATCGAGCTATAATCGATGGGTAGGCCCCTATTGGGCAACCTTTGATCAAATAGCAAATTATATACCGAGCCTACTGTGGCCGAGCGCCTATGAGCGAGCCAGTTGGCCGAGATACAGAGCCTAGTATGGCCGAGTGCCTATGAGCAAGCCTACTACGGCAGAGCAGTTGTATATATACCGAGCCTTATAGAGCCGGACAACTATTTTACTTACTATATTGAGAGAGTTGAGTCAGTATCAGCAGGTAAGCATATCTTCAGATTATCTTTAACTCCCAGTTACTTTCAGTTATTATATTATTAGTTCAGTTTCAGCTTTCAGTTATTCTGTTGCCTTACATACTCGGTACATTAGTTTGTACTGACGTTCCTTTCTCTAGGGACACTGCATTTCATGTGTGCAGGTTCAGACAGACAGGCGGGTAGACCTGCTCAGTAGGTTTTGCCTGATTTCAGCTTTATCGGTAAGCTCCGCGTCCTTCGGAGTTGCCGGGTCTAGAAGTTTTGTGTACATCTTGTGTATATATGTATATAGGTCTTGAGTAGGTCGGGGCCCTCTTCCGATCATGGCACATCCATCAGTAGAGGCTTGTAGACATAACCTGTCAGTTAGTGCAGTATGTTGGGCTTGTAAGCCTTGTATGTATATTTTGTTGGTTTGTCAGCTGTAGTAGTCATGATGGCCCAACTTTATATTGATGTTTAGTCAGCTTTGGTATCCATTCAGTTTTATATTTTGCTTCGTAAATTGTCTTGCAGTATGGCCCATGGCCAAAGTATGATATTATATGTTCAGATTCCCTTAGTCGCAAGTTGGTACACAAGGATAGGTAAGGCACCGGGTGCCGATCTCGCTCCCCAGGTTCGGGGCGTGACAGTTGGTCATCCCAAAAGATATCACAAGGAACGCACTTGAATGCCGTCCTTAGAATATCTGAATTCCGAATCTTGAATTGGTGATACCCAAACCTCAAATCAATCTTGGAGAACACCCTCATTCGCTAAAGCTGGTAAAATCGATCATCAATGCGCGACAAAGGATACTTGTTCCTGATTGTAACTTTGTTCAACTACCTATAATCGATGCACATACGCATAGTACCATCCTTCTTCTTCTGAAACAGAACCGGTGCACCCCTCGATGACACACTAGGCCTAATAAACCCCTTATCAAGAAGTTCTTGAAGCTGTTCTTTCAATTCCTCCAACTCAGCTGGTGCCATACGATACAAAGGAATAGAAATGGGCTGAGTGCCCGACACTAAGTCAATACCAAAGTCAATATCCCTATAGGGTGGCGTGCCTGACAGGCCTACAGGAAACACATCCAGAAACTCTTGCACCACTGGAACAGAATTAATAGTAGGGGTATCAGCACCAACATCCCTCACAAAGGCCAAATATGACAAACATCCCTTCCCAACAATCCGTTGGGCCTTCAAATATGAAATCACCCTACTGGAAACATAATCTCGAGAACCTCTCAACTCGATCCTTGGCAAACCCGGCATCACCAACGTTACGGTCTTAGCATGACAATCCAGAATAGTATGACATGGAGATAACCAATCCATACCCAAGATCACGTCGAAATCAACCATACTAAGCAATAAAAGATTAACTCTGGTCTCCAATCCCCCAATAGTCACTACACACGACTTATATACATGGTCCACAACTATAGTATCGCCCACCGGTATAGAGACATGAACAGGTGAAACTAAGGACTCACGGGGCATATCCAAATAACGAGTAAAATAGGATGATACATAGGAATAAGTAGAACCGAAGTCAATTAATGTGGAAGCATCTCTGTGGCACACTAAGACAATACATATGATCACTGCATCTGAAGCAACAACATATCTCCTGGAAGGAATAGCATAGAATCGTGCCTGACTGCCACCTGATCGGCCTCCCCCTCTAGGGCGACATCTAGATGCCTGGGCCCCACCCTGAGCTCGCTAGGAGGGTGGCAAAGTAACTGGTGGTGCTGGTATCATCGGCCGAGAATTCTGTTGTGGAACCCCACTCAATAATCTAGGGCAATCCCTCTTGAGATAACTCAAGTCCTTGCCCTCGAAACAACCCCTCCTCTAACAGAGCTGTTGTACCTGATAACCCGAGGAACTGCCTATAGAAACCTGAGCAGACGAGGCATGGTGAGAAATCTACGCTGGTAGTACACTGAATGAAGTCTGGCCCGAGTGAGCACTATAAGAACTGTGGCTAACTGATGCACCACGATGAGCTGGACAAGCTGTCTGAGCGGGCCTATAAGGACGACCCCTGCTGTAGTGGGACTAACCTCCAGAAGAAACACCGCTGAAACCACCCGATCCACAAGGCCTCTTGGCCTCCCTCTCCTCACGCTCCTAACTACGGACCATTTATAGCCGCCGAGCAATATCAACCACCTCGTCGAACATAGCACCTATTACACTCTCCCGAGTCATAAAAAAATGCAACTGATAGGTGAGGCCATCAATGAACCTCTTAATCCTCTCCTCTCAATGGGAACCAACCAAACTGCGAGATGAGCCAACTCTAAAAATATCATCTCATACCGGGTCACAGACATGCCCTCCTGACGCAGCTGCTCAAACTGCCTACGCAACTCCTCCCTACAGGTATGTGGCACAAACATCTCCAAGAAGAGAACGGAGAACTCATGCCATGAAAGTGGTGCTGCACCGGTTGGCCTGCGCCTCTCATAGGCCTCCCACCATCTGAAGGCAGCCACAGTAAACTGAAAAGTAGTAAATGAGACCTCACTGGTCTCCAGAATACCTGTCATGCAAAGCATCTGCTGGCACCTATCCAAGAAGTCCTGGGCATCCTCTGACTTAGCCCCACTGAATGATGGAGGCTTGAGTCTCCAAAATCTCTCTAGTCTCTTCTTCTCATCATCACTCATGACGGGACCCACCTGGGCCTGAGCAACTACAACCAGTTGGGCTGGTAGTACCCTTGGTGTTTGAAGTCTTTGAATCACCTGCTCTGGAGTGCGGGCGACGGGAGTATGAGTACCTCCCCGGTCTAAGAAGTGGCTGGCGCGGTCTGAACCGAAACTGCCTGAGCTAGGCTAGTGCATATAGTCAATATCTTAGCCAAAGCCTCCTGAAGGCCTGGAATCACAATGGGCACAACTAGTGCCTGAGCTGGCCCCATTGGCTCAACCACATCTGGTACCTGCTCTTGAGCTGGAGAAACTGGTGGATCTGCAGGTGCTGCTCTAGCTGCTGTACGAGCTGCACCTCAACCCCTACCACGGCCTCGACCTCTCGTGGCCCTAGCTGGTGGTACTGGTGGTTGTACGTGAAGGTCTGGTAGCACGTGTCCTCACCATTTGTGAGAGAATAGAATAACAGAAGTTCAGTTCCCGGAAGCAACAAATTCACACAACAAGAATACAAGAATGTGAAGTTTTCCCAAGGGTTCGGCATCCTCTCGAAGATAAGTACAGACGTCTCCGTACCAATCCACAAGACTCTACTAAATCTGCTCATGACTTGTGAGACCTATGTAACCTAGGCTCTGATACCAACTTGTCACGACCCAAAACTCAACCTGTCGTGATGGCGCCTATCATGGTACTAGGAAAGCCGGCAACTCAGACATTACCGACACTTTCAAATTTTTAACATATTCTTAAACAAGTTTAAATAAGTAATCTCTTATAAAAATAGATAAAATGTCATAACTAAATACAGAAATTTCCCAAAACTAGGGTGTCACGGAGTACATGGGCATTTATATAATAACATAGTCTGATACACTGTCTAGAAAGTAGAACTGAATAAATAAAACTGAAAGATAGAGGGATGAGAGTCAAGGTATGCGGACGCCATATCAGCTACCTCGATGATCTCCGAACAGGTAAAAACTCCACGATCAACAACCACCATGCCCCGAAATGCCTGGATCTGCACATGAGGTACATGGTGTAGGGTGAGTACAACCAACTCAATAAGTATCGCAATTAAACAAGGCAAGGTAAGAGAAGCTTAAATTATTTAGGATACTAGTTGATTTAGTGTGATTCTGTCCCTTTAGACCAACATTGTATAATATTTAAAGCTAACTCATAAGGCTTCGTGAGAAGAATATCTGTGTGTACATGTGCACTGGTTTCTCAAAATACCCCGCTCAACAATATTGTGGCATGTAGAGGAAAGAAACAAGTAAATCAGATAAATGATCAAGGAAATACAAGTTCCACACACTGCACAGACAACTCACGTGTTGCACGGACAACTCACGTGCAAACAATAGAACCTGCATGGACAACTCACGTGCGACACAGACAACTCACATGTAAATAATATCAATATATGGATCCACATGGACAACTCACGTGCTAATAATATCAATACATGGATCCGCACGGACAACTCATGTGCCAATAACATAATCCTCCTGGCATAGCCGCATGCCATAGTCCAACAATATCATACAGAAGCAATAAAACAAGTATACAGGTATATGATGAATGAAATAAGATTACCATGTCCCTGGACTGATGTAAATAACATGCTAAAGTGTAGGCATGTACATAGTTTTCTATCGTTGCTCAAACCGGTAATTTCATCAATGAAAAGCATTTATTAAGCTCGTTCAGGGGTTAAACCTCTAAGAAGCCTCATCGGGGCTCAACTAGATCACATAAACTATTACGACATGTGAGATATCAAAGCTTAACAGTCATTTTTGGGCTTATAAGATCCCGAACACAACCCAAACATGAATATATAATCCCGGTGCCCGCACATGGGATACTCCCTACGCATGTGCGCACCCAAAAGCACGTGGTTATCACAACAATTCAGGCAACTAGTGCCTCAACCGAGTTTAAATATGATACTTACCTCAAAGCGAGCAAATCTCTACTCCAATAAGCCCTTGCCTCGCGAATCGGCCTCTGAATGCCTAAAATCTAGCCACAAACAATTCGATACAATTAACATGAGGTAAAAGAATCAATTCCATATGAAATTACTAAGTTCTTAATCAAAATTCAAAAAGTCAACTCAAAAGTGGACCCCCAGGCCCATGTCTCGGAATCCGATAAAAATTACAAAATTTGGAAGCTCATTCAACCACGAGTCCAACCTACCAAATTTACCAAAATCTAACACCAAATCGTCACCCAAATTCCCAAATTAAACTCTCCAAATCCCTAGCCTCAAACTCCTAAAATTCTACCTTAAAAACACACAAACTAGGTGAGAAATTTAATGGGGAAAGAATATTATTGAATACAAATGATCACAAGTGACTTACCTCAACAAACCCTTAAAAATTCCTCTCAAAAATTTCCTTAGACCGAGTTTGAAAAGTCCAAAAATGAGAAAAATCATGAAACCCTCGAATTTAATGTTCTGCCCAGTGCCTTTGCACCTGCGGGCCAAATATTCGCACGTGCAGAATCGCTTTTGTGATAAGAGTTCTACTTCTGCGGAAGTTACTTAAGTCCACAGGGTCCGCACCTGCGCTCCAAGTTCCGCACCTGCGAAAGTGCTTTTGCGACCCTCAATCTGCTTCTGCGAAGACAGCCTACACTCATCTTCTCCGCATCTGCGGAGCCTTGCTCGCACCTGCGGGCTCCCAGATTCAGAAGTCCCCTCGCACCTTCGTCACACCCCAGGCCAGCCTAGCTCCTCTCCTATGCTACATCAGCCGCACTTTCGGCATCACACCTGCAGCCAATCTTCTCGCAGGTGCGATCACACCAGAAGGCTCCCAGCTTCAGCAATGCTCTAAGTCCCATTTTCGATCCGATAACCATTCGAACTCTACCCGAGGCCCCCGAGACTTCAACCAAATACACCAACAAGTCCTAAAACACAATACAAACTTAGTCAAGCCCTCAAATCGCATCAAACAACATCAAAAATACGAATCGCATCCCAACTCAAGCCTAATGAAAATTAACGAATTCCAACTTCTACAATCGATGCCGAAACCTATCAAATCAAGTCTGATTGACCTCAAATTTAGCACACAAGTCATAAATGACACAACGGACCTACTTTAACTCTCAGAACAAAAATCCGAGCCCGGTAACCACAAAGTCAACTCTTGGTCAAACTTCTATATTTCCAAAGCTTTGAATTTTCCAACTTTCTCCATTTCAAGTCTAATTGAACTACGGACCTCCAAATCACTATCCGAACACACTCGCAAGTCCAAAATCACCCAACGGAGTAATCAAAATTATCAAAACTCTATTCTGGAATCGTTTACACATAAGTCAACATCTGATCAACGTTTTTCAACTTAAGCTCCCAATCTTGAGACTAAGTGTCTCATCGCATTCCGAAACATCCCCAGAACTGAATCAACTACCCTGGAAAGTCACATAATAACAATTAAGCATAAAATGAGTAGTAAATAGGGGAACGAGACTATAACACTTAAAACTACCGTCCGAGCCATTACATATTCATACTTGTACATGTTATTATGTCTAGTAGGTGTCTTGATTGTACCTCGTCACTACTCCACTGGGGTTAGTCTTGATACATACTGGGTAACCACTGTGGTGTACACATGCTACACTTGCTGCACATATTTATGTAGATCCAGGTACCACGCAGTATGCCGGACATTAGTTAGCTAATTGTGAGTTGCGGCAAAGACTTCAAGGTATACCTGTCATCATGTTCGGAGGCCTCGAAATCACCTTCTGGAGTTTATGTTGTTACTATTTTCTTCTATTCAAAACAGTGATGTATTTGATATTCATAGTTATTCTTAGAAAGGCTTATGACTTGTACTTCCGGTTTTGAGATATTTTACATATATTGATGGTTGTTGGCTATGTATGGCAATTACTGGTTCATATTTAATAGTTAATTGGTTCGAATCTATTAATAACTCTCTATGTGTTAGACTTACCTAGTCCTAGGGACTAGGTGCCATCACGATTCCTAAGGAGGAATTTTGGGTCATGACAATTATCTCATTTGATGATTTACTTTATTTTAATGGTTGTCATGCTTTATTTAAATAAGCTTTTTGAATATTTTATTGGTACTTGACACAAATACGATAGATTTTGTGGCACGAGGTCTTTCCGTGCGAAGGTGATTGATAATGTGGGCACGAGGTGCCATATGTGTAAGACTCGTGATTGTGGCTTATGATTTGTGATTATGAGGTATGGTACCTCGGGGTGATTTTTGGTTGTAAATCCTGTGTTGGAACGACTTGATGATTTGAACTGTCATTGCTCTCCTTAACTTATTTCCCTTGTATTTGATTATTTTACCGTTTTACCGCATGTTTACTCCTTGTTGCCATTTATCTACTTATTTGCTTTCCGTTGTTCTCTTTATAGCTATATCCTACATAGGTTTTTATGTCTAGTGAGTGTCTTGACTTAAATCTCGTCACTACTCCACCGTGGTTAGTCTTGATACTTACTGGGTACCGTTATGGTGTACTCATACTATGCTTTTGCATATCTTGTGCAGATCCAGGTAATTCAGATCGTGTTGGTTTTGAGAGTTGTGCCTGTGCGGTTGGAGACTTCAAGGTATACCTATCGTTCTGTTCGTAGGCCTCAGAGTCACCATCTTACTTCATTTATGCTACTGCTTAAATTGTGATCCAAAACATTATTGGATTATGGAATATCTTGTGTACTCTCCGTAGAGCTTATGACTTTGTATTACCGGGTTTTGGGATGTGTAAGTCATATTTTGTTATTGGTTATATTTTGGGCCATTTTCTCAGTTTTATTTAATATTAAGTTGTTATATCTTGTCTGATGTTGTTATGTGATATACTTACCTAGTCGTAGAGACCAGGTGCCATCACGATCCTTAAGGTGGGATTTTAAGGTTGCAACAAGTTGGTATCAGAGCTCTAAGTTCATAGGCTCTACGAGTCATACGCAAGTTTAGTAGAGTCTTGAGGATCGTACTCCAGACTTTGAGGAAGAAGAAGCTATATGCTAAATTCCCCAAGTCTGAGTTTTGGCTTGATTTGGTGACGTTTTTGGGGCACGGGGTGTCCATTGAAGTGATTAAGGTAGATCCGAAGAAGATTGAAGCAGTTCAGAGTTGGCCCAAACTTTCTTCTGCAATTGCGATCCGGAGTTTCCTTGGTTTGGTCGGGTATTATCGCCACTTTATGGAGGGTTTCTCGTCCATTGCTGCACCTTTGACTAGATTGATCCAGAAGGGTGCCCCATTCTAATAGTCTGAGGAGTGTGAAGAGAGCTTTTAGAAGTTCAAGGTTGCTTTGACTACAACTCCAGTTCTGGTTTTACCTTCAGGATCAGGCTCTTACACGGTCTATTGTGATGCTTCCCAGATTGGCATTGGATGTGTGTTGATGCAGAAGGGTAGAGCTATTGCTTATGATTCGCGTCATTTGAAGTCCTACGAGAAGAACTACACTATTCATGATTTGGAGTTGGCAGATATTGTTCACGCATTGAAGATTTGGAGGCATTATCTTTATGGTGTGTCTTATGAAGTATTCATGGATCATAGAAGTCTCCAGCACTTACTCAAGCAAAAGGATCTGAACTTGAGGCAATAGAGGTGGTTAGAGCTACTAAAGGACTATGATATTACCTTTCTTTATCACCCGGGTAAGGCCAATATGGTAGCCGATTGATTGAGTAGGAAGGCCGAGAGTATGGGGAGTCTTGATTATATTCTAGTTGGGGAGAGATGGTTAGCATTGGATGTTCAGGATTTGGACAATATGTTTGTGAGGTTGTATATTTTGGAGCCTAGTCGGGTTTTTGCTTGCGTGGTTTCACGGTCTCCTTTGTTTGAGCGCATCAATATGATGATCCCCACTTGCTTGTCCTGAAGGACACAGTGTCACACGGTGATGCTAAAGACGTTACTATTGGAGATTATGAGGTATTGAGGATGTGGGATCGGATTTATGTTCCAAATGTGGATGGGTTGTGTGAGTTGATTCTTGAGGAGGCCCATAGTTCGTGGTATTCCATTCATTAGGGTGACACAAAGATGTATTAGAATTTGAGGCAGCTCTATTGGTGGAGGAGGATGAAGAATGATATTGTTGAGTATGTTGCTTGGTGTTTGAACTATTAGCAGGTGAAGTACGAGCATCAGAGCCCTAGTGGTTTGCTTCTGAGGCTTGATATTCTAGAGTGGAAGTGCGAACGTATCAAGATGGATTTTGTAGTTGGGCTTCCATGGACATTGAAGAAATTTGATGCACGCTGGCTCGGATTGACATTCTTGAGATTGTTTTCCTTCATCGTGTGCCTGTTTTTATTATCTCGGATCGAGGAACTCAGTTAACATTGCAGTTTTGGAGGGCGGTGTAGTGAGAGTTGGGCACTCGGGTAGAGCTAAGCACAACATTTCATCCCAGACAGACAGACAGTCTGAGCGCACTATTTAGATCTCGGAGGACATGTTACGTGCTTGTGTTATGGATTTAGGAGGTTCATGGGATCAGTTTCTACCACTCGCAGAGTTCTCCTACAACAACAGCTATCAGTCGAGTATCTATATAGCTCCTTATAAGGCCTTATATGGAAGGAGATGTCATTCTTCTGTTGGTTGGTTTGAGCCTGGGTAGGCTAGGTTGTTGGGCACTGATTTGGTCCATGATGCCTTGGAGAGGGTAAAGGTGATCTAGGAGAGGTTTTGTACCTCACAGTCCACAGAAGCGAACGCGCATATGCGTAGGATTGTCCGCAAATACGGAAGGCTGGAGCTTGAAGGAAAATCACAGATGCGATGTTTGGACCGCACCTGTGGGACAACAGATGCAGTTAAGTGATCGTGGATGCAGAATCAGTGGCAGGTTCTTATATTCGAAGGGTTTGAGTGTTCTCTCATTTTGGGAGTTTTGGAACTCGGCTAAAGGCGATTTTCGGGTGACGCTTTGCTACAATTGAAGAGGTAAGTGAAGTTTAATCACTTTGGATGATAAATGTTGATTACTCATTTATTATTACAACTAGTTAATGTGAATTTAATGTGAATTTTGGGGATTTTAGGCTATGTTGTTGGAGAGTGAGATTTGGTGATTTGGGGGTCAATTTGTGGTTGGAATTTGATGCAATTGGTATGGTTGGACTCATATTTGAATGGGTGTTCGGAATTTGTAAATTTTGTCGGGTTTCGGGATGCGGATCGGGGTTGACTTTGCATATTTGATTCAAGACTTTAGCTTTATGATTTGAAATTGTTTTCTATGGCTATTATTGATGGTATTAAGTTATTTTGGCTAGATTCGAGCCGTCCAGAGGTTGATCCACGCAGGAAGGGCTTGTTAGAGGAGTAATTTGGCTTGCTTGAGGTAAGTATCTTACCTAAACATAGTTGAGGCACTAGTTGCCTGAGTTATATGTGAATGCTCCATGGTATGGGTACGCATATGTGTGGGAGATTGAGCCCATGTGCGAGCACCGAGGTATTTATCTATGCTCGGGGTAGTGCTTAAACTATGATATGCCTCGAATTAACTGTTAAACTTTAAGTTGTGATGTTTCTCATATTTGTAGCCCTGTTGTGAGCTACTTGATCCATGTTTTGAGATTACATAGTGGCTAATCACCTAATTCAATTTGATATTTGCTATTTTTGTGACGAAATTGCCGATTTGAACTATGATATCACACTTCACATATGCATACACTTTAGCATGTCACTTAAACCAGTCCAGGAGCATGAAATCTGATATTTATTGATCACATACATGTGTTTTTCTATATTCGCTTCTGTGTGATGTGGGTTGGAATGGATGCTTGTGACCACGCCGGGTGGATAGTGTTGTTATGCCAGTGACTATGTTGGACGGATTGTGCTGTTATGCCTATGAACACGCAGGGCGAATTGTGTTTTTATGCCTTTGACCACGCCTGGCGAATTATGATATTGAGCATGTGACCATGCCGGGCTGATAGCACGTTGAATTGGCTGTGCTGCGTGTGGATATGGATCCATCCCCTAAGGTCACCCTCTCATGTGCCTTCTTGAAGGTGTACAAGCGATTTTGAGGAAAGCTGATCAGTGGTTTGATATGGATATGGAAATATAGAGGAAAATTTGGCCAGTGTTTGTTCTGGATTTTGCATTTCATCTTTACTTGCAATTTTTGTGGTTATTTATCTGATTATTTGCATATCATTTTATATGCTGGATCATTGACTGAGCAGAGTACTTGAATATTTTTTCACACACAAATGATTTTGTCTATGCTTTATGACATGATCACATGAGTGTTCTGTACTTATTGAATTTATGAAACTATACTTGAGTAATTCTTGCTTCTTTTACCTCACCGAGGTTAGTTATGATACTTGCTGAGTACATAGGGTTGGTTGTACGCATGATACACTCTACACTTAATTGTGCAGATCCATGTGTCATACCCAATCATCAGTAGCGGAGTTGCTTATTGAGCTGATCATCGAGAGAAGAGGTAGAACTACATTCTCGATCGCACTCTTGGCGTTTCTATTCTTATGTACTGATGTCTTTATTTCAAACAGTAATGTATTTGGCCATTTTAGACTTGTATTTCTGTATTAGAGCTCATGACTCTATATTTACTAGTTCTGGGGGATTTTATCTTGTATTGGTATTCTTCAGCTATGTTAAGGTTTTAGACTTATGTTGATTCTGTATGGTTATATCCGGCTCGCCTAGTAAGTGTGTTAGGCGCCATCAAGGCGGATTGAGATTTTGGGTCGTGACACCCGTTCCTCTATTTATTGCCTCTTCTTTGTTCATGTGTGGTTATGTGACTTTCCGGGGTGGTTGGATTTGTTTCGGGGAGGTTTTGGAATGAATTGGGATACTTAGTCCAAGGTTTGAAGCTTAAGTTGTAAGAGTTGATTGGAGTTTGACTTTTGTGTAGGCGACTCCAGATTGGAGTTTTGATGGTTCCAATAGCTTCATATGGTGATTTTAGACTGAGGCGTATGTCCGGATTGGGATTTGGAGGATCGTAGGGTGGTTTGGAGCTTTTTAGCGGAAGTTGGAAAATTGAAGGTTTGGAAGGTTGATAGATTTGACCTGGAGTTGACTTTGTTGATATCGGGCCATTGCGTCATTTGGGACTTGCATGCAAAATTTGAGGTCATTTCGGGTTGGTTTGATGTTATTCGGCATGAGTTTTGGAATTTGGAAGTTCATTAGTTCCGTAGGATTGAATCGTGGTGCAATTCATGATTTTTATGTTGTTTTATGTAACTTGAGGCTGCGAGTAGGTTCGTGTTATGTTTTGGGATTAGATGGTATGGTTGGACGGGCTCGCGGGGGCCTCGGGTCTGTTTCAGATTGGTTTCAACTTGTTTTGAATTGTGTTGCATGGCTGAAGTGCTACTGTGTCTGGTGCATTCGCACCTGCAGAAGACTGGTCGCATGTGCGGACAAGAGGGTCGCAGAAGCGGACTAGGCTGGTGTTGTGGAAGATCGCAGGTGTGGGGTCGCATCCATGAAGGGATGGCCACAGATGCGACATCCTTTTCGCAGAAATTGAGCCGCAGATGCGGAATCACTGGCAGACTTTATATTTCGAAGGGTTTGATCATTTTGTATTATTTAGAGTTGTGGAGCTTGGTTAGAGTAGAGGTTTGGGAGGTTTCTCACCACAATTGAAGAGGTAAGTGAAGTTTATTCAACTTTGATGATAAATATTAATTACTGATGATAGGCTATAATCTCGTGTTGTATTTGCTTATTTCACTCTTATTTACTGCACTTTATTCTTATTGAGCTTTAATTGATAGTAATTTGCACTTATTTTGTGTTTTATGCCTTGTAGGAGTGATTCCGAGCTATGTAGATATTATAGAATGAATTCGAGTGATTTGGAGCTTTCAAGTCTGAGTAAAATCCCAAGGGATTAAACTAGGATCATGCTCGAAGGTCGAGGACCAAGTCTGGACGTCAAGAATCGAGATTCAATTCATACTCTGAGAAAAGTCCACAACCGAGGCGCGTGGCGCGCCACGACTGCCCAAATTCTGTTGTCTGTTAGATGTTCAACTCTCTGGATTTCTCCACTAATGCCCCGTATGGCGCGTCGCCCCATGCGGCGCGCCTGTGCAATTTTTACAGAGTGAAAATTCAATTTTGTCTATGAGAAGGTGATTTTGTCTGGGCCCGACCCTACTTTGTATAAATACATGAAAAAATGTTATTTTCTGGACTTTTGACACATATTCGACCTAAGGAGGCTAAGGAGGAGTTGGAAGAACACGAGCACAAGGATTTCATCATTCCTTCCTCACTCAAGACACGAGTTTGGATTGAATTTATGTTTTCCTATACTTTAATTTTATTTGTGATGAATTGCTCCATATCTATGGAGTAGTTCCTTTTAGGGTTTGATGGATTTGATATATTGATGATTGTTTGTGGATTATAACTCTAGTTTTATGTATTGAACCGTTTTTGGATGATTTAATTATTGCATCGATATTCACTTGTTCATGTAAACGAGAGAGGCATAACTTGTGATATCTTTGCATTATATTGTTGGTGGAGTTCATTAATTCTTCTTAGTAATCGAAAGAGGCTAGTTGAATCATTGATTAAACCTAGTTAGGAGAATAATCGAAAGAGGTTTTCCTAAAGACCAATCCACTACACATTCTTGCATATTTTCACGTGCTTAAATTGGTTCATCTTGTGAGGTTAAGACTTAATCGATAGAGAAGTTTTGCCTAACGTTTGAACTTATGATGGAGTAAATTCGAGAGACTCACTTGAACATTAGAAGTGAATTATCTAGAGTTAGATCCCAAATAATTATCTTGCACCTATCCTATCAACCCCTATTTTCTCCCATTGATAACTTCCTTGCTTACCTTTGTTGCGATTGTCACTAGTCAATAGCTTTAGATTCTTAGTTAATTGTAGTTAGAAATCATATAATTCTCAATTGTTATTCATCTTGGATAACAACCAAGCTAGAAACTACTAGAATACTGTTTAAATCCAATCCTTGTGGATACGATATTATACTATACTATATTTGACTAGCGAGCAGAATTTGAGTGTGTGTTTTGTGCTCGTCAAATTTTGGCGTCATTTCCGTGGATTGGAAATCAATAGTGTTTGAAGTTGTTTGTAGTGCTAATTCAGGTTACAGGTTAGGTTGGTGCATGACTCGAGCTTATGTAAAGGAAGTGCTACCATACGAACCAGAAATTAAAAAATAACTGCGACAACTGAGGAAGGAAAGAGATCTCACAGATACTTTAGAAAAGGTTAGGCAATCCTCAACCATAGAATCTATGGCAGGAAATGGTGATGATAATGTAGATTTGGCTGCAAGAGAGGCAGCCCAACAATGAGAAAAAGCTGCACGGGATGCTGAGGAAGCAACTATTAGAGATGCCCAGAACATCTACGAAAAAAGAGATGGGTCTCAGACTTAATCAACATCAACCCTTGCGTGGGAAACCACTTGGCGATTATGCTAAACCGGTCTACAATCAAGGATTATCCAGTGCTAGACCACCTCCAATTGTAGCAAACAATTTTTAGTTGAAGCAAGGGTTGCTTCAAACCCTTCAGAATTGTTGTGTCTTCAGAGGGAAGCCAAACAAAAATCCAAACACTCATCTAATGGACTTCGAGGAGATTATGAACACCTTTCAATACAGTGGTGTGTCACAAGATGTAGTGTACTTAAGGGCATTCCCTTTTTCACTTAAAGATGATGCTAAGGAGTGGCTTCAGAGTTTTCCCAGTGGATCGATCAGAACTTGGGAGGAGATGAACAGAAAATTCCTTGATAAATATTTCTCCTCAGCTAATATGGGCAAGATTAGAAGAGAAATCCATAACGTCTGCCAGAAAGAGACTGAAACAATTTTTGAAGCATGAGAGAGGCTTAAGGAGATAGTTAGAAAGTGTAAACACAGTGGAATTGAACTCTGGATGCAACACCATGATTTTTGGGAAGGATTGACACTGCCCTCACGTAGAACATTGAGCAACGCAGTTGGAGGCCTTTTGATGAAGAAGACTTCAGAGGAGATAGCTACAATTCTTAATGAGTTATCTGTCGATGCTAATTAGTGGTCCTCTGAGAGTGCTGAAAGAATAAGATCAACTGGTGTTCACCAAGTTCATACTAATACATCTGTGCAGGTACAACTTGATGCTATGGCTAAGGAAATACGGAAGCTGACCTTAGCCTCGATACAAAAGGAGCCTCACACAGCTTGTGATATATGTGGAAGAAGACACCCTACTCATGAGTGTCAAGCCTCAATTGAGGAAGTGAATGTTGTAGGAAATTATAATGCAATGGGTCAGAGGCACCCCGATTTTTCATGGAGTTCACCTGGAGGTACTGCGAATGCTTGGCAACAAAATAACTCTAGACCCCACGGACAAGGAGCTCCAGCATATCAAAATCAGTAGAGGCAGCAATATCAGCCTCAACAACCCATTAAGTCTGGCATAGAAGATCTCATGAAGGCCTTCATTCAGAAAACAGATGAGAGGCGGGATGCCTACGGAGCAACTATCAAAGAACTGGGCACTAGTTTTCGAAACCTGGAGAGACAGGTTGGGCAACTTTCAACAATATTATCTGAGAGGATTCCAGGAACTCTCCCCGCTGATACTAAAAGAAATCCCAAAGAAACAGTGAATGCTGTAACCTTGAGAAGTGGGCAAGTGTTGAAAGATCCCATCCCGATCCAAAACGATGTGACACTTGAAAAAGAAAGTGGGGAGCAACTTAAGAATGATGTTGATAAAAAGAAGAAGGGGCAGATGAAAGCTGAGAAGAAGAAGGAAGTAAAATCAAGAATGGAGGAACATGATGAGAGCGAGCATATGCCTGCTTTACCTTTCCCTCAAAAGCTATATAGAGAAAAGCTGGACAAGCAGTTTGGGAGATTTCTGGATGTTCTGAAATAGGTTCATGTGAACTTACCGTTCACAGAAGTGCTCTCACAAATGCCTACTTATGCCAAATTCTTGAAGGAGATCCTTACAAAGAAGAAGAAGATAGAAGAGACCTCAGTGGTCAAGCTCACAGAGCATTGCAGTGCGATATTGCAAAATAAACTCCCACAAAAGTGTGGAGATCCAGGGAGTTTTACTATACTCTGCTCTTTAGGATCTATTAATTTTGATAAATCTTTGTGTAATTCTGGTACCTCAATTAACTTAATACCTCTATCTATTTATAGGAAACTGGAGAAGGAGATTGGAGAGATAAGGTCAGTGCCAATATCTTTGCAGCTGGCAGACCAAATGACTTTAATACCAGAAGGGGATAGTGGAAGATGTGTTAGTTCGGGTAGATAAGTTCGTATTGCCTATGGATTTTATAATGGTGAATATGGAGGAGAACAAGGAGGTCCTCCTAATCCTAGGAAGACCATTCTTAGCAACGAGTAGAGATATATTCTATATAGACGAGAGAAAACTCATGCTTAGAGTGGGTAAGGAGACTGTGACGTTTAAAATGGATGTAGAAAAGGGGGTGCAAAAAGAAAAAACAGCTACAAGTATTGAATGGAAAGTGAGGGGTTCAAAAGAGAAGGCTGCGGTGAGAGAGAAAGATAAGTGTGGGGTGTACCCCAAAAAGGCAGAGAAGAAGCTATCAGCATGGATGTGCGCATTTCTTCGGGCACGAGGAATTGTGCATGACTTTGACTCAGACCCCGACTAGATATTCAGGGAAGTTTCCTTTACCTTATGATTTTTAATTGTGTGTCATGAGGATATGCCACAACTTAAAGTGTGGGGTGGGGGTAATTGTATGTTGTATGTATATGTGTTAGTTTTGTTAGTTTTAGTAGTTATATAAATTTCTTTTTGAGAAGACCATAACAATTAAAAAAATTGATTTTTCCCGACGATGATATCATCGACAGGTTTCTTGAGCGATTAAATTCGAAAGGAAAAAGACAAAAAGATTTTCTTTTGTTAGGTAGTGTATTAATTCCCCCTTGGTTTTTCTTTGTGCCGCGGTTCTTTTACAAGGGTTTTGTTTGAACCGGGTGTAGTTAGTTTTTATTTTTTTAGGAGTGAGAAACCTTGTGTTATTATTTGAATTGAAAGCAATGTCTATTGACTTTATTATTACTTGAGAATAGTGAGTGCTTTAGTTGTGACACTTAGGCTCAGTTTTTGACTCTTGTAGAAGTATCTTAAATTGTATGATCTTAACTTTGCTTAACTGCTTTGACTAAAGTGTCTTGATGGTCCAATCCTGAGTGAGTTATGTGCCATGTGTGTGTGAGTTTTGTGTTATTCTTTGCATTGCATTTGATGTTTAGAACTTGCCCCGTGTGTTTGCAAAGCGAAATAGTAATTTTATTCAGTCTTGAAAGTGATATAGGCATTTCTTTGTTGAGCCAGATATATGTTTATCCACCTAATTGTTATGTATCTTAGTTAACTCATCTGAGCATATAATCATGTTTCTTTGGCAACCACATTACAAGACTTACCCATTTGTTTGAATTGACCATCTATTTGAACCTTGTACCTATCGTGAGCACTTGAAATTATTATGAACTTTGTAAAAGTTGAAGTGTGGGGTGATTGAGTTGGCTTTTGAGTGGAACTAATGAAATAAGGAGAAAGGTGCACTGTTTTAAAAAAGTAAGAGCCACTTGAATTGAAAAAGAAAGAAAAAATAATAATTGTATGATTGTGAAAAATATTCCTTGATAGTGATAACTCTTGATGTAATTATGCTTAAAGAAGTTGGGAGTTGATACATGTTGATTTAAGAGTGGAGTTATGGTTTGGCATAAGTGTGGGTTTTTGAACAATGAAATATATGTATTAAAGTGCTTAGGAAGGTGTAGTCACTCTTATATCTAAATGTATCATACCCGTCCCAGAGCCTACATTACACCCAATTAAAGTCCTATATGATCCTTGACTGAATGAGCTCAATTAGTAGAGTAGTACACTACGGGAAAGCCTATGGTACGTCTTTTGTGGAATATGAATGTTATTTCTTGGAGTGAGTGAATTCTTTCTATCTTGAGTTCCAAATTGTTCTTAAATTTTATTGTGTGTGGAACTACTCTCTATTGTTGTGTGAGGGCACGTGATTCATGAAGGAAAGGTAATGCTTGACCTCTGTGTTAGAGTAAGTGAGCGGGTTATAAATAATGCGTAGTGCTTTTGTGTCAAATCTTGAGGTGAGGATGTTAAGATATTGTGCTTAATCTGTTTTAAATATTCTTGGTATGATGAGTTGTGAGAGTTGTTGTAAAAGGTCGTGTCGATATAAAGTGTAGTTTGATTGCTCGAGGACGAGCAATGGTTTAAGTGTGTGGTGTTGATGGTAGGCTATAATCTCGTGTTTTAGTCTCTTATTGCACTCTAATTTACTGCACTTTATTCGTATTAAGCTTTAATTGATAGTGTTTTGCACTTATTTTTTGTTTTATGCCTTGTAGGAGTGATTACGAGCTATGCAGATGTTATGGAATGAATTCGAGTGATCTGGAGATTTGAAGTCTGAGTAAAAGCCCAAGAGATTAAGCTGGGATCGTGTTCGGGGATCGAGGACCAAGTCTGGACGTCAAAAATCGAGATTCAATATGTATTCTGAGAAAAGTCCACAACCGCGGAGTGTGGCGCGGTGCGGCTGCCCAAATTCTGTTGCCTGTTAGATGTTAAACTCTATGGATTTACCCACTAATGCCTCGCATGGCGCCTTGCCCCATGCGGTGCACCTGTACAATTTTTACAGAGTGAAAATCCAATTTCGGTTAGGAGAAGGTGATTTCGTCTGGGCCTGACCCTACTTGGTATAAATATATGGAAAAAGTTATGTTTTGGACTTTTGACACATATTCGACCTATGGAGGCTAAGGAGGAGTTGGAAGAACACAAGCACAAGGATTTCATCAATCCTTCCTCACTCAAGACACGCGTTTTGATTGAATTTATCTTTTCCTATACTTTAACTTTATTTGTGATGAATTGCTCCATATCTATGGAGTAGTTCCTTTTAGGGTTTGATGGATTTGGTATATTAATGATTGTTTGTGGATTATAACTCTAGTTTTATGTATTGAAGCATTTTTGGATGATTTAATTCTTGCATCTATATTCACTTGTTCATGTAATCGAGAGAGGCATAACTTGTGATATCTTTGTATTATATTTTTGGTTGAGTTCATTAATTCTTCTTAGTAATCGAAAGAGGCTAGTTGAATCATTGATTAAACCTAGTTAGGAAAATAATCGAAATAGGTTTTCCTAAAGACCAATCCACTACAAATTCTTGCATATTTTCACGTGCTTAAATTGGTTCATCTTGTGAGGTTAAGACTTAATCGAGAGAGGAGTTTTGCCTATCGTTTGAACTCATAATGGAGTGAATCCGAGAGACTCACTTGAATATTAGAAGTGAATTATCTAGAGTTAGATCCCAAATAATTATCTTGTACCTATTCTATCAACCCCCATTTTCTCTCATTGATAATTTCCTTGCTTACCTTTGTTGCGATTGTCACTAGTCAATAGCTTTAGGTTCTTAGATAATTATAGTTAGAAATCATATAATTCTCAATTGTTGATCATCTTGGATAGCAACCAAGCTTGAAACTACGAGAATACTGTTTATATCTAATCTCCGTGGATACGATGTTATACTATACTATATTTGACTAGCGAGAAGAATTTAAGTGTGTGTCTTGCGCTCATCAATTACCCATAGATTATTACACCTAGCTTATGTGAATTTAAGGTAAAATTTTGGGATTTTTTACTATGGTTTTGGAGAGTGAAAATTGGTGATTTGGGGGTCAATTTAAGGTTGGATTTGGGTGAAATACATATATTGGGAGTTGACTTTTAGGGTTGACTTTGCATATTTGATTCAAGATCTTAGCTTTATCATTTGGAATTATTTCTGATGGCTTCTATTGATGATATTAAGTTGCTTTGACTAGATTCGAGGCGCTCGAAGGCCGATTCGCATGGAAAGGGCTTTTTGGAGTATTGATTCATGCATTTTGAGATAAGTAACATATCTAAACTTGGATTTGAGGGTAATTATCCCTGAAAACTATGATATTTGAGATGTGCTGTGAGTGACACACGTGCTAGGTGACGGGCGTGTGTGCATGCACTGAGGTATTCATGATTCCGGTGGACTTTAGACTATTTTGGACTTGTTTTGCTATCATGCCTTGTTATATCCATATTTTCTTTACTCATGATTATTTGAGATATGATTCATGTTAGAAATAGGGTTATTCCTGCTGTTTTGAGCTGTTTGCCTTAATTGTAGTTATATACTCCATCATAATTCTTCATTTGCATGTTGTATCTCAGTCTCTGTACATTATTTGTTTGTTACATCACATGTTGTTATTATTTTCCATATGTGATACTATTTGGGTTGAGTTATATGAGATTGTGAGCCCTTGAGACTTGAGAGGTTGATGACAGATGTGGTCCATAGAGCCGTGTTGTGAGTTATATTTGGACCGGGCGCACGTCACAACAGAGTGTTATTTGGATCAGGTTGCACGCCGCAACGAAGTGTTATTTGGATCGGGTTGCATACCGCAACGAAGTGTTATTTGGATCGGGTTACATGCTGTAATGAAGTATTATTTGGATCGGGTTGCACGTCGCAACTATTTGTTATTTGGATCAGGTTGCATGCCGTAACAGGTCATATTGACTATTGATTAGTGCTTCGGTCAAGATCCGCCCCTCCGGAGTTTGATATTACAGTGTGCGCGGGCATAAATATATATGTTCTTTGGTGAGGGGCATTTATGCCAGGCACCCGTATAGTGCTGAGTGTAGTGTGTGTGATGATGAGGGGCCTTGTGCCAGGCACTGTGAGCATGCTGGGTGTGGTTACTCTTGAACTGTGATGACATTGACTTGACATATATATTTGACATGTAGGCATAAAGATGTACTTTCCTCATGCTAGCTGGTAAATAAAATGTCTTATCTATGTTGGACTTTAAGTGTTATACTTGGAAAGCATGATTCAATTCTTGTAATGTGAATGAGCTGAACATGATATCATTGCGTTATTTACTTATATTGTCCTTATATACTCAACTCCTACTGATTATTAAAATTGGTCACTGACTATTCCTTCTGAGCTCATTATTGCTTCCAGACCAATGTTCGGTTTGTTACTTATTGAGTACATTGGGTTGGTTGTATTCATACTATACTCTACACTTCATGTGCAGATCCAGGTACTTCTGGGTGCAGCGATTGCTAGAGTTCACATTGGTACTAGTTTAGCAGACTACGAGGTAGCTGCTATATCATTCCCAGACCTTGGAGTTTTCTTTCATTTACTTCTGTTATTACTGTTCTATTGTTGAGACAGTTGTATTGAGGAATTGGCCTTATATGTTGACACTCCGTAGTGCTCATGTGCTCGTTGACACCAGATCATTGGGATGGTTGTAGTAGTATTATCATTGGTTTTCTCAGTTATTCAATGTTATTTCCACTAATGAGATTCTTAATATATGTTTATTATTATTGTGAATCTGTTGGCTTGCCTAGAAAGTAGTGTTAGGTGCCATTACGACTCCGGTGGGAGTTCGTGTCCTGACAGATATCTTGATGTATTTTGTGCAGCACCTGGTTTAGTTGAAGTTAGAGTTGGCAAAATGACTGCAGAAAATATGGATGATGATAAGTGGTCTGAAATGTGTGATTCAGAGGCTCATAAATTAACATGCGAGCTTCGTAAACAAACAACAACTGAAGATCTTCTATCTTGTCAGATGCCTAAATAGTCAATTGATGTAGATGTTCCAGCTGGCGAGATTAGTAAATTATCAACAACGGAAATGTTTTCAACTTACGAGGTTAAAATGAGTGACTCTCAGATTGAGTCTCAAATTCATAAACTAACAGATGAGATTGCTAAAACACTCCATAGGTGTAGGTATTGTAATGTGTTCTATGCTAAATTGATATACACCTGAAGGTGCTGCAACTTCGTGTTTGCCGAGTCAGTCAACATGTGAAGAGGTTCAAGCTTATGTGATTTCAGATAACTCAAGTCAAGAAGAAGCAAAAAGAATGAGAGAACCTGTTGTACCTCGTGTCGTTGTCAAAGAGGATCACCCTTTTAAAACCTCAATTACGAAAGAAGTTCCTCTATTAATTAGTCATGAGTTTTCTAAGTTTGTTGAAAGAAAGTTAATTGTAACTCGCATGTAATGTTAAAGTTTTAGTTATGGTTGATTGTATTTTTCTTTTTATGATAGTTTCAACTAGTTGATTTATATATCTATTAAATCTCAGGAAGAAGGTGTACAAAAAGAAGGACGATATAATTGAGCAAGAGTTTGATGTTGGAGTTGCATACCTAGCCGAGAGGACGTAGTTTTTTGAACTACACTATGCTCGTATAGGATTGAGCTCGACGGTATGACAACATTATACTGCATAGTATTCTCTATAAACTGTGATACACTATATCATAACCAGTATACTCTTTAACAATATACTTTTCGTTATTATTATTCATTTTTGTTTAGTTGACAAGTATGTACATACTGGAGTAATGCCTTTTTTACAGCATATTGATGTGATATTCTACTACCTCTAGAAGAAATCTAAATATAAAAATATGAGGATCACAATGACTAGCAATTCTTTTTGTTGTAACATTCAAGAGTTGTTCATTAAATCAACTTCAAGGAGCACAAATGTAAGAAACAAAATGCTCGACTTGACAAAGAAATTAAAAGAGTATATGCTTGGGTATTACATTCTTGATAACACCCCATGTGTTGACGTTTATTATGTGCTTATGCCAATTAATGTGAAAGCTGCATGGCATATGATATTGGGTGTCCTGTCTTTGTTTGATGAGTGCATTTACATATACGACTCTATGAGATATGCAAGTCACAATGCAATTGTTCGTGAAACAATGCAATCATTTTCAACCTTAATACCATTGGTGTTGTCCGCTACTCCCTTTTATGAGCAAAGACATGACACTGCAAGGGATCGCTCTCATTATTTGGAGAAAGAGAACCTGACTGATCCATTTCCTCTTTTATCAGTGAAAGACTTTCCTAAACAGGAAAAAGCGCAAGTGGTTATGCTGTTCTATATAATCTTCTTCTATTTTTGTTGTTTTATTGTTATCTTATTTATTTTTTATTTATAATTTTGTATGTAGTGATTGCAGTGTATATGTTTGTGCATTTGCAGAGTATATCATTGAAGTAAGAAGATTCTTGCGGACAACGGCATCTTTGATTGCGAATGTCTTCGAACCAGATTTGGAGTGTTATTATACCACTATGGGAAGAAGAAGCAGGTGGAGAATATTGTTAATGAAGATGAGGCCATTCGAAGATTGGACAAACCTTGCGAAAAGGCGCAACACGAGGAGCAAGAAGTAGTTTTTTAGGTTGTAGGTGTCAGTGATGATGTTGATTAATTAGTACTCTCATACACCTTTTCGGAAAATTAGTATTATAGTTGTGAGAATTGCAAAATTAGTGATGTACTTTAGGAATTTTTTGATTTTTTGTTTATGAGTATGTTATATGCAAACATCTTCTAAAGTTCTTTTTAGCAATCTTAAATTTAGTCTTTTGTGTTGTAATTGTGCTCGTTGCGCAACCACTACCTTATGTTAAAATCCTAACTTTTTCTATGATTTTATAATTTTTTTTGTTGATAAATGTTAAAGATATGCCAAGACCACTGGGAATACCAGTTGTTGTAGTATACTCTGTAGTTATACCAAAGACCCACTGAAAATACCAGTAATGATCAAGGACACTGAGAATACCAATTATCATGGTATACTAAAAATTCCAGTT
The DNA here is from genome assembly GCF_000390325.3 of Nicotiana tomentosiformis. Lineage (NCBI taxonomy): Eukaryota > Viridiplantae > Streptophyta > Magnoliopsida > Solanales > Solanaceae > Nicotiana > Nicotiana tomentosiformis. The sequence goes on along the minus strand of NC_090814.1, from coordinate 43,167,161 downwards.
ATTATAGTATACTTTGTAGTTATACCAAAGACTCGCTGGAGTAGTATACCAAGACCCCTAGGAATAGCAGTAATCATGGTATTCTATAGAGTATACCAAGAATAGTGGCATACCAACAGTATAAGGAATACGAGTAATGATGGTATACTCTGTTGTATACCAAGACTATTTGGAATAATGGTATTCTCTACAATAAAACAATTTGCCTCATCACATTAACAAAAAAATAAAATAAAAAGAAAGAAAAAAAACTGAAATAGATAAAACCAATATATTCCTTAAACTGTATTCCAGAAAAGTATATATGAGCAACACTATTACAGTAATCCAATGGAACAATTTAATACTATGCAAATTTCTAAGACATTAAATGTATGTTAAGTGCTCTTTGAAGGATTCTTGCACGTTTTACGATTGTGACCCTCTTGTCCACATAATCCACATATAAATTTTTGTCTCTTGGATTTTTTTTATGCGGCTTTTTGTATCTCAATTTATGTGGCCTTCTCGGTTTGATCTTCACATTGGGTGGTAGCAGCTCATACTCTGAGATTTCTGTAAGGATCTCCCATATAGTTTCATCAGGTATAGGATACACCGATTCTTTATAAGTCTTAATCAAGTACTCTTTTTTGTAGTATACCGAGCAGTATTGATATTGATCCATATTGAATTTCTTAATAATTTCCAAAACATGTGGACATTGAAGTTCATCCAGTTAAAATCTTTTGTAACTGCACTTTTTTCTTGCATACGGACAACTTATCTACTACCTCCATCATATATCGTATATATCAAATTATTTGATGGGGTTACCTACATTATTAACACAGATTTATGAATGCTATATAAATATTGTAACATAAACAATAAATAAAACCACAATATTGTTCTTGCATAATATCATACAAACTGAAATGCCTTTCGCATTTCTATTCTCTATGGTATCTAATAAATATGGTCATAAAACTTATACCGTCATCCTTCATGCAGAAATAAATTTTTTTCTCTTTTGTATGGTATTTAATAAGTATGATATTAAAAATTATACCGTCATCCTTTGTGCAAAAATAATATTTTTTTCCAGCACATCTTCATACTTTTGTCCAAGCTTTATAAATATTTCAGTTTGGAGCGTTCTGCAATTGTAGTTCTACTCCTTAACCAAATTTGTCATTAAATCTAGTATCAGGATTATTCGAAGACCTCTTGCACACTTATTTGCTGAATTCATGGATTCAACAATGTTTGATGTCATTATTGTTGTTCGTTTTACTTTTGAATGTGCTCTTGAGCATTCGTCTTATCCAATATCAAATAGATATTTTTGCATCCTCTTACCAATTGTTTTAATCTCTTCCATTTGGTAATTGTACTCGTCAATTGTGTATGCTTTGGCCATTTTGAAGAATATTTGCGCAAGTTGGTTATGACTCTTCTTGAACTTCAGCTTAATGTTGTTCAAGAGGTGAAAAATATAAAAACAATGGGGTTCATCTGGATAGATAGTAGAAGCTGCCTTTGCGATACTATTATGCCTATCTGACACTATGCACATGCCATTTGTCACGCCCCGATCTCGGGGAGCCCGACCGACGCTCAACCGAGGTAACTCGACCGAGAAAGCATGTTAGATTTCCTTCTACCTAAATCATCCGCGAATAAAGAGGAGATATATTCTATTAATTAAACACAGAGATAATTTCATAAACAACCCCAACTCCATTACCATTAGTTACTCTATTTTGTTTTGGGTCTCAAAATATAGATACGTTCATAGTTTGAAGTGGAACAAGTGATACACATACAACATTACTAGCTTGAGTTTTCTAACACCAATACACAACCCACACTATGTCTACAGAGCCTCTAATAGATACAAAAGAGTACAATATAGTATCGGCAACAAGGTTCTGGCTATACTTCAAAATATAATACACACAGAAAAAGGGATGCACGACCCCTAAATGAAGTGGGACTCACCAGGTCAGCTGGGAAGAGAATGTACCGCTATCACTGGTCAATGCCTTCTGTGGAACCACCTGCATCCATTACAGATGCAGCGCCCCCAACAAAAAGGACGTTAGTACATGTCGAATAGTACTAGTATGAAAATCAAAATATCTATTCAAGGACTTAGAAATACAACATGAATATGTTGAATCATAGTAACAATAATAGGTCTTAGATAGCCGTTAAAGTCAAAACAAATTTATTAAGAACTTCTAATAATATTTATAAATTTCAAGTCGGGGACTCTCTGCAACCACCTTTACACAAAGCGGTTCTGCCGCCTCACCCCAATGTATGCGTGTGGGGGTGTAATCAAAATACCACAACTTGACACAAAGTGGCCTTACTGCCTCACCCCAATATATACGGGTGGAGGCATAATCACATTATCATAACTCTACACAAGCGGCCCTGCGGCCTCTCCCCAATGCATGTGGGTTTAGGTGTAACCACAATACCACAACTCTACACAAAGCGACCTTGCCGCCTCACCCCCAATGTATGCGGGTGGAGGTGTAACCACAACTTGGATTCTCAAAACGATAACAGTTTGTACAAAATATTTCCTTTCAAATCAATCCCTTTGGCACCTTTGGCCTTAACAAAAATATGAGTTCATAAGATTTCATCATATAAGAAATAAGTGTTTGATCATATTGATTTCATACAAGGTTTTCTTCCCAAAAAGGGGTATAACATAATTAAGTCATAATAGTAATGTTTAACACATGAGGGTTCGGACACGTTATGCACTTTGAGAATCAATTTACTAGCGTGAACATCCACCTCAACAGTATTTCAAGTTTGACTTCACATGATGGAGTTTTACAAGGATTCGGAAATTCCGATACTAGAAGAAGAGTTTAGCCTTCGTACCTCGAAAGAGCTTTTCTTGGTGTAACAATAACGTCCCGATAATTATAACGATGTTAATCTTTAAAAGAAGGGAGAATTACAAGCATGAATAGAGGAATTTGTATGGCAAGAGTTGCTACACTGATGACCTAATCTTCCCTCAACTAATTCAAGAACAAAACCACCCAAGATGGTTCAATAAATTCCCCACAATCTCCATTAGCTCATGCATGTGATAAATCTACCCTCATCGCCCATAGTCAACCCAAACCCAAAATTGAAGAATTGGGAGAAGAAATTCTTACCTTTTTGTAGCCCTAGAAAATTCCTTTTGATGGAATTCCAATGTTTGATCAAAGTAGAGTAGTGAAATCCTTAGTCCTCCCTTTCCTCTCTCTATAATAGCTCTCTCCTCTCTATAAAATGTTAGGTAATCTTCCAAAAATGAACTCTCAGGCTAGATAAATGAAATGGGGCTCGAGTTATAAAATTATAAAAATGAAGCCCCGATGCAAATTTGCTGTCGCATATGCGATCGCATAACACTTCTGCGGTCCGCAAAATAGACCGCATAATGGCCCTCCAGAACTAGTCATTTCTGCTTCACTCTGCGATAGGTCTGCGGTCTGTAAACCAATTCCGCGGTCGCATAATGGACCGCAGAATCTCCTCTCGAAATTTCTCATGCAGGATCTGCGATGGGATGCGACCCGCATAATGGTCCTCAAAATTGGCAAATATTCCTGCTTCATTCTGCGGCCGATCTGCGGCCCGCAAACTTGTTCTGCAGTCGCATAGTGGACCGCAGAACTGCCACGTTGTGCAAACTTTTTCCTTCTACTCCTCAACGTACTGAGCAACCCCAAAAGTCTGTACTCAAATATATTAGTTTACCTCGGCACCACAAAAGCTCAGATTCTAGGTGAGATTTCACGGGGCCTTACTCCATCCCTAAGCCCATATGTATCCATGAAATGTCTGAAGAACCATTCCCATGATGCATTATTTTCTAAATCAACCACTGAATAAGCAAGATGAAGAATTTTACTTGTATAAAAAGATTTGAATTGTAAAAAGTATATCATTGATTTATAAACAGTATAATACTGATGATCTATACTTACCTGATGCATCTTGCATGCAAGTTGTGATTAAGGTTCCTCGGTATGATACTTTCAGGAAAGTTCCATCAACTACTAGAATAGGCCAACAATACTGTCATCCTTTGTTTGTTGCATAAAGTGCCACAAATTGATACATGAAGCATCCATCTTCTGACTTGAGCAGCTTAGTAACAAATCCGATTTGTTACCTCCAACAAATAAAGATATTTTAGCAACTTCTCATATGAACTACTTGGGTTTCCTCTGAGTATTTCAAGAGCCTTTTCCTTTGTTATACACAATTGCTTATAGTTCATGGTGATTCCATAATCCTTCAACATGTCATGTTGTATGTCTCCATGTGTATACTGACTTTGGGTCAGTATACTTATATTTTACTAAGTTTGCCATTACTGTTGAAGTAGCCTGACGTGTGTCAAAATTTTCATCAACTGGGCATGTGTGAAGTTTGTTGAAGCTTATAACTTTGAAAACACGAGAACTTGTTTAGCCTTGATGATTTAAAAGCCCAAGAACAATTCCGATTTACGCAATCAATGAAGTACCTGTTATTATATATGTATAATGTTGGTTTATAACATATGCCAATTAACAATATGGTATGCTATCACAACTCTGAAAGTTAAAAATGAACAGTAAACCTAACTTTTTGAAATTAAGACAAAGAAATTTACAACAGGCAAACCGGATTACATCATTAGCTAGTATCTTTGGTGACAGAATCTGGTGTTCGTAAGCTTATTCAAATTCTAATACTTTCTTACTGGAAATGCTCGACAAAATTTTCTGATCAATATCAATAACTCTATCTTACTTAATACACGGCATTATATATAGGTAAAATCTTATAGCTTAGCAATATCCTATTAGAATTAAAATCTCATACACACCTTCTTGAACATGTTTTTCGAATTTATGAATTGAAAATTGTTCTTGATTGTGTGGTATTTCATCGTATTACATATGGTCTCCTTATCTTTGAATAACTGAGCTACTTTAACCTTTTTGTGTAAAGCATTTGTAATTTATATTCATATCATTGACTTCCATATTCTTATAACCCTCTGATTTCCTTGTTGTTAATATATCAACAACTTCATCTTCACGGTGCGATGCTAATTTCACGTTCATGCTTTGTATTCTTAGCCTTGGCGTTGCAGCTGATCTTAGAGTCGAGCAGATCACGTATGCAGTATTCTCCTTGAATATAATACATAGGGGAAAAGCTATCACATCCGAAGTTTTCTCTTTCAACTTGATATACATATCTATGTTACTATTTACTATTAATGGTGGATAACTGTCTTTCACAGTATACTTGATATCTACCGTGGTCGTATGCTCCTTATGAAGATACTTTCCAATATCGAACTGAAAATCATCGAAATTCCAATTCGATTTGATTAATATTCTATCAACTTCAAAACCTATAAAACGATTATCATCACAGCAATACCCACTAAGCTGTAGCAATATAGGTATTTTAGTCATTGTTATATTTCAGCTTTGCATCACAATTTTTCTCCCAAATTTGTTTGAGCCTCAATTCTTCTCAATTTTTTCTCCCAAATTCGTCTGCTCACCAACAAACGTGCAGACAGTAGGAAAATTATTAGATTTTCTTTGGTTTTGCAATCATCCATATTTGGTGGGCGAGAAATACGCAGAAAATCACGCGTATAGCATTTTGGGGGATTTACGGGTATCAGGTGGAATGATTTTGGGGGTACCAATGATAATTAGAGGTTTTAGGAGCATGGCTTGTCATTAAGTTTTAGTAGTAGGGTATATTTGTCCTTCCCCCTAAATTTTAAGGAAACAGATCCATTAGTAAGGCGTAAGCGCTCCAATCTATCCTCCTATCCTTTGTAGATTTGTTTTCAATAATACCAACTCGTCAAAATTTATGAATAATCTAGCAAGATAAATTGAATAAAGATAGTATTTAGTCTTACCAATTTAGCATAACTTGTGAAATATTTGACAACATAGATTGAATGAAGACAATACCAAGTTCTACGGATTCGGTATAACTTGTGAATAATTTAACAAGATAGAATGAATTGTTATAGTACTCACTCCTACCAATCCGACATAACTTATGAACAATTGAACAAGCACAAAGTCATGTCAATCATATTGAGTTTGTGAGTTATCAAACAAGATAGCTAAGTCGAATATAGTACAGAGTCAATCGAACAAAATAGCTAGGTCGAATATAGCACAAAGTCATGTAAATCTGGTAGTATTTATGAACAATTAAATAAACATAAAGCCATGCCAATCCGATAGAATTTGTGAATATTTGAATAAGCACAACATTATGCCAATTGGGTAGAGTTTATGAGTTATCCAAATAGATAGCTAGGCCGAATGTAGCACAAAGTCATGGCAATCCGATAGAATTTTTGAACAATTGAACATGCACAAAGTATGCTAATCCGACATATTAGTGAACAAGAATAATATAGATAAAGTGAATATAGCATAAAATCATGTCAATCATATGCGATTTTATAAATAAGTCAACAATTATAGTGAAAAAAAGATAGAGTTCAATTCATCAAGTAGGGTTTTATATGTCTCCTTTGTACCCCCCCCCCACCCCCCCCCCCAAATAAGATATAATTCATATGTGAAACAACGAAACCTATTCAAAGAAAAGGTAAAATAAATCAGCTAAAATACTTGTAAATTATTAACGACATCTTATAACTCACAGATGTTGTTATTACGCATTCCTAGATTTTCTTTTTGCCAATTGCGATTCAGGCTTCCTTTTAATAAGCTCTTGCTTTTCAGACAAGATAAACTAAATATGGTGGGGGAATGACACATAGGGTTTTATTCATCCATGAGCCTTCAGTGTCTGGTTCACTTGAATGTGAGATTTCGTGACACAGCAGGGCAGAGAGTAGCAGTAGTCGTGTTAGCTATTCTAGAGGGAAGGGTATTTTAATCTAAAATTTATTCATTAAACTAAAAACGGCCAATTTCAAATCAATATCAAAAGTGGGGACAATATTTGAATAATAGTGCCAAAAATATTTCTTTTACGTAAATTACCGTGTTTACCCTAAAAAACGGATAACAATTAAATTTGTAAGTGATTTTAAGGATACGTGGATTTATTCAATACATAGAGGGCAGCCTCAATGAGGTATCCGTCTTCGATCCCGGGCTTATAATAGTGAAACACTGATCAACAAAACGTAAGAGATTTGAATAACAGAAAAATAATAGTATATTGCCTTGGTATGCGTGTTACAATATCCTCAATGAATAATCAGACCCCCCTTTATATAGTAGGGGAGTCCTACTCTGGGTACAATTCTATAAAAGGTAAAAAATCTTCCGTTTAACTAATCACCGAATTTTCGTGCCGAGATCCACGCCGCGATACCCGAACGGTCACAAATATCACGGCCTCCTATTGATCATGTTCGGTCGCCCGATAATGCTCTCCGGAGTCTTTTAAGATTTGGACCGATACCGGGGTCACGGCCCAGATATTCTCGAGGGCGGGCATCGTGCCCTCGGAACTTGTCTCGATGAGTCCCTCACCTCGATTCCGACTCTTTGTCATCACGTCCCTTACTCGATTTATTTTATCGAAAACCGGTCTGTCTCATAGGTCCGGTTTCACCCGTATACAGATAGTCCCCTCGTTTCTCGGAGAGCAAGTTTTAGGGAAACGACGAGGAACAACATGAGTTCTCCGATCTCTTCTTCAACACGCTGCGACACAAAATGACAAAGAAATCGAAACGTCCCGTCAGTCGGGTCATAATGACCCCCAACGTGTATCAGCCGTCGGCAGGTCGCTCCTGGATGTGAAACGGCGCGAAGCCCCTATAAATACCCCCTCTTTCATTCATTTTTTACTTTGGACCAAGCTTCTACCTTCGATCCTTCTTCCTTCATTCTTCAGTATTCTTACCTTCGTTCTTCAAATTGCAACCTTTCTTTTACCCCTCACCTAAGCCAGTATTCTTGATTTTCTTAGGAAGTTCTCACCCTTCATCTCCTCATTCTCCTTCATACCTTCAAACCTTTGTATTCAAGTGAATAAAATGGCAAAGACTTCCAAGACCGTTCTCCAGAAAGATGCTCCTTCTTCTACGCAGTCGACCACCGAGGTCTAGGAGACCGCCCCTGACATGGTCATCCTTGAGAGGTCCGCTCCGGGCACGGCCACTGATGAACCGGCAACCGAGCCCCCCTTGAAAATGTTCGTCCCCGGGGGTGTTCGGTTAATGATGACTTCAAGGTTGAAAATCCCTCTTCGGTTCAAGGCCGATGCGAGGCGGTGTCGATAAGATCCTTTTGATCTTATGGTCCTCGAAATATTTACTCACTTTGCTGCCAATGAACTACTTCCCATTGTCGCACAATATCTCGGCCGGCATTCTGAACCGTCTTATTATGAGGTCCTAAATAAATTCAATAACTTCTTTCTCCTTGACTTTATCAAATGTCTAGGCTTCCACCCATTTAGAAAAATAGTCAGTCATAAATAATATAAATTGAGCCTTACTGGGTGCCTATGGCAGGGGACCGACGATGTCCATTCCCCATTTCATGAATGGCCATGGTGACAAGACCAAATGTAGTAGCTCCCCGGGCATATGAATCATCGGTGCATGCCTCTGACATTCGTCGCATTTTCGCACGAACTCCTTTGCGTCTTTCTCCATGCCGATCTAGTAGTAGCCAGCTCTGATTATCTTGCGAACCAATGATTCGGCACCTGAATGGTTCCCGCAAGTGCCTTCATGAACTTCCCTCAAAACATATTCGGTATCTCCCGGTCCTAGACATATGGTGAGCGAGCCATCGAATGTTCTCCTGAATATGGTGTTGTCTTCGGACAAGCTAGACCTGGCCGCCTTCATGCGAGGGCAGTTTTTCGGTCTTCAGGTAATCTATATACTTGTTTCTCCAATCCCAGGTTAAGCTTATCGAGTTTATCTCGGCGTGGCCTTTTTCCACTACCGATTTCATGAGTTGTACGACCGTTTTCGAGTTGAATTCATCGTCGTCAACCGACGATCCTAAGTTAGCAAGAGCATCGGCTTCACTGTTTTGATCCCGAGGTACATGTTGCAAAGTCCATTCCTTGAATCGATGTAACGTCACCTATAGTTTGTCCAGGTACCTTCGCATTTTTTCTTCTTTAACTTCGAACATTCCATTGACTTGGTTCACCACAAAGAGAGAATAACACTTAGCTTCAATCACCTCGGCCCCCAGGCTTTTAGCCAATTTGAGACCCGCAATCATGGCCTCATACTCGGCCTCATTGTTAGTCAATTTTACTGTTCTAATAGATTGCCTAACGACATTACTCGTCAGTGGCTTCAACACAATGCCAAGTCCATACCCCTTTGAGTTTGAGGCACCATCGGTAAAGATGGTCGAGATTTCGGAGGAGGTTCCCGAGTTCAACAACAATTCCTTCTCGACCTCGGGTATTAGGGCCGGCGTGTAGTCGGCCATGAAGTCCGCCAAAATTTGAGATTTGATGGCGGTTCGGGGTTGATATTCGATATCGTACCCGCTGATTTCCACGGTCTATTTGGCCAATCGTCCCTAGAGCTCAAGCTTATGCATTATGTTCCTCAACCGTTAAGTAGTCACGACACATATGGGATGGCATTGAAAATACGGTTTTAACTTCCTGGAGGTGCTTAGCTAAGCGAGCGCCAATTTTTCCAGGTGAGGATACCTAGTTTTGGCCTCGCCTAGAGTCCTGCTAACATAGTAGATAGGAAATTTCCTATCTTCCTCTTCCCAGACTAGGACTCCACTTACCGCTATCTCGGATACCGCTAAGTACAGGTACAACTGTTCATCTGCCTTCGGAGTATGAAGCAAAGGCGAGCTCGAAAGGTACCGGTTGAGTTCTTCCAAGGTTTGTTGACACTCCGGGGTTCATGAGAAATTATTATTCTTCTTCAATAATAAGAAGAACCGATGGCTCTTGTCGGAGGACCTTGAAATGAATCAACCCAAAGCAGGTATGCGCCCGGTTAACCTTTGAACGGCCTTGACATTGTCCACCACGGTAATGTCCTCTATGGCCTTGATTTTATCGGGATTGATCTCGATTTCCCGGTTTGACACCATGAATCCGAGAAATCTCCCAGACCCGACTCCGAATGCGCATTTCTCCGGGTTCAGCTTCATATTGTATTTCTTCAATATGTTAAGGTTTCCTCCAAATGTTTCAAATGGTCCTCTACTCGTAGGGACTTAACTAACATATCATCAATGTAAACCTTCATTGATTTTCCTATTTGTTCTTCGAACATCCGATTTACTAGGCGTTGGTAAGTGGCACCGTCATTTTTTAGTCCGAATGGCATTATGATATAACAGTAGGTACCGTACTTAGTGATGAAGGATGTTTTCTCCTGGTAGTCCGAGTCCATTGGTTGTACCCGGAATAGTCATCGAGAAAATTGAGGATCTCGTGGACGTCTGTGGCATCGATCATGCGATTGATGTTGGGCAAAGGGAAAGAGTCCTTGGGGCATGCCTTATTCAAGTCTTTGTAGTCTACACACATTCTTAATTTATTCCCTTTTTAGGGACTACCACTATGTTTTCTAACCAATCCGGGTACTTAACCTCCCGAATGGATCCTATTTTAAGGAGTTTTGGTTCCTCGTCTTTGATGAATGCATACTTGACTTCGGACTGAGGCCTCCTATTTTGTTTGACCGGGTGGAACTTCGGATCCAGGCTCAACTTGTGAGTAGTTATTTCCGGCGGGATCCCTGTCATGTCAAGGTGGGACCAAGCAAAACAATCTATGTTAGCTATAAGGAACTTAATGAGTTTTTTCCTGAGCTCATGACTTAACCCCGTGCCCAGGTATACCTTATGATCGGGAAGGTGCTCGATCAGTATGACTTGCTCCGGTTCCTCGATCATTGATTTGGTGGCGTTAGAGTCGTCGGGGAATATGAAAGTCCTGGGAACTCCATGGTCGTCATCCTCACCCATCCCCGGTCTTTGGGGTTCGATCGGAACCGGCATCAGTGATTGATATTTTGCTTCTTCCTTGGTGACCAAACTCGGACCCTTTAGTATCGAAAGTGAGGATTTTGGGACCACCTCATCGACTGCGAACATCTTCTTTGCGGTCGGTTGCTCTCCATAAATTGTTTTAATCCCTCCTGGCATTGGGAATTTCAACACCTGGTGTAGTGTTGAGGGTATTGCCCTTATGTTGTGAATCAACGGCCTCCCGAACAGAGCATTATATCTCATATCTCCTTCGATCACGTAGAACTTTGCTTTTTGGATGGTTCCGGCGGTGTTCACCGTTAGTGTTATCTTCGCTTTAGTGGTCTCACATTCTATGTTGAATCTATTTAGAACTCGGACTGCAGGCACAATTTGTTCTTGTAGACCCAACTGCTCTATGACTCTCGATCTGATGATATTGCCCGAGCTACCTGGATCAATTAACACACACTTAACTTGAGGTTATTTATGAGTATAGATATTACTAGTGCATCACTTTGTGGCTGCACGATTACTTCAACGTCGTCGTCGTTGAAAGATAAGGTTCCTTCTCGCATGTAATCTCTAGTACGTTTTTCCCTGGCGATGGATACTTTGGTGAGCTTTAACATCGGCCCCTGGGGGACGTCGACCCCAGCAATGATCATGTTAATGACATGCTGAGGTTCCTCATGCTTGATCTGCTTATTAAAGTCCCTATTCTGAAATGGTTGTTGGCTCGATCGCTCAGGAACTCTCAGAGATATCTGTTGTTGAATAATCAAGCTACTTCCTCTCTCAGTCGTCGACAATCTTCAGTTTTATAGCCGTGAGTGCCATGGTATTTACACATTAGGTTGGGGTCCCTTTGGGCTGGATTGGACTACAAAGGTCGAGGCCACTTTGTGTCTTTGATGCGTCCGATGGCAGCAGCATCGACGTTGAAGTTGTACTCCGATAACTTCGGCGCTTCCTTAGGCCTGATGGGCCTGTTGAAACCGTTTCTCCTCATAAGTCCCTGGTTATTTTGACCATGATCGCTTCTCTTTTCACTTCTCACAGGGTTTCGCCCAGACCCATTAACTCTTCGGTCTCCATTGTATGGTTGATACCGGTCCCTATTTGATCGTGGTTCATGATCAATGTCTCTTTTGGATCTGTCAATAGATCTGACGGGATAAACAGCCTGGAAGGGGCCCCATGCTGATCATCTTCGACCCTAATTTTTGATTGATACCGGTTATGTACGTCGGCCAAAATTATAGCTGGATATTCTATCAGATTTTGCTTTAACTACTGTGAAGCCAGTGAGCTTTGAGTATTGAGTCCTTGGGTGAAGGCCTGAATGACCCAATCGTCCGAGACCGGAGGCAGGTTTATTTGTTCCATTTTAAACCGGGAAACGAATTCCTGAGCATCTCATTATCTCTCTATTTCACTTTAAAAAAGTCTGACTTCCTGGTCTCGACCTTGATGGCCCCGACGTGTGCTTTCACGAAGGAGTCTGCAAGCATAGAAAACGAGTCAATAAATTTAAAGGGTAAGTTCTGATACCATATCATAGCTCCCTTTGACAAAGTTTCCCCGCATTTTATCAGCAGGACGGACTCGATCTCATCATCCTCCAAGCCGTTCCCTTTGATGGCGCATTTGTAAGAGGTCACATGCTCATTTTGGGTCAGTTGTTCCATTTTACTTAAGAATCTCGGGCATGCGGAACTTCTTTGGGATTGGCTTCGGAGATGCACTCGGTAGTGCTCCTGGGATTTGGTCGACCCCTGAATTATAGGTTTCCACCTTTTTGTCATTGGCTTCGATTTTCTTTTCTCCTGATTATACCTATTTTGTCAGTTCCTCAAGCATTTTTATGATCTCGGGGTTAGTCTCGGGTTTAGCTTCACTCGGCCTCTCCGTGACTGGTTCGTTTCTGCGAGTGATTTCTGGGGGAGGCTCGAGCTCAACTTTGCTGGGGGCGCGGCTTTGGTTCTGCAGCTGGGCTATCGCTGCCTATTGAGCCTGTAGCATTTCGAAGATCACTCGCAAGTTGATCTGATCTCTTTCACCATCGTGCGTATTTTGGGCTACCGATCGGACTCCCCCGTGGACGCTGTTCTCAGAATCGGTAGGCAAATTTGCATTGATGGCCATATGTGAGTTGGCGTCGATTGGGTCCGCGGCCGGAGCTCTATTGGGATCGACAGGGGGCATCTCGTTACTGGGTACCATATTGTTGTTCTCACCATGGTAACCGGACTCATCATCCGCGTTTAGAGGGGAAGATTGGGAGTTCGACATCTTAAACTTTGACCTGAAATTAAAGACACGTCAAAGAACAATTGCAAAATAAGGTGTGTTATGGAAATTTGTATCAAATTTCCACTATTATACTTAGCCCCACGGTGGGCGCCAAACTGTTTACCCTAAAAAATGGATAACAATTAAATTTATAAGTGGTTTCAAGGATACATGAATTTATTCAATACAAACGGTAAACATTGCTAGAATGAATAGATAAGAGATGTAACAAATTATCAAACCGCTTGAAAATAAGGGGGGGGGGTGATTCTTGACTCGAGGGCAGGCTCAATAAGGTATCCGTCTTCGGTCCCGGGCTTATAATAGTGAAACACTGATCAACAAAACGTAAGAGCTTTGAATAACAGAAATATAATAGTATATTGCCTTGGTATGCGTGTTACAATGTTCCCAATGAATAATCAGACCCTCTTTATATAGTAGGGGAGTCCTACTCTAGGTATAATTCTATAAAAGGTAAAAAATCTTTCGTTTAAGTAATTACCGGATTTCTGCCGGTACGTGCTGAGCTCCACACCGCGATACCCGGCCGGTCACGGATATCACGGCCTCCTATTAATCATGTTCAGTCTCCCGATAATGCTCTCCAAAGTCTTTTAAGATTTGGACCGATACCGGGGTCACGAATCCGATATTCTCGAGGGCGGGCATCGTGCCCTCGGAACTTGTCTCGATGAGTCCCTTACCTCGATTCCGGCTCCTTGTCATCATGTCCCTCACTAAATTTATTTTATCAGAAACCGGGTCGTCTCATGGGTTCAGTTTCACCCATATACATACCCTTCAACCTAAAACTAAAAGATGATAATTTCGACATCTACCCAAAATGGTTGGATAAGAAAAAAATGATATTGCCGCTGCCTGAATAATAAATGGGATAATTATGTCCAATACCCATTTGTTTATACAAACGGTGGTGTTTGAGTGAATTTTATGAGTCCTATAAGGAATGTATATACATTATATAAAATTGTAAAAGAGGTGTATATACACCTCTATACACTTTTATATATTAGATATTCACCTTTTATACTACTTATACTTTTTTATGCACTAGTTATATATCTTTAAATACAACATATGTATCTTTATATACTACTTGTACATTGTATAACGGATATATAAGATGCGTTAATACATTGTATAACAATATATCAAACACCATTTTGGGGTCGTTTTCACAATACGAAGCTATTGGACTAGACCTGGAATGGTGTTTTGATGGCTCCAATAGCTTTGTATTGTGATTTCGGACTTGGGCATATGCCCAGAATTGATTTCGGAAGTCCGTAGGTTGAATTGTGTTGGTTTGCCGAAATATGGCAATTTGAAGTTGAAAAGTTCTGTAGGTTGACTTCTGGCTATCGAGTTCGGAATTTGATTTTGGGACTTGGAATAGGTATGTTATGCTATTTAGAATTTGTCTACAAAATTTGGTATCAATTGGAGTTGATTTGATAGGATTCAGACGTTTAGGTGCAATTCTAGAGGTTCTTGAAATTTACTTTGAAGTTCATGTGAATCAAGGTGAAAATTAGTGAAACTTTGTCAAGTTTTTGAAAAATAAGAATTTGAGTTTTGAGCGTCGATTTGGACTCGGATTTTGAAACTAATCACATATATGAACTCGTGGGGTCATGGGTAGTCGGAATGTACCATTTGACCCGGGTTTTGACCAGGCGAGCCCTGATTGACTTTTGTTGAATTTTTGAGAAAAGTGTAAAGATCATAGCTTTATCTATTGTAATTGGTTTCCCTTGCATTGTTTGATGATATTAAGTCAATTTTTTTTAGATTTGAGCGATGTGAAGGCGAATTTTAGGGGGAAAACTATTTTCGAGGGTTGAATTGGCCTAATTGAGGTAATTATCTTGCCTAACTTTATGTGGGGGAACTACCCCTTAGGATTTGAGATTGATTGTGTCATTTGTGTTATGTGAAAGTCGTGTACGCAAGGTGACGAGTGGGTACACAGGTTGTATGTGGTATTTGACCGGTTTAGGCTACTTAGACTCTTTCCATGCTTTAATTGAATTGTCATAACATGTTCTAAATTCTCATAGTTCATCTACTCTTGTTTGTGTTAATTTAACTTCACATGGCTTAAATGACTTTGTTAATACTTGTTCACATCTTACTTGATATTTTGCTCTTATGCTTTAGTTGAACTTGTTGTCTTTTTTATTGTTACATGTTATCCATTTCATTGTTGATTGTTATTATTTGAAGTTACTATTACATGTTATCCCTTTCATTGTTGACTATCATTATTTGAAGTCATTGTTACATGTTATCTCTTTTGTTGTTGATTATCATTATTTGAAGTCATCGATATCAGATCTTGCAATTCCAAGCAGTGGGGTTTGTTCTTCACATCAAGAACTATCTCTCCGACAAAAATCAGGCAATTTCACCACCGGAATAGTGAGTTCAAGGTATGGCGATATGAGCCCTTTCATGGCTGCCAACATCTCTGCTCAAGCTTTGGCTGTGGGAGAGCAAAATCAAAACCTTAATGAAGCAAATCAAAATGATAGAAATAACGTCACATATGCAGCAAGTTTGAATCCAAAACAATCTGCCGCAAATTTTACAAAAACAAAATTAAAGCCCATTGAATATGTTCATGGAGTGCCTACAATACAGTTTTCAATGGATGAACGTGAAGATTTTGGAAAGGAAGAAAGATTACACCAGGCAGTGGTGATTAAACTATCAACATGCGCACTGGATTTGCAAATTTTGAGCAGCATTCTGCCGAAAACTATTAGTATCAAAGGTAATTGTTTGTTAGGATTATTGGCCAAGCAGCAAATTTTAATTCTTGTGATCAATATGAAGATTTTGTGTGTTGTTTAGCAAGAGCTGTGAATTACTTTCAACACAATGGAAAACTTCATCAATATAGAGTTTTTCCATGGAGTGTTTGCTACAATCCTAAGGAAGAAACCTCTAAGTCTGCTGTTTGGATTTCCTTGCCGAATTTGTCGCCTGAACTGTTTGCATGTAAGGCTTTACTATCTATTGCAGCTATTATTGGTAAGCCTATTGTAATTTATAAGGCAACACAAGTAAGATGTCGTCCAAGCACAGCTAGAGTGAAATTGATCATGGATTTTATTGACAAACTACCTAAAAAGGTGAGACTTCAACATGTCGATGCCGCAATGGGTAAATTTATAGAGGAGTTCCAGAAAATTCTCTATGATAATCTGCCATCATACTGCTTCCATTGTAAACACCAAGGCCATGACGAGATAGATTATCGTCGTTTGTAAAGAAAAATATTGGCAACAGCTCAACGTGTTACTGACGTGATCGATGAAGAGTTTCAACATGTTGAAAAATTACAAGGTGATGCCAGGGATTTTTTTAATGCAAAGAAAAAACAAAATTTGGAGATTGTTAAACATACATGGAGCTTGGTTGATGGTGAAATAGGGACTGCGCAGACTTTTCCAGCAGGTGCCTTTGGTCGTGGGGCTGTCTTGAATCGAGCTACTACTGGTCATAAACAAAATGGGGTTGCACAGGTGAATCAAGGAGTTAGGAGTGGTATTAATGCTCTCGAAACTGTGCAAGTAAGGAAGGATCAACAAAAAATTCCTGTGAAGTCGAACCTTCCTGCTGATATTCCTGCTGCCACAAGTTTTTCTAGGATGTATGCAGCTACTGCTGGTGCTTTGAGAGCTATTGCTGATCGAGCTGTTAACTCAAATAAAATATTTATGCAGCCTATGAATGGTGTTTCACAAATTGGGAATGCACGTTTGGATCCTACTTTCTTTGTGAATGCAACTGGTGTGGATGATATATTTCCTACAGGTGATCGAGACATTGAGACTGCAGGTGAGGTGATGAAAATCGAGGGTACTAAGCAGGCTGGAATTGAACCAGCTATTGTAGGGTCAAAGGTGGAGGCTACTGATGCACAGAATGTAGCTACTGATCGACCTACTGCTGGAGTTGTCAAATATCATGCTGCACTATTTGATCTAGTGGAAAAACCAGCAACTATTATAGCTACTGCTGTGCAAGTGTAGGCTTGGAAATAAGAGCTGGACAGGTGCTGTGTCCAGGCAAATATGGAGCAATTCCAGCTGAAGCAAATGGTGTTGTGGCTGCAAATTACAGTAGCAACTATTCTAGGAATATTGATGCATCCATAGTTAACTTGAAGGCCTATAAATTGGGCAACAATGAGGAAAACAATTTGGAGGAAAACCGGACTACAGTAGCTTGCAAAAAGAATGCTACAAAACAAATTACTGCTGTACACGATAAGGTGGCCCATGGTGAACAAACAGATGGTGCAAAGCAGTTGTGTACTCTAAACTCTTATGAGGTTTTGATGCATAATGATCCAATGGAGGTTATAAATTCCAAGAATGATACTGATAAGAAGTTGGAACTTGTGGGTGGCAATACAGTCTCAAAACCTGGAAAAACAAGCTATACAAGCAGTATACAAAAGCAGCAAAACTCCAATACTGTTGGTGCTCGAGTGAAGGAATAGAATTTTGGGAAGATGCTGGAACTGATTGATTTCAAAGTCTCAAAAGCAGGATAAAACAGCTTTCCAGGCAGTGTGAAAGTGCAGCAACAATCCAAGATTTTTGGTGCGCAATCAGTTGCTTCGAGAGACATTGTTCCTGTAGATGCCTTCAACAATATCCAGGAATCTAATGCAGCTCCTACACTGCAATTCTCCAGTCCAGCATTAGCTAAAATGATAAAGGAATCCTAGGCAACTATGTTGATGCATACCATTCCAAAAGTAAAGGCACCATTGGTTACTTTGAATACATCCGCTCAGGAGGTCCCTTCCCAATCGATGGAGTCTTATGGTGAGCATGTAATTGATTATGGGTAGCAGCTATTGTCAACAGGTAACAATCAACAAGCAAATGTAGGTATGATCTCGCTCTCTCAAGCATCCACAAATGAGTTATGTGGTTCTAAGGATCAACAAGGTGCGAGAAGTGCAATTATTGCTAATACAAAGACTTGGGTTGAGAAAGTTGAAGAGGAGGAAGAAAATTATGCGGATAACATCCAACATGATAGTGACGATGAGGCAACTCAATTTTAAGAAACTCCTCCATCAAAGGACGAGGCGGAATAGGTGCAAAGGGAGCATGTTTCTATTTCTAATTCTAAGGATAGTGTGACAAGGAGGAAAGGATTAAGTCCAAATGATCCTTTTTTATACCATCCGGGCAGCAACAACAGATCAATAATGCAGCAGGATTGAAGGAAATAGAAATTTGGTCGATGCACAAGGCAGTAACTACTGAACTACAAATGCAATGGCGGCAAAATACAATTTAACACCTACCAATATCCTCCATACTCCTGTTTCTCATGATATGGATACATTGATAGCTCTTGATAATCTGAGGAATGAACAAGGTGCACTAGTGCCCGTGTACAACCTATTGATGCAATTGGTGTGGATATGGGGCAAGGTATCTATGAAGAAGGGGAAGAGGAAGAACTTCTAGATGCATGCTTTAAAAATTTAGCTAGGGAAGGAGATCGTTCACCTAGACACTTGAGAAGTGGTACCAACAAAATCAAGACAATGACACATGAGACACAACATAGTTGGGATGGTAAGATGACACAAGAGACTACAATTAAGCGACTCCCGATGAGGGCTGCAAAGAAAAAGTTGGCTGCCACTACCACCTCCACAAGGTCCAACAAGTTTAATCGATCCAAGAAGAAATGATTAAGTTTGAATACATTTTGAAGAGGGTTGATGATGAACAACAGGTTTTACAAGTTAAAGATTTCACAAGATTAGAGGGGAAAGGGCAAGACTCTTATATATAAATCATTCTAGTTTGCCATTTTATTAGCATAATCATATGTAATATTATAATAGAGTATGTTATAAACTCTATGATGATCATACAGTACTTAGTTCGCTCTACTTCTTACTTTTTACATTCTTGTTAGTAGATGAGGTTGTTAATGACTCAGTAGGAATTATAAGGTAAGGTCTAGCGCAGTATGTATTTGCTTATGTCCTATGCCTTTGGAAATTATCCAAACGGTTATGAGATCATTCGCCCTCATGAGACTATGCCGGCAGCCTAAATGAGGCTGCAATCAAAAGGCAATGGAGGTGTAGAGGGATGATTATATAGCCAAGGCATAGAGGCAACACTACTGTCGCTTTTTCCTCCCTTACTTGTACTCTTCCTTTGTGGTTTTTCTTTTAATATTAATATAATAACTACTAGGCAGCATGCCTAGTAGTATAATTTGCCAAAAAGAAATCTCTTCTATTGTTAGTTATTCTCATTTAGTATCATGGTTACACATTATCTTTCTCATTGTTGAATTATTAGTGGTGAAGTTGTGAAAGCCGTTATCACATTGAGGTGATGTTTAATTGTTGAGACATCTTTCTTGTTGAGGATTTTACATTCATTGTATTGTTGATATTCTTGTACACATTGTGGTTGAGCCATGGGCTATCGTTGTAGAAACATTGATATTATTGATTATGGCAAGTTGTGACATATGAGCACTTGTGGTACGAGCTGTTATTGTGATATTGATGCGCATGCGACAATATAAGGATAGGGGTTAATGTACATGCGATGGCATAAGGTGGGACTTATGTGTGTGTTGCTTGTAGGGGACTTACGTGAAGCCACGCAACGTCATTAGGTTGGCTAAAGCGCGTGTAGCTATTTCATGAAAAATATTTTCAAAACTATTTAAATGTAAGTCTCACACGACGGTATAAAGAGGGATTGTGATTGAAATTGAGAAATGTGAATACGAGGCGGTACCTCAGATTGTGATTCTTGATACATACGAGGCGGTATCTCGATTGTGGTTCTTATTGTGCACGAGGCAGTACCTCGTTGTGATTTTTATTGTTTATCTCATGTTACAAAGAGTTTTTGTGGGAAAACTTCTTGTTGTTTTGTTATTCCTTGTTCTATTAGTTGTTGTCCGTATATGATCATTGTGGTTCTCCTTAATTGGTTCCTTTATATTAGCACCATGCTTACAATTTTCGGTATTAGTTCATGTTATTAACTTGTTTCATACCAGTTATTTTTCCGCCTTACATTTTTTATCGTTATTATGTTTTCATACAGTTTATTACATCCTAGTATGTGTCTTGACTTGGTCTCGTCACTACTCTACCGAGGTTAGGCTTGATACTTACTGGGTACCATTGTGGTGTACTCATACTTTGCTTCTGCATATCTTTTTATGTAGATCCAGGTACGTCTGCCCGTGCCGGACACTAGAATTGATTTGAGTAGCTACTTTTGGAGACTTCAAGGTATACTTGCTCTACGTCCGCAGGCCTCAGAGTCCCTTCTGTTCTAGACATTCCACTATTTCTTTCCTGTTTCAAACAGTATTGTACCTCGAGACTAGTAGTACTATCTTGTAGAGCTTATGACTCCGTTACACCAGGTTTTGGGGAAAGTGTTGGCTATTGTACTGTTGAGTTATTATTAGAGTATGAAGGTTTTATTTGAAGTTTTAGTAGTATTTCTGTTGTTTCTCTATGCATGTTAGGATTACCTGTCGTAGAGACTAGGTGCCATCACGACATACTACAGAGGGAAATTTGGGGTCGTGAAAAGTTGGTATCAGAGCTCTAGGTTCATAGGTATTACGAGTCATAAGCAAGTTTAGTAGAGTCTTGAGGATTTGTATGGAGACGTCTGTACTTATCTTCGAGAGGCTACGAAACTGTTAGGAAAACTTCACTTCTTTGATTCTTTATCATGCGAATTGGTTGAATTCGAAGACTGGATATTTGACTTTCTATTTTCTCACAGATTGTGAGGACACGCACAATTGCTGGATCCGAGGATCAGACACCCGCACCCCCTTCTAGAGCCGCAAGAGGCCAGGTCCAGGGCAGAGGCCAAGGAGGGGCACGTGGTGCAGCCGGAGCATCTGCCCGAGCTGTGACAGAGGAGCCACTAGTAGTTCCAGTTGGGGGTAGGCACTCGAGGCGCCTGTTGCCACCCCTGCACTTCTAAAGACCCTCACACAGTTCTTGAGCATGTTCGGTACCTTAGCTCAAGCGAGGTTGATTCCACTTGCACCAACCAAATCTTAAGCTGGGGGAAGAGCTCAGACTCCCGCAGCCCGTACTCCAAAGCAGCGGGTCATATTGATCAGGTCCCAGAGGTTATACTAATACAACTTGTTGTTCTAGTTCGGCTCGCATTTTATAGTAGCAACATATGAGGATGAGCAACTTAGACTTGAGAGGTTGAAGAAGTATCACCCACCTACTTTCAATGGTTTGGCTACATAGGATGCTCATGGGTTTCTAGAAGAATGCCACCATATTCTTCGCACCATGGATATTGTGGAGATGAGTGGGGTTGCTTTTATACATTCTAGCTGTTAGTAGCAGCGTATCAGTGTTGGCGGCTTTACGAGGAAGGTAACACAGCCGATGCAGCTTCACTTACATGGACTCGGTTTTTAGAGTTGTTCCTGAGAGAGTTTGTTCCCCAAAACCTTCAGGATGCATGGTGTACGAGTTTGAGCAGCTGCGCCATGGTACTATGACAGTGTCAGAGTATGCTATCCGATTCAGTGATTTGTTGAGACATGCACCTTCCTTTGTTTCTACAGTCAGAGAGCGAGTCCGTTGATTCATCGACGAGTTCAACTATGGTATTAGATTTAGCATGGCTCAAGAGTTGGAGATAGATACTCCATATCAGTAGGTGGTAGAGATTGCACGGAGGTTGGAGGGTATGCGGGGCCATGGGAGAAAGGACAAGGAGGCCAAGAGGCCTCGAGGTACGGGAGGATTTAGTGGTGGCCACGCTGCAGCTACAACCCATCATGGTAGAGGCTATGTGAGCCGTCCAGTTCACTCAGCAGTTCCAGCTTCTAATGGTGCTCCAGTTATTCCGAGATCTCATGTTGCCTACTTTGCTCAGCAACTTTCTAATGCACCACACGCACGGGGTGCCTTCAGTGGTCAGTCCAACTGACCAGGCCCGAGCTAGTACCAGCAGTCACCCCCACCGAGAGCTTGCTTTGAGTGTGGTGATACTCGTCATATGGTTAGAGACTATCCCAGACTCAAGAGGGGTGCACCTCCACAGACTACTCAAGATCCACGGATTCAGTCAGGTCCACAGACTTCCCAGATGTATTTCCAGCAAATCTTCCGGGCATGCTACCCAATAGGGATATCGATTTTGGTATTGACTTATTGCCAGACACTCAACCCATTTCTATTCCACCATATCGTATGGACCCAACAAAGTTGAAGGAGTTAAAGGAGCAGTTGCAAGAATTGCTTGATAAGGGTTTCATTCGGTCTAGTGTGTTGCCTTGGGGTTCTCCGATCTAATTTGTAAAGAAGAATGATGGTTCTATGCACACGTGTATTGATTATCGCCAGTTGAAAAAGGTTACAGTGAATAACATATATCCATTGCCATGCATTGATGACTTATTTGATCAGCTATAGGGTGCCAGAATGTTCTCAAAGATTGATTTGCGGTCACGTTATCACCAATTAAAGATTCAAGATTCGGATATTTCGAAGACTACCTTTAGGACTCGATATGGTCACTATGAGTTCCTTGTGATGTCATTTGAGCTGACCAATGCCCCAACAACATTTATGCACTTGATGATTAATGTATTCAAGCCATATCTTGATTCATTCATCATTGTGTTTATTGATGACATCTTGGTGTACTTCCACAACCGGGAAGATCATGAGCATCACCTGAGGATCGTGCTTCAGACCTAGAAAGAGAAGAAGTTGTATGCAAAATTCTCGAAGTGTGAGTTCTGGCTTGATTTAGTGGAATTTTTAGGTCATGTGGTTTCGAGTGAGGGGATAAAGGTTGATCCGAAGAAGATTAAAGCAGTTTAGAGTTGGCCCAGACCATCTTCAGCTACTGAGATTCAGAGTTTCCGTGGTTTGTCTGGGTATTATCGCCGTTTTGTAGAGAGTTTCTCATCTAGTGCTGCACCTATGATAAGATTGACCCAGAAGGGTGCTCCTTTAGGTAGTCCAAGGAGTATGAGGTGAGCTTTCAAAAGCTCAAGACTGCCTTGACTACAACCCCAGTGTTGGTGTTGCCTACGGGCTCGGGAGCTTACATTGTGTATTGTGATGCATCATGTGTTGGTCCTTGAGAAGAAATATCCGGTACACGACTTGGAATGGGCAGATATTATGCATGCCTTGAAGATTTGGCGGCACTATTTGTAGGGTGTCCCTTGTGAGGTCTTTACCGACCACCAGAGTCTACAACATTTATTCAAACAGAAAGATCTTAACTTGCGATAATAGAGATGGTTGGAGTGTCTTAAAGACTATGATATCACTATTCTATATCATCCCAGGAAGGCCAATGTGGTGGCCGATGCATTGAGTCGAAAGGCAGAGAACTTGGGCAGTTTAGTATATATATCAACACTAGAGAGGCCACTAGCCCTTGATGTTCAAGCCTTGGACAACCAGTTTGTTAGATTGGATGTTTTGGATCCCAGTCAAGTTCTTGCTTGTGTGGTTTCTAGGTCTTATTTATATGATCGCATCAGAGAGCGTCAATATGATGAACCCCATTTGCTTGTCCTTAAGAACACGGTTTAGCATGGTGATGCCAAGGAGGTTTCTATTAGAGATGACGGTGTGTTGCGGATGCAGAGCCGGTTATGTGTGCCCAATGTGGATGGGTTGCATGAGTTGATCCTTCAGGAGGCTCACAATTCGCGGTACTCCATTCATCCGAGTGTCGCTAAGATGTATCAGAATTTGAGGCAGCACTACTGGTGGAGGACAATGAAGAATTACATATTGGAGTATGTAGCTCGGTGCCTAAATTGTCAGCAGGTGAAGTATGAGCATCAGAGGCTGACCGGTTTTACTTCAGAGACTTGAGATTCCCGAGTGGAAATGAGAGTGTGTCACCATGGACTTCGTTGTTGGGCTCCCACGGACTCAGAAAAAATTTGACGCATTATGGGTGATTGTGGATAGGTTGACCAAGTCGGCTCATTACATTTTGGTAGTGACTACCTATTCATTAGAGCAACTGGCTCAGATCTATATCTGCGAGATTGTCCGACTTCATGATGTGTCGGTATCCATCATCTCTGACTGGGGTACACAATTCACATCGCGTTTCTGGAGAGTTGTACAGCATGTGCTAGGCACACAAGTTGAGTTGAGTGATGACGTCCAAATCCACTACTAAAAAGTAAATGGACACGGTCGCATGCAATATAATATACCCAACTATGAGTCGGGGTCGAATCCCACAGAGAACAATATGTAGGCGATTAGGCGTGTAAGATAATTATCACTTGTTATGATAAGCAGAACACTTAGAAGGTGTTGAGAGAATATTTATGTTTAATTGTGAAAATTAAACTAACCTAGAAAGAAAGTAAAATGATCAGTGGCTACAAACACAGATGCAATGGGAATTACACTCAAGTAACGATCCAATGTATTTCATGATCATACAAATATGGGCGAGTTTATGTTAATTAGCCTTGGGTAATAATTCTTTATTCGCTTTTTCCAAATACTAACAAGCCTTCCTAATTGAATCACCCCTAAAACTATTAAGAGGTTAAGCACAACCAATCATGGTTACAAGTAGTTCAATCCTATCCCTAGGTAAAATATATAAAGTGCGGGTTAACGCTTCAAGTTCTTGTTAATTAATCTTCCCCAACCCCAAATTATCTTTTCCAAAATTAATTCAAAGTTAGTGGGCGAGTCCTAGGGTTAGCAAATCTCTTTGGAAACATTAAAGAAAAAGAATAATTAAAGAAACAATAACTCACTTCAATATAAATAAAAATCGTTCAATACATAAGCACGACAAGATACTTAATCCACACTTTAAATATGAATATTCCCATAAACAAGATTCAAGTGTGGAAAAAATTATACACACTTAGATATATAATACAAAGCAAGAAAATGAAGAAATGAACATAAATGGGTAAGAAATTCTCAACCAAAAGCTTCAAATCTTCAAGACCCAAGTGTGTGTGCAAGAACCCTAGCTCCAAAACTTGTCTTCTCTAGTCAAGAGACTGAAAATATGCCAAAGATGTCTTTCCAATAAGCTAGGTCGTGTATTAAATGGTTTGGGGGTCAAAAATATGAAATTCCAGTACTGCCCAGGTTTTCCGCCTATTTCTTCTTCGCGTTCGCGATCATGCCTTCGCGTTCGCGAAGGTTTGTTTTCTACAGCTTCACATTCGCGCTTACTCCTTCACTTTTGTGAAGGTTTAGTTTCCTGCATCTTCGCGTTCGCATTACTCCTTCGCGTTCCAGAAGGGTAATTCACTGGGCAGATTTCCATTGTTCATTTTAGCTCATTTTTTACCTGTTTTCACTTTGTTTCTTCACGATCACATCTAAATCACATAAAACCTGTAAAATAGAAGTAAATGACATTAAGCACACGATTTAATCAATCAAACATTGAAAACATCTAAGATTAAAGACGAGGTAAGCTGGTAAAATACCAACTTATCAAACCCCCAAACTTAAACTATTGCTTGTCCTCAAGCAATTCAACAAATAAGAACATCCTTCAATAGAATCATCAATCAAGCTCAATGGCATACCAAACATCATTTCAAGTAAAAAAGGCTCAAATTAAACACAATCTAGTGACTTCGGTTGGTACCAACAATTAATCCAAAGCATATGAATTGCCAACAACTTCTCACAAATTTTATTTCACTTCAAGTGTTAAAACACCATATTAATCAAAGTAGCACCCAAGTCATGACACTAAAGCTTCAAAATTTGCCTCATTATCAAAAATAATTTTCTTTTGTTCATTCCTCCCAATTGGAGATTGGATTAAGTTCACAACTCAAAATTTCATGTGCCCTTAAGAGAGAATCCCAACTTATAAATTTCAATTTAAACACAAAGGGGATATCAAATAGAAAGAATTAACTCTCTCTCACAAAGATATTCAAATGCACATAAGTAGTGCCATAGGCTTGCCCTTCATGTAT
Organism: Nicotiana tomentosiformis; assembly: GCF_000390325.3. Taxonomy (NCBI): domain Eukaryota; kingdom Viridiplantae; phylum Streptophyta; class Magnoliopsida; order Solanales; family Solanaceae; genus Nicotiana; species Nicotiana tomentosiformis. Next base: position 43,140,810 of record NC_090814.1, on the reverse strand, counting down.
TTCTCCATTAATGTAGACACACATGGTTCAAAATCAAGTAGGACTTAAAGGATTGTAATATAGGTTTTTGGTTAAGGTAGGGCACAATTTGGATAAGAGTGACTTAAAACCTCCCTAAGAACTACAATTTGCAAAAGTTAAAGCACACTTCCTTCAAAAACGTTTCCATCCTTTCTTCCCTTTTCATTTCACACCTAATCTTCCCTTTATTCACAACTCCTTATTTTTCCTTCCCTTTTCTTCTTTCTTAGTCAATTTTCTTTTCTTTTTTTTCAAAAATCAAGGAAGGAACCATATTTTGTTTTGTTACCTTTCACCTTTTAAGCAACTTCCCCATCACAACTTTTCCAACCTTCACCCCCAAACTTTGGCTTTTAGCCAATGTTTACAATTTCAAAGTACTTAGAGAGGTAGGATTCCAAAAGATAGATCAATAAAGAACGAAGTATTAAAGTTTGTAACATGGTTGCCAAAGAAAAAGTTTAAAGGCTCAAAAGGGGTTGACTAGGGAAAATATGCAAGGGTAGGAAATTTAAGGCACAATAACGGTCCAAGGAAGGCCTAACATTATTTTTCAAACCAAGTTAGTCTAGGATTTCGCCTCGAAGCACATTCGAGGTAAGTTCTAGACTACAAATAATGCAAAAGAACTCACAACAAATCTCACCACACATGGAACATGCAAACTTGAGAGAAATATAAATCCAAAATCCAATTAAAACCAATGAACTCAAAGAAAATCACATATACCCTAGAAGACTATTTAATGAATCAAAGAGCCAAAAATAGAACCTAAAAGTCATAACAAGGATTATCACTTCAATCATTTTTCATTTTAAAGATCAAGAATTCAATGCCAAAGTTTAAATCATGTTGGTACCAAACAAGCCACACGTTGGTTTATGGATAAAAAGATCACATACAATAACCAATTTATTCACTACTAGTTACTAACTATCTAAAAAAGAATTTACCTAAAAAAGAGAAAAATTAAACAAGACTAATCCCTTAAGAAAGTTGTCACGCCATCTGTCATAAGGAAAAGTCACCTGGTCCGACATAAAAATATTCCTCGGGAAAGAACCGTAGCATAAAGAAAACCCAAGGAAATTTATTGGAAAGTATATTACTACTAAAAATAAAATAAACTAAAAACTACTAAATGAATAAAAATAAAATAACTAAAAACTACTAAGGACAATAAAATAACAAAAGCGACTATTCCACACTCTATTAATCAAAAAACAAGCCCGGCAAGGGCACACAATATCCATACAAACTCATAATCCAGGCAAGGGCAAAAGTCAAGCATAATTATATAAATAATGTATGCCACCCCCCAACTAAAATCATTGCAGTGTCCTCACTGCACAATATCAAAACAAAAAGCATAATAGTTAGAGGGGCTCCCTGAATCGGCCTCAGTCGGAGCTGGAGGTGGAAGGAAATTTGAGCTCCTCCTCCTCCTCCTCATCTTCTTAAGGCTGACTATAGCCGAACAAGGCACATGTGGAATAAAACAATTGCTACTGCCCCTCTCATAACTCATCACCTTCTAGGAGTAACCGATACTAACGTATTTATCCTCCCGATTATGCCTCCCATATATCACATGTCTAAAATGTGTCACTTTTTTTACATCTCAGGATCATGTACATGGTTTCCGCATTATCAATGTGTAGTAGTTAACAGTAGGTCTCATTTGTCAAATTTATGATGTCATCACAATGGTTTACTATGTCAGCTCTATTGGTAGTAATCTTCGCACCTCTTAGGGTAAAAATTCCTGAAATACCTGTACTCAACATATTGACGGATTCTTGAATAATTCTATCTCAATCTTGAACCTCGTTGTTCCTATTTGTAGTAGATCTATAGAGGGTTGTAGGTTCAAACATTTCAAAGAAGAATCAACATTCCATGATCCAACATATTGGGTAGGAAACTCTATGGTCGTATTCATTCAAACACATCGCAGAATAAGGCGGTGGAGGTTGGGAATTGTCAAAGTCCAATTCAGATGTTCGACACATAGATTTGGGAGTTTGAAGAAAGTGAGCGGGTTCTTCTCAAGATTGTCTCCACGAAAAGATTATGTGAATTGTTAATGAAGGTAAAGTAGGTGCAATACACATATGGCCTTATGGGATCTTAAAGGAAATAGGCAAAACTATGAGTATGATGTCCCCCATCGTTGTCCTCCTTGCAACTGTTACTTTATGTGTCTACGTGAAAGAAGGTAGTTGGAGATCCTTTGCCTATCGTCTCAGTGGATGCTATTGAAGGTGAAGTTAATAGATACATGGCTTATGAGAGGTGCCTAATTGTCATCCTTGTTAGACAAGTCCGGAAGTCGAGATTGCCTCCGTCAAGTGCTATGGCGAAGTCTGTGAGTCGAGGAGGTCACCTCGAAGGCTGGGGGTGTTACAAAAGGAAAACATTCTCACTTGTTTGTATAACCAAATGGTTGTGGTTGGAAAATTACTCCCTATGTGTTATGATTTAAACATGTACAGCTTATGTTGAGATACCATTTTTTGGTGATATATTGCTTGTAAGGTTGAGATTTGTGTCAGTTATATTTTTGTGATGTTTCCTGGGGTTGTGATTGTGATCTTAGGATTGGTTCATGGGGCTCTCTGACAGGTGGATAAGCCCAAATGCAAGGGAAACTCTGTCAAAATTTTCGGAAATATGGGGAGTTACCCAAATTTGGAGCTCTTGGTGTGTGAATGAAGAATTAAGTCATATCCGGCCTCTACGGCAGACTCTAAGCCTCATTCGAGGATGAATGATCCTAAGCGGAGGAGGATTAAAGGCCCCGTACAAATTTCTTAATGATTTAAGAATTTAAAGAGCACCAATGGTGAATGGAGATAATGTTTTTGAGTGCCAAAGGATGCCTACGAATTGGAACTATATAATTTGGTCATGGAGATTTATGAGGGAAGTTGTTTGGAGCATGTTAATGAAGTTTAAAAGTGAAAAGGTTTTTTGGTTGGAGAAAGTGGGAAATGTTAGGTGGAATAGGAAGTCCTAAGTCATGCACCCCATGGCTTTCGGCAAGTACAACTCTCTAATTATATAAGTATTTTCCAATGGATTTTTATTCTACGTGGTTTTAAGACCCTCAATATTTCCTAGAAGTTTAAGGCCTTACAGTGCGTCTTGAGATCTCGACTTTTCGTTTTGCATGCCACGAATGGCCACGGATGAGGATGTTATTATGTAAACATGTTTTCATACTTATATGAAAGTTTGGAAGTCAATTTGGGTCTACATATATCATAGCAAGGAATCAAATGAGGGTGAGTGGAGAAGCAATAAATGGAAAAGAAAACAACTGGGAGCGTGCTAGGATTCGCGCAACGCACGGACTGTGGCATGCCAACCCTCTCAGCAACTTTGAAAAATAGTGAAGTATAGGCATTTGGCGCTGGACCTAGCACGCTACCCCCTGAAGCCTTTTTAAGTACTCACTTTGGGGGCTCATTTCCCCCACTTTACTTGGATGGATTTTGGAACTCTTCTCCACTCTCTCAAGACCACACACTCCTCTCTTCTTCAAGGTAAGTAATCCCCATTATCTTGGTGTGAAATTTAATCATTTCTACATTAGTATTGATGAAATCTACACATAAAAATCCCTAGATTTTCAAGAAATTTCTTCAAGTGCTCAAAGGAGTGTTTTGCAAGATTTCTTCCAAAAGGTAATTTTTCACCCATAAACTTACATGAATGGATGTATTATGAGTATGTGAGTATGAATTAAGTATTGGAACTTATGGAAAATTGATTGAAAGCCATATGTTCCCAATTTAAGTTCATAACCATTGTAGAGATTTAGGGGTAGTTATTTGGTGGAATTTGTTGGTTGGTTGTGGAAGGTCGGACATGCATATGATGTTGGAAGTTATAAAGTATTTAAAAATGATAGTGGGGAGTAGTGTTTGTAAATAATGGTGGTATTTTGATGAACAAACTCCATGGTTAAGAGGTGTAGAGATTTATGCCTACTAGGTGTTTGATAAAGTGCCTAGATGACCTAAATTGGGGAAATTGCTACTAATATTGGTCCCATTGGATGTTATTTGTCAGGCCCCGACCTCATGGATCGCAACCGATGGTCAACTGAGATACCCCGGCCGAGCAAGCATGTACAATACCTTGTACCCAACTCGCCCATGAATAAAGAAAAGATACATTTATATCATTAATTAAACATCAAGAGGTCATGCGAATAATACCAGTTCACTTCCATTAGTTACGTCTTTAACTAGTCTCCAAAAGAGTACACTATACAATCATAGTTAAAGTGGAACACATTATACGATTACAACATTTTTAGTTTAACCTTCCCAAAAACAGATACAACCCACACTATGCCTATGGAGCCTCTAACAAAAACAAAAAAGTGCTACGACAGTGCCGGCAACAAGGCCCCGGCTATACCTCAAAACACTATGTACACGGAACAAGAGATACAGGACCCCAGAATAAAGTGAGGCTCACCAAGTCAGCTGAGGAGAGGGTGTGCTGCTATCACTGATCAATACTGCCTGCTATGGAACCACCTGCATCCATTAAAGATGCAGCGCCCCTGGCAAAAGGGATGTTAGTAAATGTCGAATAGTACTAGTACGAAAACCAAACACCTATGCAAGGAATAGGAAATACAACATGAATATGATGAATCACGGTAACAATAAAAGGCTTAGTTAGCCGTTAAAGCCATAGCAAATTTATTAAGAGCTTTCAATAACATTTATAAATTCATAAGTCGGGGATCCTCTACAACTACCTTTACACAAAGCGGCCCTGCCGGCTCACCCCAACGTATGCGTGTGGAGGTGCAATCAAAATACCAGAAACTCTACACAAAGCGGCTCTACCGCCTCACCCCAATGTATGCGGGTGGAGGTGCATTCACCATGCCACACACTCTACACAAAGCGGACCTGCCGCCTCACCCTGATGTATGTGGGTGGAGGTGTATTCATAATACCACTACTCTACACAAAGCAGCCCTACCGCCTCACCCTAATGTGTGCGGGTGGAGGTGTATTCACAATGTCACGATTCAGATTCCCAAAATGATAATAGTTTGTATAAGTGAGTTCCCTTTTAAATCAACCATTTGGCACCTTTGGCCTTAATAAGTGTAAGTTCACAAGGTCTCATCATATGAGAAATAAGTATTTAATCACATTGATTTCATACAAGATCTTCTCCCAAAAGGGGGTATAACATAATTAAGTCAATAATAGAGAATCATTAACACACGAGGGTTCTAACATGTTATGCCAACCGAAAATCAATTTTACTAGTTTGAATACCCCACATCAATGGCGTTTCAAGTTCGACTACACGATAAATGTTACAAGGATTCAGGAATTCTGATTCTAGAAGACGAGTTTAGCCTTCATACCTCGAAAGAGCTTTTCGTAGTGCCACAATAATGTCCAAACACTCCTAGCGATGCCAATCTATAGAAGAAGAGAGAATTATAAGCACGATTAGAGGAATTCGCATGGCAAGGGATGTTACGATTATGACCCGACCTTTCCCTCAACTAATTTAAGAATAAAACCACCCAAGATGGTTCAACAACCTCCCCACAGTCTCTCTAAGCTCATACATGTGATAAGTCTTCCCTCATCACCCATAACCAACCCTAACCCGAAATTGAAGAATTGGGGGAAGAAATTTTTATCTTTTTAAAGCCCTAGCAAGTTCCTTTTGATGGAATTCCAAGGATTGATCAAAGTAGAGTAGTGAAATCCTTAGTCCTCCCTTCCCTCTCTCTAGAATAGCTCTCTCCTCTCTCTAAAATGTCATGTCATCCCCCAAAAATGAACCCTTCGGCTAGTTAAATGAAATGGGGGTCAGGTTATAAAATTTGAAAAATGAAGCCCCGACACAGATTTACGGTTGCATATGCAACTGCATAACGCTTCTGCGGTCCGCAAAATGGGCTTCTAAATGTCCCTCCGAAATTGGGCACCCCTGCCTCACTCTGAGATTGGTCTGCGGTCCGCAGACGTAATCTACGGTTGCATAATGCGCCGCCAAACTGCCCTCCGGAAATTTTTGTGATGGGTTTGCGATGGGTTATGCGGCCACACAATGGACCGCATAATGGCGCTAAAATTGCCCAGATTTTTTGCCTCAATCTACGGCTGTTCTGCGGTCCGCAGATCAGTTCTACGACCGTAGAATGGACCGCAAAAAATATCCTGCAGTTCCAAAAATTTTCTTCAACTCTCCAATAATCATCAACACACAAGTCTACTTCGGCACCACGAAACCCCGGGTTTTAGGAAATAATTTAAGGGGCCTTACATCCTCCCCTGATTAGGATCATTCGTCCTCAAATAAGGGTCAAAATTCACCATTAGAACCCAATGTGACTCAGCTGCTATTACACACACCAACAGTTCCAATTTTTTGACTAACTATCTAGATTTCCAGAAATTTGGCAGAGTCTCCCCTGTAATTTGGGCCTATCCACCTGCCAGAGAATCCAAAACTAGTCCTAACAACATAACCACAACACAACGATATAAAACAACAGGGAAACAACACCGGCCATAATGCCATTAAACACTACATTATCAAGGAGGAACAACCTCAACATAAGCCGTGCATGGGAAATATAGTTTATAGAAAGTTAGCTTTCAACTTCATGGACATAATTACATAGCTATTCAAATAAATTAGGATACTTCTTCTTCATCTCTTCCTCGGCTTCCCAGGTGGCCTCTTCGACTTGTTGGGTTCACCATAACACTTTCACGTAGGCAATTTCTTTATTTCTCAACTTTCGAACTTGCCTACCAAGAATGGAAACTGGAATTTCTTCATACATCAGTACTTCATTAACCTCAATAGTCTCAAACGGAACAATAAGTGACAGATCTCCAATCACATTATTCAATATGGATACATGAAACATCTGGTGAACTAATGGCATCTCTGGAGGTAGTTCTAGCCTGTAAGCCACCTGGCCAATCCTCTGAATGATTTTGTACGGTCCGACATACATCAAACTCAATTTTCCTTTCTTACCAAACCGCATTACAACCTTCATAGGGGAAACCTTAAAGAACACCCAATCTTCTTATTTGAACTTCAAATCCCTACGACGCACATCAGAATAGGAATTTTGACGACTCTGAGCAGTTTTTAACTATTCTGTAATGATCTTAACCTTCTCCATAACATGATGCACGAGGTTCGGTCCTATCAATTCTGCTTCCCCAATCTCAAACCACCCAATGGGACATCTACATCTCCTACCATATAAATCCTCGAACGGTGCCATCTGGATACTAGCATGATAACCGTTGTTGTAGGCAAATTCTATGATCGGCAAAAAATCATCCCAGCTACCTTGAAGTAAAGAACACAAGCACACAACATATCCTCGATTTTATGAATAGTTTGCTATGCTTGCCCGTCAGTCTGCGGGTGAAAGAATGTACTAAGATTCACCTGAAAACCCAAATCTAGCTGAAACCTCTTCCAAAAATTAGCCATTAATTGTGCCCCTCGATCTGAGATAATAGAAACTTGAGTGCCATACAACCTGACTATTTCCTTGATATACAACTGAGCATACTGTTCCGTTGTGTCGGTAGCCTTAACAAGTAAGAAGTGTGCTAATTTTGTGTGTCGATCCACAATCACCCAAATCGAGTTGAACTTGCGAGGAGTGCGAGGTAGTCCTACCACAAAGTCCATATTTATCATCTCCCATTTTCACATTGATCATCTCCCATTTCCACAACGGCATATCTGTGTTCTGTGCTAACCCACCCGGCCTTTGGTGTTCGGCCTTCACTTGCTGATAATTTGGACATCTTGCCACAGAGTCCGCTACATTCCTCTTCATATCATTCCACTAGTAGACTTTCTTAAGATCATGGTACATCTTTGTAGAACTCGGGTGTACGAAATACCTAGAAATGTGAGCCTCGGTCATGATTCTTTCCCTGAGACCATCCACGTTTGGAACACATAGTCGCCCTTAGTACCTTAGTGTACCACCATCCATGCCAAGAGAAAAGGCTATGGTCTTATGTTTATGAATCCCCTCCTTCAATTGTACCAACAATGGGTCATTGTATTGTTTTTCCTTAACTTCCACAACAAATGATGATTCAGCCTTATTTTGCACAATTACTCCTCCTTCACTAGAATCCGCAAGACGAACTCCCAAACTAGCCAATAGATGAACCTCCTTGGACAATGGCCTTTGATATACCTCCAAGTGAGCCAAACTACCCATAGATTTCCGGCTAAGAGCATCCGCCACAACATTAGCCTTCCCTGGATGATATAGGATATCAATGTCGTAATCCTTGAGTAACTCAAGCCACCTTCTCTGCCTCAGATTCAATTCCTTCTATTTGAAAATATATCGAAGACTCCTATGGTCCGTGAATATATCCACATGGACCCCATACAGATAATGACGCCAAATCTTCAAGCAAATACCACCTCCACAAGCTCCAAGTCATGTGTTGGATAGTTCTTTTCATGATTCTTGAGTTTCCTAGTAGCATAAGCTATCACCTTTCCATGTTGCATTAATACACACCTAAGTCCGATTCTTGAGGCATCATAATATTCCACAAACCCATCTCTACCGTCTAGTAGGGTCAACACTGGTGTCATGGTCAATCTCGATTTCAACTCCTGGAAGCTCCTTTCACATGCATCTGACCATTGGAATTTAACCATCTTTTACGTTAATTTAGTCAATATAGAGGCAAGGGTAGAGAACCTCTTCACAAACTTCCTGTAATATCTAGCTAAGCCCAAAAATCTGCGAATCTCAGTCGGGGTAGTGAGTCTAGGCCAATTCTTTACCGCTAAAATCTTCTGAGGATCAACCTTAATTCCTTCTTTGGAGACGACATTCCCCAAGAATGTAACAAATTCAAGCCAAAATTCACATTTTGAAAACTTCGCATATAACTTGTGTTGATGTAGAGTCTGTAGAACTGCCCTGAGGTGATCGGCATGGTCCTCTCAACTTCATGAATATACCAGAATATCGTCAATAAACACTATCATGAATGAGTCAAGGAAAGGCTTGAAGACTCGATTCATAAGATCCATTAAAGCTACCGGGGCATTTGTTAGCGCAAAAGACTTTACCAGAAATTCAAAGTGCCTATACCGGGTCCTGAAAGCTGTTTTCGGAATATCTTGCTCCCTGATCTTCAATTGGTGTTACCGGATCTTAAATCGATCTTTGAAAAGTACTTAGCACCTTGAAATTGGTCAAACAAGTCATCTATCCTTGGAAGCGGGTATTTATTCTTGATCGTGACCTTGTTGAGCTACCGATAGTCAATACACATTCTCAGTGACCCATCTTTCTTCCTTACAAAAAGGACCGGTGTGCCCCAAGGCGACACACTCGGCCGGATGAAACCCTTTTCTAACAAGTCCTTTAGCTGCTCCTTTAGTTCATTCAATTCTGTCAGTGCCATTCTGTGGAGTGGGATAGATATAGGCTGCGTGCCTGGTATCACATCAACCCCAAAATCAATCTCCCTGTCTGGTGGGATCCCAGGGAGCTCATCCAGAAAGACCTCCGAAAATTCATTCACAACAGGCACAGAGTCAAGTGTGGGTACCTCAGCATCAATGTCCGTAACCCGGACAAAATGGAAGATACACCCCTTGTTAATCATCTTCGTGGCCTTAAGGTAAGAAATAAACCTACCCTTCGTCACCACATCCTCCTCCTTCCATTCAATCATTGACTCATTTGGAAATTCAAACGTAACGGTTCTGGTTCGACAATCAAGCTTAGAAAAACATAAATAAAGCCAGTTCATCCCCATTATTACATCAAAATCAACCATCCCTAATCCTGTGAGATTGGCAAGGGTGTCCCGACCACGCACCGTGACAACATAATCCCTATAAACTCGTGCGGCCACAATAGACTCACGAACCAGGGTAGATACAGAGAATGACTCATGAAGTTGTTCCAGTTCTATCCCAAATTTCATAGCAACATAAGGAGTGACATATGACAAAGTGGAACCGGGATCAATAAGAGTATATACATCATGGGATTGGACAGTCAATATACCTGTGACAACATCTGGAGAAGCCTCTGAATCCTGATACCTCCGCATAGCATAAAATCTGATGGCTTCTCCCGAACTCTATGCACCACCCCTAGCTACACCAAGCCCTATGGGTGCTGGGGTGCCTCAAGCTGGAGGAGGTGTTGTGGATGTAGTAGATGCAGAGCTAGCTGGCTGCTCCGCACCTCTGCCCATGATTCGGTGGGACGCATTACAATCCCTCTGAATATGACCCCTCATACCGCACCCGTAGCATATAGGTAGGTCCATGAAGCAGACCAAAAAGTGCATCCTCCCACACTTAGGGCATGGGGGCCTCCGCTGCTGCTGAAATCTCCCACCAGGCCGGCCCTGCTGATGGGGTCCCCTGTTGCCCTGACTGGGCCCAGATGTTGATGCACTCATCAAAGACTGAGCGAATGACTGATGATGGCCCTGGTGACCCTCCCCTTAATGCCGACCTACTACGACCAGAAGAACCACCCAAGTTGCCCGCGGTCCGGGCCTTGCTGCTACCCTCACGCTCCCTTCTACCTTTTAGTTTACGGTCCTCTGTAGCTTGATCAAATGCCACCATCTTCCCATAGTTCATATCAGAATTCAAGGCAGCTGTAGAGGCCTCATTAATAAGCAATGGGGCTAATACCCTATATAAATCGTCGCACTCTATCATATAAAGCCTCGAACGATGCCATCTGGATACTAGCATGATAATTGTTGTTGTAGGAAAATTATATGAGCAGCAAATGATCATGCCAGCTATCTTTGAAGTCAAGAACACAAGCGCACATTATATTCTCGAGTGTCTGAATAGTCTGCTCTGCCTGCCCGTCAGTCTGCGGGTGAAAGGTTGGACTAAGATTCACCTGGGTACTAAACCTTGCTGAAACTTCTTCCAAAAATTATCCATGAACTGTGCCCCTCGATCTGAGATAATAGAAACTGGAGTGCCATGCAACCTCGCTATTTCCTTGATATACATATGAGCATACTATTCCGCTGTGTCGGTAGCCTTAACAGGTAAGAAGTGTGCTGATTTTTTGAGTCGATCCAAAATCATCCAAATCGAGTCAAACTTGCAAGGAGTGCGAGGTAGTCCTACCACAAAGTCCATATTGATCATCTCCCATTTCCACAACGGAATTTCTATATTCTGTGCCAACCCACTCGGCCTTTGGTATTCGGCCTTCACATGCTGACAATTTAGACATCTTGCCACAAAGTCCGCTACATTACTCTTCATATCATTCCACCAGTAGACTTCCTTAAGATCATGGTACATCTTTGTAGAACCTGGGTGCACGGAATACCTAGAAGTGTGAGCCTCAGTCATGATTCTTTCCCGGAGACCATCTACGTTTGGAACACATAGTCGCCCTTGGTACCTTAGTGTACCATCATCCATGCCAAGAGAAAAAGCCATGGTCTTATGTTTATGAATCCCCTCCTTAAATTGTACCAACAATGGATCGTTGTATTGCTTTTCCTTGACTTCCACAACAAGCGATGATTCAGCCCTATTTTGTACAATCACTCCTCCTTCACTAGAATCCGCAAGACGAACTCCGAAACTAGCCAACCGATGAACCTCCTTGGACAACGGCCTTTGATATACCTCCAAGTGAGCCAAACTACCCATAGATTTCTGGCTATGGAACCACCTGCATCCAATAAAGATGCAGCACCCCCGGCAAAAGGGACGTTAGTACATGTCGAATAGTACTAGTCGAAAACCCAAAACCTATGCAAGGACTAGTAAATACAAGATGAATATGATGAATCATGGTAACAATAAAACGCTTAGTTAGCCGTTAAAGCCATAGCAAATTTATTAAGTGCTTTCAATAACATTTAGAAATTCATAAGTCGGTGATCCTCTACAATTGCCTATACACAAAGCGGCTCTGTCGCCTCACCCCAGCGTATGCGGTTGAAGGTGCAATCAAAATACCAGAAACTCTACACAAAACGTCCCTACCGCCTCACCCCAATGTATGCTGGTGGAGGTGTATTCACCATTCCATAAACTCCACACAAAGTGGCCTTTCCACCTCACCCCGATATATGTGGGTGGATGTGTATTCATAATACCACAACTCTACACAAAGCGGCCCCGCCGCCTCACCCCAATATATGCAGGTGGAGGTGTATTCACAATGCTATACTTCGAATTACCAAAACGATAATAGTTTGTACAAGAGAGTTCCATTTTAAATCAACCATTTGGCACCTTTGGCCTTAGTAAGTATAAGTTCACAAGGTCTCATCATATGCGAAATAAGTGTTTAATCACATTAATTTTATACAAGATCTTCTCCCAAAAGGGGGTATAACATAATTAAGTCAATAATAGAGAATCATTAGCACACGAGGGTTCTAACACGTTATGCCAATCGAGAATCAATTTTACTAGTTTGAATACCCCACATCAATAGCGTTTCAAGTTTGACTACACATGATAGAATTTTATAAGGATTCGGGAATTCCGATACTAGAAGAAGAGTTTAGCCTTCATACCTCGAAAGAGCTTTTCGTAGTGCCACAATAATGTCCCAACACTCCTAACAATGCCAATCTATTGAGGGGGAGAAAATTATAAGCACGATTAGAGGAATTCGCATAGCAAGGGCTGTTACGATTTTGACCCGAGCTTTCCCTCAACTAATTTAAGAACAAAACCACCCAAGATGGTTCAAAAACCTCCCCACAATCTCTATTATCTCATGCATGTGATAAATCTTCCCTCATCACCCATAATCAACCCAAACCCGAAATTGAAGAATTGGGGGAAGAAATTCTTATCTTTTTTGAAGCCTTAGCAAGTTCCTTTTGATGGAATTCCAAAGTTTGATCAAAGTAGAATAGTGAAATCCTTAGTCCTCCCTTCCCTTTCTCTACAATAGCTCTCTCCTCTCTCTAAAATGTCAGGTCATCCTCCAAAAATGAACCCTTAGGCTAGATAAATGAAATGGGGATCGGGTTATAAAATTGGAAAAATAAAGCCCCGACACAGATCCGTGGTCGCATATGCGACCGCATAACGCTTCTGCGGATTGCAAAATGGGCCGCATAATGGCCCTCCGAAATTGGGCACCCCTGCCTCACTCTACGAACGGTCTGCGGTCCGCAAACCTATTCTGCTGTCGCATAATGCGCCGCTGAACTTCCCTCCAAGACATTTTTGTGCTGGGTCTGCGATGGGTTATGCAGCCCACAAAATGATTATTCAGCCACATACTGGACCGCATAATTGTCCAAAAATTGCCCAGATTTTCTGCCTCAGACTGCGGCAGATCTGCGGTCCGCTGATCAGTTCTGCGATATCAGAATAGGCCGCAAAAAATGCCCTGTACTTCCAAAAATTTTCTTCAACTCCCCAATGCACTGTTCAACCCAAAATGTCCGAACCCAAAATCATCAATACATAAGTCTACTTCGGCACCACGAAACCCTGAGTTTTAGGAAACATTTAACGGGGCCTTACATTGTTATTGTAGATTGAAGTTTCTTAGTGCAGTGGATAATTGTAATATTATTAAGGGGCGAATTTGAGGTATGTTGGCTAAAATTCTCTCTTAGAATCGAATTCCATGATGTACCCATAAGTTTCAAGTATGGTTTGCCCAGGTTCCTAATCCCCATGTTCCGAGTTGTTCCTAATAGATTATCCCAAGTAAGCATTGTGTTGAAAGATGTATATACTCAAAATGTGCTCCAATCTCTCCTATCTTATCATGATCTCCCTCGTGAATGTGTTCAAGTATAGTTTATATATTAAAATGTTATAACTTCAATTCATGTTTCAAATGAAAGTTTATTAAGCCTAATTTGGAAAGAAAACCCAACGTGCTTAAGACTCATGCTACTCATATATATATATATATATATATAAAGTCTTAATTCCAAATGCCCTATTGTTGACAACCCATGATGATGTTTGGAAGTGAAAGAAGTGAGAGTGAGATATAAAAATGTGGTCATGGTTGTTGTAACTAGTGCATATGATTTGAATCTATGTTTCAATCGTAAATCACCATGCTCTCCTTCTGTAAGTGTTTCCAATGTGTTTTGAGTTCTTAGTTACCCATGAGATGAAACTATGCATTGCCTTTTTAGAGAAGTATTTCAAAAAGAAATGGTGTATTACTCGTTTATGATTAACTTGTGTTGCGATTATAGGTCATTTTTCTCCATACTTTGGAAAGAAATGTATTGTGTTTAAAGCCTTCATTGCTAATGAACCTAAAGTTGTGATTTTTGGAATACTCTATATATTTATGTATGATGGTGATCCTTGAAAGTAAAGAAATAAAAGTGTGAAATATGAGTTACGGCCATCGTGCCTTGAATGAAGAATCATATGAATGGCCAAGAGAGCCAATGAAATAATGATGTTGTGAGTGGTTGAAAGTACTAATGAAGCTACACTTGGTATGATAAGTTATGAGGTGAATGCATTTGTATTTTTGTTTCCTTTGTGCAAAACAAAAATATTTTTGGGAGTATCATTAGCGAGGCGAGGAAGGGTGGGTCGTATGGCCCACACCCGAAACTACACGTGCCAGTGTAGGGGTGGATTTTGATTATTCCCCTTAATTGAGATGATATTGATGTGTTGAGATTATTACCCTTAATTGGGATGAGATTGATGTTAGCCCTGGATTTGAAGTCGACACACACGACATACGGGGGAAGGCGGCCTAGCCAATCGGGTGCAGATCGAACGCCATGTCACGCGCATGGTGGTTCCTACTCTTGGTAACACCTATTTTTCGCATCACATATCGATCCACATTGTTCGTGGAGATATGGCCTAACCGATCGGGCGTGATCAGACTCCGTGCTAAAAACACGGTGGTTCTGTGCTTATGATCTCCCAACCAAAAATAATATAATTTTTACATTTTGAAAATTGTTATGTTTTAACTTGGCATTTGGACATCATTCATTGTTACTTGCTGCTTCCATGTTTTTATCCTTCTTATATTGGCATTCTATTTTTAAAGAGGACATTTAGCTTTACATGCTAGTACTATTCCACATGTACTAATGTCCCTTTTGCCGGGGGCGCTGCATCTTCAATGGATGTAGGTGGTTCATCAGTGGGCAGTTTTGATCCTCGTTAGAAGTTACCCTCTACTCATCAGACTTGGTTAGACCTATTCTACTTTAGGGCCTTATGACTTCTAGTTTTGCACATTGTGTTTTGAGGTATAGCCGGGGCCTTGTCGCCGACACTTCCATACTATTCTTTTGTTATACTTAGAGGCTCCATAGACATGTTATGAGTTGTGTTCGATGTCGGGTAATGAACTAGAAGTGTTGGTATTTGGCAAACATGTGTTCCCTCATAATTATGAACTTGTAATACTTTGGAAATTGTAAAATGAATATCCTTTGAGTAATTGGAAAAGAATGTGAAACACTTTACTCCTCTTATGTTTATCTCTTGTTACTGATTCTTATATTTTTAATAGGTAAGGTTGGGTAGAAGGCATCCAGTAGGCTTGCTTAACCAGGGTATCTCAGTTGAGCGCCGATCGCGCTCCCCGAGGTTGGGGCGTGATAAGCTTGGTATCTAAGCCTAAGGTTTTAAAGTGTCCTAGGATGTCTAGGCTACTTGGGCATTTAGGAATTTCACCTTTCTTTGATACTCCAGATCGTGCAATAGAGCTCAAGATAGGAAGCTAATTTCCTCGTCATGTCTTCTTTTCCAGACGAGTAATCCATGAGTTCGAAGCTGCGAAGAGGGAGTGACCCCGCCATTGAATTTGGGGGAGATTGCACGAGACTTTGTTGGGAGAATGGGTCGAGCCGTGGAGGGATTGGAAGAACTAATTGCTGGGGGAAGTGTCCTTGTTCCTATCAATGTCACCGCGCCACCGGATCATGTGGTGAGAGCACCTAAGAAACGAATTTAATGTAAAGCAGCCTAATGTTGAGATCTTTTTTGAGCCACTTTCTCTCCCACATGTGTATGTGGCTCATATGGTTTGAACGGTCACTCTACTCCCTTTTTGAATATTATCATGAACCCTTTCACTGTCTAGTAACATAATAGCATATCTCAGCACCTATCATACGTGTTCATATCAATTGAAAGGGTCACTTGTCCACATAAAGTTTCTTTGAAATTTGAGATCCTCACAAATTTGTCATAGGAAGATCTTTTGCTTACCCATCCCAGTATAACTTTCAATCCACCTAAATCATTCCTCAGTGAGTAACTCACTTATTTCCCAACATTGTATCTGCTCATGACATGGCCTGGTAGTTTGAGAGTTATTATGTCCAGCTCACAACAAGTGTCCACACTCTCTTTACACGTCTACAATATATTCTGATTGTGTTCTTTAGTTAGTAAACTCATTGCGCTAGTCTCCCGACACTTGTTGGGATAACCACGAGAGAGCGCGTCCTTCCACGAGTCGTTGTAACACTTCCTTCCTCATATGATCCTTAATAGGCTTTTCGTCAAGACCGAATATACTTTTGGGGTTATCGTAGCATAACGTCTGATTCTCATGTTTTTCCCATCCTTCATTAGCATATGGGTACTTTCCAAGTCACAAAATCCATGGCAAACTCATTATGAACATTCACAAACCTTCCATGATTACTCCATAGTGCCTCCATGGGTTCCGTTATCTTTAACACTTGGCTTCTAGAATCATTTACTATGCCATTATTATGTGCAGAGAATTTACTTTCCCTAGCATTCCATATCCTTGGGTGGACGAGGGTTTTTCTTTCGCATTTCCCTCCGGATCATCGCATCAACCATTAGGACCTCTCTAACCAATGCATGATTTCATCCCAATATTAAGATGCCATAGGTACATGGTTTCACTCATATATGGTTGGGGTTAAGTAGCTATAAGGCCCCGTAAAGGTTTACTTAAAACCCGGGGTTTCGTGGTGCCGAAGTAAGCTTATGCATTGATGATTGAACAGTGTGTTAGGGAGTTGAAGAAAATATTTAGAAGTGCAAGGCATTTCTGCGGTCGCAGAACTGATCTGCGGACCGCACATCTGCCGCAGACTGAGGCAGGAATATGGGCAAATATTTGGACCATTATGCGGTCCATTATGCAGCTACATAATCATTTTGCGGGCTGCATAACCCATCGCAGACACAGCACAAAAATTTCCAGAGGGAGGTTCTACGTCGCATTATGCAACCGCATAATAGATCTGCGGACCGCAGAGCAGTTGCAGAGTGAGGAAGAAATGACCAGTTCCAGAGGGCCAATATGTGGCCCATTTTGCGGACCGCAGAAGCATTATGCTGTCGCATATGCGACCGCAGATCTGCATCGTGGCTTCATTTTTTCTAATTTTTGAACCCGACCCCGTTCTTATAAAACAACCTAGGGGATCATTTTAGAAGGTTAAAACTTACATTTCTAGAGAGAGGTAGTGCCATAGAGTGAGAGGGGAAGTTCCTAAGCTTATCATTCATCAATTCTTGCTCAAAGTTGAAGAATCTATAAGAAGAACTCACTAGGTCTTCATCCTAGAGGTAAAATTCTACTCCCTAGCCCTCAATTCCGGGATTTAATTGGAAATAGGTAATGAGTAAGGCAGTACTTGGGGATGGGAGTTGTTCATTATGCATGCATGTACCATCAAGGGTAGTGGGAAGATTGTTGAGCTCATTTGGGTAAGCTTTGGGTAGTGGGATGAAAGAATCCACCATAGGAGGACCTTGAAACCTTAATGCACACCTAGTGTTTGATAAAATGCTCAAGTGAGATAAAACTACGAACTTCTTCCTAATTTGTGTTCAATTTTGCTATATCTCTAAATAGATCGAAGTGGCTAAGATTTTCGGAATATTGAAGTAATTTAAAAAGCTCGAGGCGAGGTATGTTGGCTAAACTTCTCTCTTAGATTTGAATTCCCACGATATTCTTGTAAGTCCTGAGTTGTCCATTATGAATTGACTTTGCTGAATAAGTTTGGTGTCGAAAGATGTATATATGTAAATATGTTCAAAATGTGTTCCGAAATATCCTTATCATATTATGTTATTCTTCGGGAGCATATTCAAAGTATGAGTATGTATTAAAATGTTGTGACTTCAAGTGAAGCCCAAATGAAAGTGATCATATCAAATTGTGTAAGAAATCACATGTGCCTAAGACCCTAAATTGCTCAAATGTGTGCTTAAGTCTTGAATAGAAATGTTTGTTGTTGACAGTCTGTGGTAGTGTTTGAAAGTGAAATAGTGAGCATGAATTATGAAGTACGGCCAACGTGCCAAGAATGACATTGTGTTATGGCCGATGGTGCCAATAAAATGAATGACATGTAAAATAATATGAAATGAGTGGTAAAATCTTTTTAATAATAAATGCCTTGGGAGTATTGTTTAGCCACCGAGGAAGGGTAGGTCCGAACAACCTAACCCCGAAACTACACGTGTCGATGTAGGAGTGATTGAGGGGTAAATCCTCGTGTTAACGTGATGAGATTGTTTCCCCTTATATGGGATGAGATTGGTGTGTTGAGATGTTTCCCCTTAAATGGTATGAGATTATTGCTAGCGAGATGCGATGTGATGTCGACCCATATGGCATTGTGGTGAGACGGCTTAGTCGGTCGGGCTGAGATCGGACTCCGTGCTAAAACACGGTGGTGTATCAGTGATAAAGATCTCCCAACTTAAATTACTGAAACTTACTTGAGATTTACCTTTCCCCTAACTTGACACCTTAATATTGTTTGAGTCTCTTATTGATTTCATGTTTTATTCTCCGTTTACTATTGCTCGTTCTATTGAGAGGGTGTTTAGTTTTACATACTGGTACAATACTTTAAAGAGAAGCAATGGTGAATGGAGATGATGTTTTTGAGTGCCAAAGGATGCCTACGGATTGGAACTATATAATTTGGTCATGGAGATTTATAAGGGAAGTTGTTTGGAGCATGTTAATGAAGTTTAAAAGTGAAAAGGTTTTATGGTTGGAGAAAGTGGGAAATGTTAGGTGGAAAAGGATGTCCTAAGTCGTGCACCCCATGACTTTGGGAAGGTATAACTCTTGAATTATATAAGTGTTTTCTAATGGATTTGATTATACGTGGTTTTAAGACCCTCAATATTTCCTAGAAGTTTAAGGCCTTACAGCGCGTCTTGAGATCTCAACTTTTCGTTTTGCATACCATGAATGGCCACGGACGAGGATGTTATTATGTAAACATGGTTTTATACGTATAAGAAGGTTTGAAAGTCAATTTTGGTCTATATATATCATAGCAAGGTATCAAATGAGGGTGAGTGGAGAAGCAAGAAATGGAAAAGAAAATAACTGGGAGCGTGCTAGGATTCGTGCAACACGCGGATTGTGGCATGCCATCCCTCTCAGAAACTTTGAAAAGTAGTGAAGTATAGGCATTTGGCGCTGGACCTGGCATGCTACCCCCCCCCCCCGGAAGCCTTTTTAAGTACTCACTTTGGGGGCTCATTTCCCCTACTTCACTTAGACGGATTTTGGAGCTCTTCTCCACTCTCTCAAGACCAAAAACTCCATTCTTCTTCAAGGTAAGTAATCCCCATTATCTTGGTGTGAAATACCATCATTCCTACACTAGTATTGATGAAATCTACACATAAAAATCCCTAGAGTTTCAAGAAATTTCCTTAAGATCTCAAAGAAGGGTTTTGCAAGATTTCTTCCAAAAGGTAATTTTTCACCTCTAAACTTACATGAATGGATTTATTATGAGTATGTGAGTATGAATTAAGTATTCGAACTTATGGTAAAGTGATTGGAGGCCATATGTTCCCAATTTAAGTTCATAGCCATTGTAGAGATTGAGGGGTGGTTATTTGGTGGAATTTGTTGGTTGGGTGTGGAAGGTCGGACATGCATATGATATTGGAAGTTATAAACTATTTAAGGATGATAGTGGGGTGTAGTATTTGTAAAAATGGTGGTAGTTGGATGAACAAACTCCATGGTTAAGAGTTGTAGAGATTTATACCTACTAGGTGTTTGATAAAGTGCGTAGATGACCTAAATTGTGGAAATTGCTACTAATATTGATCCCATTGGATGTTGCTATTGTAGATTGAAGTTGCTTAGTGTAGTGGATCATTGTAATATCACTAAGGGGCGGATTTAAGGTATGTTGGCTAAACTTCTCTCTTAGAATCGAATTCCATGATGTTCCCGTAAGTTTCAAGTATGGTTGGCCCAGGTTCCTAATCCCCATGTTCCGAGTTGTTCCTAATAGATTCGGTTATCCCAAGTAAGCGTTGTGCTGAAAGATGTATATACTCAAAACGTGTTCCAATTGCTTCTATGTTATCATGATCTCCCTCGTGAATGTGTTCAAGTATAGTTTATGTATTAAAATGTTATAACTTCAATTCATGTTTCAAATGAAAGTTTATTAAGCCTAATTTGGAAAGAAAACCCAACGTGATTAAGACTCGTACTACTCATATATATATATATATATATATATATATATATATATATATATATATATATATATATATATATTTGAAGTCTTGATTCCAAATGCCCTATTGTTGATAACCCATGATGATGTTTGGAAGTGAAAGAAGTGAGAGTGAGATATAAAAATGTGGTCATGGTTGTTGTAACTAGTGCATATGATTTGAATCTATCTTTCAATCGTAAATCACCATGCTCTCCTTTTTTAAGTGTTTCCAATATGTTTTGATTTCGTAGTTACCCATGAGATAAAGTTGTGCATTGCCTTTTTAGAGAAGTATTTCAAAATGAAATGGTGTATTACTCGTTTATGATTAACTTGTGTTGCGATTACAGGTCATTTTGCTCCATACTTTGGACAGAAATCTATTTTGTTTAAAGCCTTCATTGCTAATGAACCTAAAGTTGTGATTTTTGGAACACTCTATATATTGATGTATGATGGTGATCCTTGAAAGTAAAGAAATGAAAGTGTGGAATATGAGTTACGGCCACCGTGCCTTGAATGAAGAATCATATGAATGGCCAAGAGAGCCAATGAAATAATGATGTTATGAGTGGTTGAAAGTACTAATGAAACTACACATGGCGTGATCGGTTATGAGGTGAATGCATTTGTATTTCCATTTCTTTTGTGTAAAACAAAAATGTTTTTGGGAGTATCATCAGCGAGCCGAAGAAGGGTGTGTCGTAAATCCCACACTCGAAACTACATATGCCGGTGTAGGAGTGGACTGTAATTATTCCACTTAATTGGGATGCAATTAATGTGTTGAGATTATTCCCCTTAATTGGTATGATATTGATGTTAGCCCTGGGTTGGAAGTCGACCCTCACGACATATGTGGGAAGGTGGCCTAGCCGATCGGGTGGAGATCGGACACCATGTCGCACGCATGGTGGTTCCTACTCTTGGTAGCACCCTTTTTTCGCATCACATGTCAATCCATATTGTTTGTGGAGAGATGGCCTAGCCGATCGGGCGTGATCGGACTTCGTGCTAAAAACACGGTGGTATATCTGTGCTAATGATCTCCCAACCAAAAATAATATTATTTTCATATTTTAAAAATTGTTATGTTTTAACTTGCCATTTGGATAACATTGATTGTTACATGATGCTTCCATGGTTTACCCTTCTTTTATTGGCATTCTATTTCGAAAGAGGACATTTAGCTTTTCATACCGGTACTATTCCAAATGTACTAACGTCCCTTTTGCCGGGGACGCTACATCTTCAATGGATGCAGGTGGTTCATCAACGGGCAACTTTGATCCTCGTTAGCAATTACCCTCTACTAAGCAGACTTGGTGAACCTTATTATACTTCGGGGCCTTATGACATTTGGTTTTGCACATTGTATTTTGAGGTATAGCCGGGGCCTATTACCCTCTTATGTTTATCTCTTGTTACTGATTCTTATATTGTTAATGGATAAGGTTGGGTAGAAGGCATCCAGTAGGCTTGCTTAACTGGGGTATCTTGATTGAGGACCGATCACGCTCCCCGAGGTTGGGGCTTGACAATGTGCTAGCTCCAGAAGGGCCAGTAGGAAGGCCAGCTATAAGCTGCCTAATTTGTGCATCTACTCCATGCATCTGACTGGAGAGGTTACACATGGTATGAGGGTCAGACTGGAGTGGTCCCATGGGGTCAAATGACCTTGGTGCACGTGCAAAGGATCCGACGAGACTCCTCTTTTTCTGCTTGTCAGTGGGTCGCCTTTTCTGCTATGGGTAGATCATCAACTTTCTCGGACCTCTCTCATCATCATTTGGGCATTTTAACACCCCAGCATCATAGCATAGCCGAGTAATCAATGATGGGAAGAATAGGTTCTTGGACCTCCCATGGGTGGCTTCCTCAATTTCTCTAACAATGTGTTGCACCACATTCACGGGTAGTTCATGCATGATAGCAGCAATTATCAGTGCCCTCTCTGGTGTCACATCAATGTCATTTGTAGAAGACAAGACCCTCGCACGGATAATGGAGAGCCAAGTCTTTGCCTCAGTAATGAAGTCATGAGAATCAACACCTTTGTACAATGTCAACCACTTCGGGGTCACCTTGTCATGCAATATGTCCACCAACCATTGGTTTCCCTCTACTTTTTCTCTCTCTCTATGTAAACCTCATTATCAGCATTGGGAAGGCCGTAAATTCCGTTGATTATCTCAAGGTTGAAGTTGACTTGCACACCCCGCACAGTAGTAACTAAGGCTCCTTCGAAGTCGATCTCAAGGCATTTGGGTAAAATTCCAACACCACTGTGTAGTTAGCATCATTTGGTTGAAGGGCAAAAAAAATCCACCTTCTTTCTACCTATCTTGTGTAGAAGCCCAAACGATGGTTTTTAACAAGAGTTTGTCATATTTTCGTTCACATTCCGTAGATAAAAACCTGTCATGATCAAAGGGTTCCTCTTGTTCAGCTTCGGGAACATGTTCTTGCTCAATTTCATTGTGTTCAAGATGCATTTTATGCCCAACGTACCTACAAAATATACCAGTAATGTTAAAAGATCGTGCAGACACTTAAAGCAATGTATTAGGAAGTATTTCAGCCAATGCAATGGGTCAAAGAGGTCATGGGCAGAGCTGTGCAAAGCTACTATTTTTAGACGTTTTTGGGACTGCCAGGGATTGCTCTTCTCGTTCGTGAAAGGGCCATCGCGTTCGCGAAGAGAAAAAACTTTTGCTAAGAAACAGACCATCGCGTTTGCGAGCATACTATCATGTTCACGAGCGTACCATCGCGTTCGCGAAGGTCATCTTCATCGTCAAGACCTTTTTTTCTTTCAGGCATTTTTTCAAACAGTTTGCTTGCATTGTTTTCTTGCTCGTTTTTATCAACTTTAGCACACATCTCACCCAAAATTTTACAATAATAATCACACACTCACAATTAACCAATCCTAACCCAGCAAGCATTCATTTTAGCACACAAGGGTTTCACTTCAAAACTAAAAAGTTACACCCTAAAACTTTAAGACGTGGCCGCTCTTCAATTGTGTCACACCAAGAAAAAAAAGAAAAAGTTAAGAGACAAGAGAGAAAACCACATACCTTGCAAATAGCGAGGGAAAATTGAAATGGACTTGAAGATTATGAAGAATTTGATTTTTGGGATTAAGGAGTAGGAAGAAACAGTTCTTGAGCAAAGGGAGGGATTAAACGTTTCCGGTGTTTTGATATTTTAAACTTACCTGAGGCTCGCGTTTGCGAGAGATCTATCGCCTTCACGAAGGGTTAAAGTTGGACAAACAGACGCGAACGCGATGTGGACATTGCGAACGCGTAGGCTTAAAATTTTGTTATCCTTCGAGATCGTGAAGGTCCATCGCGAACGCAAATCAGTGCTTCTGCAATTTCCAGTAGCTACTGATTTTTGACTGTACGGTCACCCTGACCTGCGCAAATCAACTCCAAGAAATTCGAAACTTTGCAGATTAGTCAAAAATAACATAATAAACTATTCTAGAAATGAAAATTGCAAAAAACAACTAAACATTTTTGAAAACGATGGGTGTGTTCTTGGTCAATGTGCGACCGCATTTTCGGTCGCATAACCATTATGCGGTCCGCAAAATTGGCATTCCTTTCATGCCCCACCATCGGGGAGTGCGACCGGCGCTCAACAGATACAACCCACACTATTTTTGTGGAACCTCTAACAGAAACAAAAGAGTGCTACGACAGTGCCGACAACAAGGCCCCGACTATACCTCAAAACACTATGTACATGGAACAAGAGATGCATGACCCCAAAATGAAGTGGGGCTCACCAAGTTAGTTGAGGAGAGGGTGTGATGCAATCAATAATCAATACCACCTGCTATGGAACCACCTGCATACATTAAAGATGCAGCGCCCCCAGCAAAAAGGACATTAGTACATATGGAATAGTACTAGTATGTAAAACTAAACACCCTCTCAATAGAACGAGTAATAGAAAATGGAGAAGGAAACTGGAAATCAATAAGAGAATCAAATAGTTTCAAGGTGTCAAGTTAGGGGAAAGGCAAATTTCAAGTAAGTTCCAATATTTTTAAGTTGGGAGATCTTTAGCACCGATACACAACCATGTTTTAGTACGGAGTCCTATCTTAGCCCGATCGGCTAAGCCGTCTCACCCCGAAACATCCACTCACAATACCACCATGTGCGCGACATGGCGTCTGATCGCAGCGCGATCGGCTAAACCGTCTCGCCACAATGCCATGTGGGTCGACATCACATCAAATCTCGCTAGCAATAATCTCATCCCATATAAGGGTAAACAGCTCAACACATCAATCTCATCCCATATAAGGGGAAACAATCTTATCACATTAATGCGGGGATTTACCCCTCAATCACTCCTACACCAACACATGTAGTTTTGGGGTTAGGCTATTTCAACCTACCCTTCCTCGGTGGCTAATCGATATTCCCAACGCATTTACTATTAAAAGGATTTACCACTTATTTCATAATATTTTGCATATCATTCATTTCATTGGCACCAATAGCCATGACGCAATATCGTTCTTTGCACGTTGGTCGCGCATCATATTTCATGTTCTCTTCTTTCACTTTCAAATATCATCATGGATAATCAACAGCAAGGCCTTTTAAATTAAGACTTTAAACATATATTTGAGCAATTTAGGGTCTTAGGCACAGGTGATTTCTTACACAATTTGACATGATAGCTTTCTTTAAATTCACGTTTTTAAATCATAACATAATAACACACAACCCATACTTAAATCACATTCTCAAACAGTAACTCAACATAACAAGAATCTTTGGAAAACATATTGAACGCATATTTATTTTGATAGAAGGCTTATTTGGAATAATCAATTTATAATGAGCATCACGGGATTTACAAGGCCATTGTGGGGTCAATTCTAAAAGAGGAGTTTAGCCAACATACCTCACTTTGAGCTTTCCTTAATTCACTACACAGTTCCGGAATCCTAGCAACTTTGATCTATTTAGAGATACAACAACATTGAACACGAATTAGGAAGGAGTTCATGATTCTAGCTCATTCGGGCATTTTATCAAACACTAGGTGGCCACTATGATCTCAAGTTCCTCCTATGGTGGGTTCCTCTAATTCACTACCCAAAATCTACCCAATTGAACTCAACAATCTCCCCACAACCCTAGATAGTACATGCATGCATAATGAACAACTCCCACACCCAAGAATTGCATGGCTTATTACCTATTTTCAGTCAAAACTCGAAATTGATGGCTAGGGCTAGAACCTTACCTTTTGGTTGAATCATTTTGTGTAATTGCGCCCCGTTACCCTTTTTGATGCTTCACACATGTTATGATTTTATGACTTACGGGGTTGATTAGTTCATTCCGGGAAGCTTTCGGGTTGATTTAGACCTTTGATTCTTGACTTAGAAGCTTAAATTAGAAATGTTGACCAAACCTTGACTTTTGTGAAAATGACCCCAAAATGGTATTTTGATGGCTTTGATAGCTTCGTATCGTGATTTCGGACTTGGGCATATGCCCGGAATTGATTTTGAAAGTCCGCAACTTGAATTGTGTTGTTTTGCCGAAATTTGGCAATTTAAAGTTGAAATCTTTGGCCGTTGGTTGACTTTTAGCTATCGAGTTTAGAATTTGATTAGGGACTTGGAATAGGTCCGTTATGCTATTTAGAACTTGTTTGCAAAATTTGGTATCAATTAGAGTTGATTTGATAGGATTCGGAAGTTTAGGTGCAATTCTAGAGGTTCATGAAATTTACTTTGAAGTTCATGCAATTTAGTGTTTGATTCGTAGTTTTAGATCTTATTTATATGTTTTGATCACATGAGAGACTTCGTATGATGTTTTTAGACTTGTTTGGATGTTTGGTTTGGAGCTCCACGGGCTCAGATGAGTTCCAGACATGTATCAGAGTCTTTTGGACTGAAATGTAGAATATGTTGTGCTGATGCTTTAGGTATCGCATATGCGAACACCAGGTTTGCAATTGCGAGCTTAGTAGGGGTCCTCAGGTATCACAACTCGCAATTGCGAAGTGGTCTTGGATTTTGGGTAGCTGCATTTGCGACTAAACTGTCGCTTTTGCGAAGGGGGCAGGGTTCTATTGATGCGGATTTTTCAAACTAGTAGGCATCAATTGGCATAACGTGTTAGAACCCTCATGTGTTAATGATTCTCTATTTTTGACTTAATCATGTTATACCCCTTTGGGAAGAAGATCTTGTATGAAATCAATGTAATTAAACACTTATTTCGCATATGATAAAACTTTATGAATTTACACTTGCTAAGGCCAGAGGTGCCAAACAGTTGATTAAAAGGGAACCCTTTTGTACAAATTATTATCATTTTGGGAACTCGAGCTGGGGCATTGTGTTTACACCTCCACCCGCATACGTTGGGGTGAGGCGGTAGGGCCACTTTGTGTAGAGCTGTGGTATTGTGATTACACCTCCACCCGCATACGTTGGGGTGACGCGGCGTGACCGCTTTGTGTATAGTTATGGTATTATGAATACACGTCCACCCACATACATTGGGGTGAGGCGGCGGGGCTACTTTGTGTAGAGTTTATGGTATTTTGATTGCACCTCCACCCACATACATTGGGGTGAGGCGGCAAGGCCACTCTGTGTAAAGGTAATTGTAGAGGATTCCCGACTTGAAATTTATAAGTGTTATTGGAAGTTCTTAATAAATCTGTTTTGACTTTTATGGCTACATAAGCCCTATGATTTGTACCGTGATTCATCATATTAATGTTTTATTTCCATGTCCTTGAATAGGTGTTTTGGTTTTTATACTAGTACTATTCGACATGTATCAACGTCCCTTTTATCGGGGGCGCTGCATCGTTATTGGAAGCAGGTGGTTCTACAGCAGGAGCCATTGACCATTGATAGTGGTACACGTATTTCCAGCTGACTTGGTGATCCCCACTTCATTCCGAGATTGTGCATCTTTTGTTCCGTGTGTATTATGTTTTGAGGTATGGACAGAGACTTGTTGCCGGCACCATCATTGTACTCTTTTATATCTATTAGAGACCCCGTAGACATAGTGTGGGTTGTGTATTAGTGTGGGAAAGTTAAAATAAAGATGGCATAATTGTATCTCATACTTCCACTATAAAACTATTGTTGTGAAATGTATTGTTTTGGAGACTTATAAATGAAGTAACTAATGGTGATGGAACTAGTGTTGTTCATGAACCCTAGTGGTGTTAATTAATGAAGTTTATATTCTCTTTATTTATGGGTGAGTTGGGTAGAAGGAAATCCAGCAAGCTTGCTCGACTGGGTTATCTCGGTTGAGTGTCGGTCGCGCTCCCCGAGGTCGGGGCGTGCCATTAATGAACTAAAAGTGTTGGTATTTGGCAAATATTACTTTCCTCATATCTATGAACTTGTGATATTTTTGAAATCATAAATGAATATCCTTTGAATAATGGAAAAAAAATGTGGAATATTTTACTTTTCTCATGCCTATCTGTTATTATTGGTTCATATATTGTTATAGGGTAAGGTTGGGTAGAAGGCATCAAGTAGGCTTGTTTGACCGGGGTATCTCGGTTGAGCGACGGTCGCGCTCCCCGAGTTCGGGCATGACATGTTATTTCCGTGCTTACATTCCGGTATTATGTCATGCCCCGACCTTGGGTAGCGCGACTGACGCTCAATCGAGATATCCCAGTCAAGAAAGCCTACTTGATGCCTTCTACCACACCTTACCCATGAATAAAGTAGATATGTATGCCATTCGTTAGACAATAAGAGGATTTCATAAACACACCAATTTTATTACCATTAGTTACTTGATTTACAATTCCCAAAATAATATATTACACTTTCATAGTTTAGAAGTGGAAACATGTGATACATATACAACATTTCTAGTCTCACTTTCCAAAATCAAGATACAACCCACACTATGTCTACGGAGCCTCTGATGGATACAAAAGAGTAATATGAATGTGCCGGCAACAAGGCCCCAACTATATCTCAAAACACTATACATAAGGAACAAAAGACACAAAACCCTGAGATGAAGTGGGGCTCAGCAAGGCGGCTGAGAAGAGGGTGTACTGCTATCACTGATGGATGCCGCCATTTATGGAACCACCTGCATCCATTAAAGATGCAGCGCCCCCGGCAAAAGGGATGTTAGTACATATGGAATATTACTAGTATGTAAGACTAAATACCCTCTCAAAGAATCAAGTAACAGTACAAGGAGAAAGTAATATGGAACCAATGAGAGACTCAAACAATATTAAAGCATCAAGTTAAGAGAAAGATAAATGTTCGAGTAAATATCAATGTCTTTTATTTGGGAGATCTTTAGTACTGATACACCACTATGCTTTTAGCACGGAGTTCAATCTCGGCCCGATCGGTTAAACCGTCTCACCTAAAGATACCATTATGTGCGCTGCATGGCACTTGATCTTGGCCCCATCGGCTAAGCCGTCTCACCACAATGCCGTGTGGGTCGACATCACTTTCCTCTAGCAATCATCTCATCCCAATTAAGGGGAATAGTCTCAACACATCAATCTCATCCCATTTATGGGGAATAATCTCAACACATCAATACAGGGATTTTTATGGCTACATAAGACCTATGATTAATACCATGATTCATCATATTCATGTTGTATTTCCAAGTCCTTGAATAGGTGTTTTGGTTTTCATACTAGTACTATTCGACATGTACTAACATCCCTTTTGCCGGGGGCGCTGCATAAACCATACTTGAATACATTCCCGAAGGAGAGCATAATGTGATAGGAGCAATTGAAACACATTTTGAGAATATAATTTCTGACAGAATACTTATATGGAATAACTGAATATATAAAAATGGTCCAGATCATGAGAAAGTAAGAACTTGGGCCAACCAGGCTTGAAACATACGAGGATATAATGGAATTCAATTTTATTAGAGAAGTTTAGCCAACATACCTCGCTTGAGCTTTACTTAGGTTACTAGAACGTCCAAATACTCCTAGCAATTTCAATCTATAAGAAGATGATAAAATCGAATCAAAATTAGAAGCATTCTAATGAATTCTACTACTCCTGCTCGGACTGTACCAGTTCCTACGCCAACTGAGGGTGCATCGATTCCTCCAACTAATATTCCAGTTCCACCTCCAGCTTCAGCTTCTGGTCTCGCTATTTCTGATAGGGATCTTAGGGGAGCCATACAGGTGTTGGCTCAAATAGTGGCCTCCCAGGCCCAGAGATCACATATTGCACCTATTTCTTCTAGTCAGCTAGGGGATTCTGCTAGTTCCAGGGTGAACAGGTTTCTCCAGTTGGATCCTCCAGTGTTCACAGGTACTGATCCTGAGGAGGACCCCCAGGACTTCATTGAAGTGATGCACAAGACTCTCCGAGTTATGCGTGCTACTGAGACGGAGGGAGTAGAGTTGGCCTCCTACCGCCTGAAAGGGGTGGCCTATTCTTGGTTTTTTGGAGCCCTCCGGTGAGGTGGAGTAAGTTCAATGATGCCTTTATGAATCATTTCTTGCCTGCCGAGACTAAGGCGGCCCGTGCCGCTAAGTTTGAGAACCTGAAGCAGGGTAGCATGAATGTGTGGGAGTACCATATGGAATTTGTGCACCTGTCCAAGTATGATATTCACATGTTGCCAACTATGGAGGCTAGGGTGCGCCAGTTTGTGCAGGCCTTATCCCGGTAGTTATTAATGAGGCCATTACAGCTACCTTAAATTTTGAAATGAACTATGGTAAGATGGTGGCGTTTGCTCAAGCTATAGAGGATCGTAAACTGAAAAATAGAAGGGAGTGTGAGTGTAGCAGCAAGGCCCTTTCCGCGAGCAATTTTGGTGGTTCTTCCGGTGGTGGTGGTGGTGGTAGGTCAGCATTCAGGGGAGGGTCATCAGGTCCATCTCAATCTTTCGCCCAGTCTTCGATAAGTGCATAGTCATTCGGGCCCAGTCAGGGCAACAGGGGACCCCACCAGCAGGGTCAGCCTGGAGGAAGATTCCAGCAGCAGCAGAGGCTCCCATGCCCTAAGTGTGGGAGGATGCACTTTGGGGCCTGCTGCATGCACCTACCTATATACTACGGGTGCGGTGCGAGGGGTCACATTCAAAGGGATTGCCGCTCGTCCCGCCAGATCATGGGCAGAGGTGCGACGCAGCTAGCTAGTTTTGGAGCTACTACATCTACAGCTCCTCGTCCAGCTCGAGGCACCCCAGCACCCGCACGGCGTGGTGCAGCTAGGGATGGTGCACAGAGTTCGAGAGGACCCATCAGATTTTATCCTATGCGGAGGCGTCGAGATTTAGAGGCTTCTCAAGATGTTGTCACAGGTATATTGACTGTCCAATCTCATGATATGTATGCTCTTATTGATCCCAGTTCCATTTTGTCATATTTTACTCCCTATGCTGCTATGGAATTTGGGATAGAATCCGAACATCTCCATGAGTCGTTCTCTGTATCTACTCCGGTTGGCGAGTCTATTGTGGCCGCGCGAGTTTAGAGGGATTGTGTTGTCACGATGCGTGGTCGGACACCATGGCCGATCTCCTTAAATTGGGGATGGTTGATTTTGATGTAATAATGGGAATGGATTGGCTTTATTCATGTTTTGCTAAGCTTGATTGTCGAACCAGAACCGTTAGGTTTGAATTTCCAAATTACTCAGTGATTGAATGGAAGGGGGATGATGTGGTACTGAAGGGTAGGTTTATTTCTTACATTAAGGCCACGAAGATAATTAACAAGGGGTGAATCTACCATTTGGTCCGTGTTACGGACACCGATGCTGAGGCACCTACACTTAAGTCCGTGCATGTTGTGAATGATTTTCCGGAGGTGTTTCCGGATGAGCTCCCTGGGATCCCACCAGACAGGGAGATTGATTTCGGGATTGATGTGATGCCGGGCACGCAACCTATATCTGTTCCACCCTACAGAATGGCACCAGCAGAATTGAAAGAGCTAAAGGAACAATTGAAAGATTTGTTAGAGAAGGGTTTCATCCGGCCGAGAGTCTCGCCTTGGGGAATACCGGTTATATTTTAAGAAAGAAGGATGGGTCTCTAAGGATGTGTATTGACTATCGGCAATTCAACAAGGTTACAATCAAAAATAAGTACCCACTGCCAAGGATAGATGATTTAAGATCCAGGTATCACCAATTGAAGATCAGGGAGCAGGATATTCCGAGAACAACTGTCAGGACTCGGTATGGGTAATTTGAATTTATGGTAATGTCTTTTGGGCTAACAAATGCCTCGGTAGCTTTCATGGACCTTATGCATTGAGTCTTCAAGCCTTTTCTTGAATCTTTTGTGATAGTGTTCGTTGACGACATTCTGGTATATTCACGAGGTCGAGAGGACCTTCTGATCATCTCAGGACAGTTTTACAGACTCTATATCAACACAAGTTGTATGCAAAGTTTTCGAAATGTGGATTTTGGCTTGAATATGTTACATTCTTGGGTTATATCGTCTTCAGAGAAGGAATTACGGTCGATCCTCAGAAGATTTCAGCGGTGAGGAGTTGGCCTAGACCTACTACACCAACAGAGATTCGCAGTTTCTTAGGCTTAGCTGGGTATTACAGAAAGTTTGTGGAGGGATTCCCTACCCTTACCTCTCCGTTGACTAAATTGACGCAAAAGGCGGTTAAGTTCCAATGGTCAGATGCTTGTGAAAGGAGCTTTCAGGAGTTGAAATTGAAGTTGACTACAGCACCAGTGTTGACCCTACCAGAGGGTACAAATGGGTTTGTGGTATATTTTGATGCTTCAATAATCGGACTTAGGTGTGTATTAAAGCAACATAGCAAGGTGATAGCTTATCTTCTAGGCAACTCAAGAATCATGAAAAGAACTATCCAACACATGATTTAAAGCTTGCGGCAGTGGTGTTTGCATTGAAAATTTGGCGTCATTATCTGTTTAGGGTCCATGTTGATATATTCACGGACCACAAGAGCCTTCAATACATTTTCAAACAGAAGGAGTTGAATCTGAGGCAGAGAAGATGGCTTGAATTACTCAACGATTACGACATCGATAATGTGTATCATCTCGGGAAGGCTAATGTTGTAGCGAATGCTCTTAGCTGGTAATCTATGGGTAATTTGGCTCACTTGGAGGCATATCAAAGGACGTTGTCCAAGGATGTTCATCGGTTGGCTAGTTTGGGAGTTCGTCTTGCGGATTCTAGTGAAGGAGGAGTGATTGTGCAAAATAGGATGAATCATCGCTTGTTGTGGAAGTCAAGGAAAAGAAATACAACGACCCGTTGTTGGTACAATTGAAGCAGGAAATTCATAAACATAAGACCATGGCCTTTTCTGTTGGCATGGATGATGGTACACTAAGGTACCAAGGGCGACTATGTGTTCCAAATGAGGATGGTTTCCATGAAAGAATCATGATCGAGGCTCACACATCTAGGTATTCCGTACACTCGGGCTCCACAAAGATGTATCATGATCTAAAGTAATTCTACTAGTGGAATGATATGAAGAGGAATGTAGCGGACTTTGTGGCAAGATGTCCAAATTGTCAGCAAGTGAAGGCCGAACACCAAAGGCTCGGTGGGTTGGCACAGAACATAGAAATTCCGATGTTTAAATAGGAGATGATCAATATGGACTTTGTGGTAGGACTACCACGCGCTCCTCGCAAGTTCGACTCGATTTGGGTAGTTATGGACCGACTCACAAAATCAGCACACTTCTTACATGTTAAGGCAACCGACACAGCAAAACAATATGCACAGTTGTATATCAAGAAAATAGTCAGGTTGCATGGCGCTCCAGTTTCTATTATCTCAGATCGGGGGGCACATTTCACAACTAACTTTTGGAAGAAGTTTCAGCAAGGTTTGGGTACTCAGGTGAATCTTAGTATAGCCTTTAGCCCGTAGACTGACGGGAAGGCAGAGCGGACTATTCAAACACTTGAGGATATGTTGCCAGCTTGTGTTCTTGACTTCAGGGGTAGCTGGGATGACCATTTGCCGCTCATAGAGTTTACCTACAATATTTATCATGCTAGCATTCAGATGGCACAGTTTGAGGCTGTATATGGTAGGAGATATAGATCTCCCACTGGGTGATTTGACACTGGGGAAGCAGAATTGATAGGGCCAGACCTTGTGCATCAGGCTATAGAGATGGTTCAAGAATACCCAATCAGAGTTGTCAGAAGTCCTATTCGGATGTGCGTCGCAACTACTTGGAGTTTAAAGACAATGATTGGGTATTCTTGAAGGTTTACCCCATGAAAGGCGTAATGCGGTTTGGTAAGAAAGTCAAATTGAGTCCGAGGTATGTCAGACAGTACAGAATCATTCGGAGGATTGGCCAGGTGGCGTACAGGCTTGAACTACCTCCAGAGATATCTTTAGTACACCCGATGTTCCACGTGTCCATGTTGAAGAAGGTGGTTAGAGACCCGTCGCTTATTGTTCCGGTTGATACAATTGAGTTTAATGAAGAATTGACTTATGAAGAAATTCTAGTTGAAATTCTTGATAGGCAAGTTTGAAAGTTGAGGAATAAAGAGATTACCTCCATGAAAGTGTTATGGTGAAACCAACAGGTTGAAAAAGCCACCTGGGAGGCCGAGGATGAAATGAAGAAGGAGTACCCTCACTTGTTTGAATAGCCATGTATTTATAAAGTTGTGTTCTATGAAAATGCTAAGAGTTACCTTTTATGAATTATGTATCATTTGTACAAGTTGATGTTAAAGGTGTTTCTTTTTGGTAGTATACTGCTCGTGAGGCCACGGTTGGCATTGTTTTAATGTTATGTTGCGTCGTTGGTTCATGTATATATTGTTAGGACTATTTTTGGGATTCTCTGGTAGGTGGATAGGTCTAATTATAGGGGAGACTCTGGCGAAATATTTGGAAATTTCGGGAGTTAGACAAAAACATTTGGAACTGCAGCTATGTGTTATAGCAGCTGTATCGCATTGGGTGCAAATGGTGAAATTTTGAGCCTCATTCGGGGACAAATGATCCTAAGTGGGGGAGGATGTAAGGCCAACGTTCCATGAATGAAGAATCATATGTATGGCCAAGAGAGCCAAGAAAATAATGATGTTATGAATGGTTGAAAGTACTAATGAAGCTATATATATGGTGTGAAAGGTTATGATGTGAATATATTTGTACTTCTATTTCCCTTGTGTGCAAAACAAAAATGTTTTTGGGAGTATCATTAGCGAACCGAGGAAAGGTGGGTCGAAACCGCCCACACCCGAAACTACACGTGCCGATGTAGGAGTGGATTGTGATTATTTCCCTTATTTGGGATGAGATTGAAATATTGATGTGATGAGATTATTCCACTTTATTGGGATGAAATTGATGATAGCTATGAATTGGAAGTGATGAAGTCGACCCATACGGCATATGTGGGAAGGTGGCCTAGCCGATCGGGTGGAGATCGAACGCCATATCGCGCGCATGGTGGTTCTTACTCTTGGTAACACCTTTGATTTTGTATCACCATGTAAATCCACATTGTTCATGGAGAGATGTTATAGTCGATCGAGCGTGATCGGACTCCATGCTAAAAATACAGTGGTATATCGGTGTTAATGATCTCCCAACCAAAAATAATATTTTCTTTGTGTTTTGAAAATTGTTATGTTTCAACTTGGAATTTGGATATCATTGATTGTTACTTGCTGCTTCCATGGTATTCCCCTTCTTATGTTGGCATTCTATTTCGAAAGAGGACATTTAGCTTTACATAGTAGTACTATTCCACATATAACGTCTCTTTTGCCGGTGGTTCGTCAGTGGGCAGCCTTCATCCTCGTTAGCAGTTACTCTCAATTCAGCAGGTTTTGGTGAGCCCTACTCTGTTCCGCGCCTTATGTCACTTGACGTTGTATTTTGTGTTTTGAGGTATAGCCGGGTCCTTGTCACCGGCACTTCCATACTACTCTTCTGTTATACTTAGAGGCTCCGTAGACATCTTGTGGGTGGTGTTTGATGTTAGGTAATTGTAAGTCCCGGTGAAATTTTTACCTAAAACCCGGGGTTTCTTGATGTCAGGGTGGACTTATGCATTGACGGCTCAGACCTTTTTGGGTTGAACAGTGCATTAGGGAGTTGAAGGAATCGTGTTACAGACTATGGCATTTTTGCGGTCCACTATGTGGCCGCAGAACCACTCTGCAGGCCGCAGATCAGCCGTAGAGTGAAGCAGAAACCTGAGCTATATTTTGAGGAACATTATGCGGCCGCAGAACCGTTTTGTGGGCCGAATATCCCATCACAGAATTAACATGAGAAATTTCAGAAGGAGGTTCTGCAACCCATTATGTGATCGCAGAATTGGTCTGCGGACTGCAGACCGATCGCAGAATGAGACAGAATCGCCCAGTTTCAGAGGGCAATTATGCGGTCCATTTTTCGGACCGCATAAGCATTATGCGATCACATATGCGACCGCATATCTGCGTCGGGGCTTCAATTTTTCTAATTTTTGACCCGACCCTATTTCGATATATTGAAGTATATGGACTCTTTTGAAGCAAAAAACTGATATTTTAGAGTGAAGTGAGAGTGTTCTAGAGAGAGGGGGAACCCTAGGCTAATTTTTCATCAATCCTTGCTCAAGACTTGGAGAATTCACAAGGAAAGCTCACAAGGTCTTTATCCAAGAGGTAAGGTTCAAACCCTAATCTTTAATTTTAAGTTTGGGTATAAGATGGGTAATTTGGAAGTATGATTTTTGGGTTTGGGAGTTGTAATTTATGCATTCATGTAGCTATGAGGATGGTGGGGAGGAAATTTAACTAGTATGAGTAAACGCGTAGTGTTGAATTAGTTATGGAGTGAAGGAAATCTTGTGGAAGAACTTTGTAATCAAATTTGCACACCTAGTGTTTGATAAAATGCTCCAATGAGCTGATACCATGAATATCTTCCTAATTTGTGTTCAATTTTGCTATGTCTCCAAATAGATCAAAGTTGCAAGGATTTTTGGAACAATGTAATGAATTAAGGGAAGCTCAAAGCGAGGTATGAAGGCTAAACTCTTTTTCTGGTATTGGAATTCATGTGTTATTACAAAACTCCATCGTGTAAACAACTATTATGCAAAATCGACTACAAGGCTCAACGATAGTAATCCCTTCCTCCCTCAACCAATTTCAACAAAAATCTACCCGAAATAGTTCAACAACCCCATATACTAGCTCCTATTGGCAAATGCATGGCCTATCTCCAACTCCACAACTTACTTAAACCCATATCAATTGCATAAAGGTTTTAGGACAAGGTCTTACCCGAATAGTTGATGGTCTAGTGAATGATTTCCTTGAATCTCAAGATTGTGGGAAAGATCGATGATCAAAGCACTTGAGGATTCCTCCTCTCTCTCTCTCTCTCTAAAATAGTCATTTTAACCAGCCAAAACAACCCCAAAGTCATTTTATAGGAAATGGGTTCGGGATATAAAATCAGAAAATGGACCCTCTGAACTCAGTTATGTGGTTGCAAAGTACTGCGCAGATCAGGTCTATACCCCGCAAAATGGACCGCATAAATGGTCCCAAAAACTAGGTTGTTCGGGCTAGGTCTGCGGTCCATAGACCAGTTATACGATCGCATAATGCATCGCTGAAGTTTCCATCCGAAATTTTTCATGTTTAATCTGTGGCGAATCTGCGGAGTAGTTATGCGGCTGCAAAATGAACCACCAAAATACCATGTTCCGCAAAAATCATTCTTTCAATCCCCAACGCATTGCACAAACCAAACACGTTGGCCTACCTCGGTACCACGAATCCCCAGGTTCTTGGTAAAATTTTACGAGAACTTACATCCTCCCCCTCTTAGGATCATTCGTCCTCGAATGAGGAGTAGAGTCCGCCTAAAAGAATACCTAGTATAATTCATCTCTTTATTCCAACGTCCCAACCCCCAAATTTTGGCTAACTCCCACAACCATAACATATTTCAAGAGTCATCCAACATAAACCCGAGTGGCGCTTCTTACATATCAAACATTCCGGCTTATTGGTGCCAACAATCCTCTTTCGTCTCTTAGGTGCTCTAACCACATGATCTGGTGGCGCGGTAACATTAATAGGAACAAAAATACCTTACCTAGAAACTATTTCTTCCAATCCCTCTACGGCTCGACCCAAACTCCCAATGAACTCTCGTGCAATCTCCCCTAGATTCAATGGCGGCGTCATTCCCTCCTCGTTGCTTCAAATTTGTGGATTAATCATCGGGAAAATGAGACATGATGAGCAAATTAGCTTCCTATGTTGAGCTCCATCGCATGATCCGGAGGTTAAAAGAAGGGTGACATTCCTAAATGTCCATGTAGCATCCCAATTATTGATGTGGTGCACAACACACCGATAAGAAGGACTCTACTAGACACGGCTTCGAGACATCCTAGGGCACTTTAAAACCTCAGGCTCTAATACAAAGTTTTCCACACCCCGACCTCGCGGAGCGCGAGCGGCGTTCAATCGAGATACCCGGTCGAGAAAGCCTACTTGATGCCTGCTACCCAACCTTACCCATGATCAATATAAGAATCAATAACAAGAGATATAAGTGAGAAGAGTAAAGTGTTCCACATTGTTTTTCCATTAATCATAAGAGATTCATTCTTACAATTCCCCTTAATATCACAAGTTCATAATTACGAGAGAAAACATGTTTGCCAAATAACAACACTTCTAGTTCATTATCCAACATCAAACACCATCCACAACATATTTACGGAGCCTTTAAATACAACAGAAGAGTAGTATAGAAGTGCCTGCGACAAGGACCCGACTATACCTCAAAACACAAAGTACAACATCAAGTGACATAAGGCCTGAAACAGAGTAGGGCTCACCAAAACATGCTGAATAGAGAGTAACTGTTACCTAGGATCAAAGATGCCCGCTGATGAACCACCTTCATCCACTAAAGATGCAGCGCCCCCGGCAAAATGGACGTTAGTACATATGGAATAGTACTAGTATGTAAAGCTAAAAGTCCTCTTTCGTAATAGAATGTGAATATAAGAAAGGGAAAACTATGGAAGTGGCATGCAACAATAAATGATATCCAAATGCCAAGTTAAAACATAACAATTTCTCAAAATACGAAAATAATATATATCTTTGGTTGGGAGATCATTAGCACTGATATACCACTGTGTTTTAGCACGGAGTCTGATCACGCCCGATCTGCTAGGACATATCTCCATGAACAATGTGGATTGATAGGTGATACAAAAAAAAGGTGTTACCAAGAGTAGGAACCACCATGCGCAAGACATGGCATCCGATCTCCACCCGATCGGCTAGGCTGTCTTCCCACATGTACCTTGTGGGTCGACTTCATCACTTCCAATTCACAGCTATCATAAATATCATCCCAATTAAGGGGAATAATATCATCATATAAATATTTCAATCTCATCCCAAATAAGGGGAATAATCACAATTCACTCCTACACTGACACTTGTAGTTTCGGGTGTGGGCCGTTTTGACCCACCCTTCCTCGGTTCGCTAATGATACTCCCAAAAACATTTTGGTTTTGCACACAAGGGAAATAGAAGTACAAATACATTCACCTCATAACCTTTCACACCATATATAGCTTCATTAGTACTTTCAACCATTCACAACATCATTATTTCCTTTGCTTTATTGGCCATACGTATGATTCTTCTTTCGTGGCACGATGGTCGTATCTCATATTCCATACTTTCATTTCTTTACTTTCAAGGATCAAAATCATAAACATCAACATATAGAATATTTGAGAATTATAACTTTAAGTTCATTAATAATGAAGGCTTCAAACACAATAG
The DNA here is from genome assembly GCF_000390325.3 of Nicotiana tomentosiformis. Lineage (NCBI taxonomy): Eukaryota > Viridiplantae > Streptophyta > Magnoliopsida > Solanales > Solanaceae > Nicotiana > Nicotiana tomentosiformis. The sequence goes on along the minus strand of NC_090814.1, from coordinate 43,101,374 downwards.
ATTTCTTTCCAAGGTACGGAGCAAAATGACTCGCAATCGCAACACAAGTTAAAATCATAGATGAGTAATACACCATTTCTTTTTTAAATGCTCCTCAAGAAGGGCAATGCACAATTTTGACTCATGAGTAAATATGAATTTAAATCACATTGGAAGCTCTTACAAAGGAGATCATGATGATTTATGATTGAACCACAAATTCAAAGCATACGCTCTAGTTTCAACAACCATGGCCACATTTTATATCTCACTCTCACTTCTTTCACTTCCAAACATTGTCATAGTTTATCAGTAATAAAGGCATTTGGAAATAGATATTTGATAAGTAAATGAACAATAAGAGTCTTAACCACATTGGGTTTTCTTTCCAAGTTAAGCATAATAGACTTTCATTTGAAACACTAATTGAAGTCATAACATTTTAATACATAAACCATACTTGAACACATTATCAAAGAGGTCATAATAGGATAGGAACAATTGGAACATGTTTTGAGTATATGCATCTTTCAACACAATACTTACTCAGGATACTCAAATTTATTAGGAACAACGCGGAACATGGGAATTTGGAACTTGGGCCAATCATACTTGAAACTTACGGGAACATCATGGAATTCGATTCTATAAGAAAAGTTTATCCAACATACCTTGATTGAGCTTTCCTTAAGTTACTACAATGTCCCAACACTTCTAGCACTATCAATCTATAGGAAGATAGTGAAAATCGGATAATAATTAGAAGGATTCACATGGTGTAACTCTCTTAGGAATTTTGTCAAACACCTATTATGCATAATTGACTACAAAGCTCTACAATGGGAATCCCTTCCTCCCTTAACCAATTTCAACAAGAAACTACTCGATATAGTTCAACAATCCCATATACTACCTCCTATTGGCAGATGCATGGCCTATCTCCAACCCCTCAACATACATAAACCCATAACCTCTTTCATGAAAGCTTAGGAGAAAGGTTTACCCGGATAGATGATGGTGAAGTGAGTGATTCTCTTGAATCTTCAAGATTGGGATAAGGATTGATGATTAGAATAGCAAGATCTTCTCCCTCTCTCTCTAAGTTACTCTCACTTCTCTCTAAAATATTAGATATTTGCTTCAAAATGAGCCCCAAAGGATATTAATCAAAATGGGGTTGGGTTATAAAATAGAAAATGGACCCTCCGAACTCAACTTTACGGTCGCAGAGTGGACCACAGAATAGCTATGCAGCCCACACAATGGACCCCGAAAGTGATGCCAAAAACTGGGCTGGCCTTGACCAGTCTGCGGCCAGGTCTGCGGTCCGCAGACTAGTTATGTGGCCGCAAAATGGACCGCAAATTCACCCCCCAAATTTCTTCATGCTAAATCTGCGACAGAAGTGCGGACCTGCGAAACAGGTATGCAATCGCATAATGGACCGCAGAAACGACCTTCAAAATTCAGCGATGTTTCTGCTCAAATCCGCGATGGATATGCGGCCCGCGGAATAGATCTTCTTAACTACTACCTTCGTACACATTAGTCTACCTCTGCACCACAAAACCTCAAATTCCTTGGAGAATTTTTATAGGGCCTTATAATAGCACTTTCACGGAGGCAATCTCTTTATTCCTCAGCTTTCAGACTTACCTATCAAGAATGGCAATCAGAATATCCTCATAAGTCAATTATTCATTAACCTCAATAGCCTCGACCAAAACAATGAGTGTTGGGTCTTCAACTACCTTCTTTAACATAGATACATGAAATATCGGGTGCACCAATGACATCTCTGGTCGTAGCTCAACCCTGTAAGCCACCTGACCAATCCGTTGAATGATTTTATACGGCTCGATATACCTGGGACTCAGTTTCCCTTTCTTCCCAAATCGCATTATACCCTTCGTGGGGGAAACCTTCAAGAATACCTAATCATCCTCTTTGAACTCCAAATCCCTGCGATGCGCATCCAAATAGGACTTCTGGTGACTCTAAGAAGTTTTCAACCATTTCTTAATGACCTTAAACTTCTCCATGACCTGGTGCACGAGGTCTGGCCCTATCAACTCTGCTTCCCCAATCTCGAACCACCCAATGGGAGATCTACATCTCCTACCATATAGAGCCTCGAACGGTTCCATCTGAATGCTAGCATGGTAACTCTTGTTGTAGGCAAATTCTATGAGCAGAAAATGATCATCCCAGCTACCCTTGAAGTCAAGAACACAAGCGCACAACATATCCTTGAGCGTCTAAAAAGTCCGCTCTGTCTCCCCGTCTGTTTGTGGATGGAAAGCTATGCTAAGATTCACCTGAGTACCCAAACCTTGTTGAAATTTCTTCCAAAAGTTTGATGTGAATTGTGCCCCCGATCAGAGATGATAGAAACTGGAGTGCCATGCAACTAAAGTATTTCCTTGATATACAACTGAGCATATTGTTCTGCTATGTCGGTAGCCTTAATGTGTAAGAAGTGTGATAATTTCGTGAGTCGGTCCATAATTACCCAAATCGAGTCGAACTTGCGAGGCGTGCAAGGTAGTCCCACCACAAAGTCCATATTGATCATCTCCCACTTCCACATTGGAATTTCTATGTTCTGTTCCAACCCACCGGGCCTTTCGTGTTCAGCCTTCACTTGTTGACAATTTGGACATCTTGCCAAAAATTTTGCTACATTCCTCTTCATATCATTCCACCAGTAGACTTCCTTAAGATAATAGTACATCTTTATAAAGCCTGGGTGCACGAAATACCTAGAATTGTCAGCCTCAGTCATGATTCTTTCCCAGAGACCATCTACATTTGGAACACATAATCTCCCTTGGTATCTTAGTGTACCATCATCTATGCCAAGAGAAAAATCCATGGTCTTATGTTTATGAATCCCCTCCTTCAACTGCACCACCAATGGATCATCGTATTTCTTTTCCTTGACTTCTACAACAAGTGATGATTCAGCCCTATTTTGCACAGCCACCCCTCCTTCACTAGAATCCGCAAGATGAACTTCCAAGCTAGCCAACTGGTGAACTTCCTTGGCCAACGGCCATTGATGTGCCTCCAAGTGAGCCAAACTAGCCATGGATTTCTAGCTAAGATCATCCGCCACAACATTAGCCTTCCCCGGATGATGTAGAATATCAATGTCATAGTCCTTGCGTAACTCAAGCTATTTTCTTTGCCACAGATTCAACTCCTTTTGTTTGAAAATATATTGAATGCTCTTATGGTCCGTGAATATATCCTCATGGACCCCATACAAATAATGACGCCAAATCTTCGTGCAAACACCACCGCCGCAATTTCTAAGTCATGTGTTGGATAGTTCTTCTCATGCTTCTTGAGTTTCCTAGAAGCATAAGCAATCATCTTGCCATGTTGAATCAATACACACCCAACTCTGTTTCTTGAAGCATCACAATATACCACAAACCCATACGTACCCTCCGGTAAGTTCAATATCGGAGCCGTAGCCAATCTTGACTTCAACTCTTGGAAGCTCTTTTCGCAAGCATCTGACCATTGGAATTTAACCGCCTTCTGCGTCAATTTAGTCAATAGAGAGGTAAAAGTGGAGAACCCCTCCACAAACTTCCTGTAATACCCATCTAAGCCCAAGAAACTACGAATCTCTGTTGGAGTTGTATGTCTAGGCCAATTCTTTCCAGCTACTATCTTCTGAGGATCAACCTTGATTCCTTCATTAGAGATGACATAACCTAATAACGTGACAGATTCAAGCCAAAATTCACACTTTGAAAACTTTGCATACAACTTGTGCTAATACAAAGTCTGCAGAACTGCCCTGAGATGATAGGCATGGTCCTTTCGACTTTGTAAATATACAAGAATATCTTCAATGAACTCTGTCAAAAAGGAGTCGAGAAAAGGCTTGAAGACTCGATTCATAAGGTCCATGAAAGTTGTCAGGGCATTCATCAGCCCAAAAGACATCACCAAAAATTCAAAGTGCCCATACCGGGTCCCGAAAGCTATTTTCCGAATATCCTGCTCCCTGATCTTCAATTGGTGATACCCCGATATTAGGTCAATCTTGGAGAAATACTTAGCACCCTACAATTGATCAAATAAGTCATCTATCTTTGGCAGTGGGTACTTATTCTTGATCGTGACTTTGTTGACTTGCCGATAGTCAATACACATTCTTAGCGACCCATCCTTCTTCCTTACAAAGAGAACCGGTGTGCACCAAGGCGACACACTTGGCCGGATGAAACCCTTCTCTAATAAATCCATCAATTTCTCCTTTAGTTCCTTCAATTTTGCCGGCATCATTCTGTAGGGTGGAATGGATATGGGCTTCATTCCTGGCATCACATCGATCCTAAAATCAATCTTCCTTTCTGGTAGGATCCCAGGGTGCTCCTCGGGAAAGACCTCCGGAAATTCGTTCACAATTGGCACATACTCAAGTGTAAGTGCCTCGGCATCAGTGTTCGTAACCCAGACTAAATGGTAAATACACCTTTGTTGATCATCTTCGTGGCCTTAAGGTATGAAATAAACTTACCCTTCAACACTACATCATCCCTCTTCCACTCAATAACTGGCTCATTTGGAAATTCAAACCTAACGGTTCTTGTTCGGCAATCAAGCTTGAAAAAACATGAATAAAGCAAGTCCATCCCCATTATCACATCAAAATCAACCATCCCTAATTCAATGATATCGGCCATGGTGTCTTGACCACGCACCGTGACAATAGAGATTCATTCTTACAATTCCCCTTAATATCACAAGTTCATACTTACAAGAGAAAACATGTTTGCCAAATTACAACACTTCTAGCTCATTACCCAACATCAAACACCATCCACAACATGTCTACGGAGCCTCTAAGTACAACAGAAGAGTAGTATGGAAGTGCCTGCGACAAGGCCCCGGCTATACCTCAAAACACAAAGTACAACGTCAAGTGACATAAGGCCCGAAACAGAGTAGGGCTCACTAAAATCTGCTGAATGGAGAGTAACTGCTATCGAGGATCAAAGATGCCCGCTGATGAACCACCTGCATCCACTAAAGATGCAGCGCCCCCGGAAAAAGGGACGTTAGTACATATGGAATAGTACTAGTATGTAAAACTAAAAGTTCTCTTTCGAAATAGAATGCCAATATAAGGAAGGGAAAACCATGGAAGCAGCACGCAACAATCAATGATATCCAAATCCCAACATTTCTAGCGCTATCAATCTATAGGAAGATAGCGAATATCTTATAATAATTATAAGGATTCACATAGTGTAACTCTCTAGGGATTTTGTCAAACACCTATTATGCAGAATTGACTACAGAGCTCTACAATGGTAATCCCTTCCCCCCATTAACCAATTTCAACAAGAAACTACCCGGTATAGTTCAACAATCCCACATACTACCTCATATTGGCACATTCATGGCCTATCTCCAACCTTACAACATACTTAAACCCATAACCTCTTGCATGAAAGCTTAGGAGAAGGACTTACCCGGATAGATGATGGTTTATTCAGTGATTCTCTTGAATCTTCAAGATTGGGACAAGGGTTGATGATTAGAATGGCTAGGTCTTCTCCCTCTCTCTCTATGATACTCTCACTTCTCTCCAAAACACAGATATTTGCTTCAAAATAAGCCCCAAAGGCTTTTAATCAAAATAGGATCGGGTTATAAAAATAGAAAATGTACCCTCTGAACTCAACTTTATGATCGCAGAGTGGACCGCAGAGTAGCTATGCGGCCCCCAAAATGCACCACGAAAGTGATGCCAAAAATAAGGCTAGCCTGGACTAGGCTGCAGCTAGGTTTGCGGTCCACAGACTAGTTATGCGGCTGCGAAATGGACCGCAGAATCTCACTCCAAATTTCTTCATGCCAAATCTGAGGCAGAAGTAGGGATGAAAGTTTACACATAGATTTGGGGCTGGTCTTCATCGTGTTCGCATCTGCTTCTACGCGTTCACGTAGTGTTTGGGATGAGCTGGGTAGGATGCTAGTTACCTCTTCGCATTCGTGATGTTGTTCCCGCGATCGCGTAGTTCTGTTAGCCTTGTGTATCGCGTTCGCGAGGGTGTTTCTATGACCGCGTAGTGTGTTTTAGGGGCAGTGTATTCTTCTTCTTCGCGATCGCGATGGTAATTCTGTGATCACGATTCATTAATTCGTCCAGTGATTATAAGTACTCTATTTTGGGGGGTTTCGGCCATTTTATCATATTCGGAGCTATGGAGCTCAGATTGAAGTGTTCTCTCCTCGGTTTTGATTATATTTAATGAATCTATCTTCATTTTAGGCAATTGGTTGATGATTTCAAAAGAAAAATTTGGGGTTTTTGTCTAAAATTTCATAAAGTGAATTTTTGAGTTTTGACAACTGAAACTAGTATGGTTGGACTCGTAATTGAATGGGTTGTCAAATCTTGTGAGTTTTGTCAGGTTCCAAGGTGCGAGCCCGGGTTTGACTTTTGGGTTGACTTTGGCTTTTGATTAATGATTCGACCTTTATCGATTGGGTTTGTTTCCTTAGGAATTATTTGGTGTATTTGAGTTACTTTTGGCTAGTTTCGAGCCGTTCAAGGGTTGATGCGCGCGAGATGGCATTTCTAGAGTATTGTTTGGCTTGTTCGGTATTGGATTTGGCTTGTTCGAGGTAAGTAACACTTTTAAACCTGGTGCTGAGGGTATGAACCCCTGAATAAACGTGTTATGTGTTTGGTGTTGAGGTGACGCACATGCTAGGTGACGGACGTGTGGGCGTGCACCGTGTGAATTATGACTAGATTAATTTTGTGGTTCTGTGTAGTGACCTAATCTTGTTTCTATCCATGAAATTACTACATTCTAGAGTAATTGAACCGTGATCCATGTAAGAAACCATGTTTAGGCTATATGCTTATCCTATTGGGACCCACTAAGGTCATTTCTGTTGTTGAGTCATTTACTTAAATTGCAATTACATACTCATTCATTACATATCATATCTCAGTCTCTGTTATTATTTGTCTCACATCATATTATCATTATTTGGGCCGATTGGCATGAGATTTGTGAGGTCGAGAGACTGGAGAGATTGATGACTGAGTGAGGCCGAGGGCCTGATTATGAGGATGTTTATGGGATCAGGTTGCACGCCGCATCATGCTTTATTGATTCATGACATGATTAGCTTATATTAGCGCTTGGGCAGGATCCTCCTCTCTGGAGTCTGACTTACCAGCAGTGAGTGCAGGTACCTACTGAGTGCGAGTGCGAGTGTGAGTGCCGAGTGCGAGTGTCGAGCGATTGTGAGGACTGAGTGACTGTAATGACTGAGAGAATGTAAGGACTGAGTGACTGTGAGGACTGAGTGACTAGGAGGAATGAGTGAATTGATACTCCGAGAGTATGCATATGATTTTGTCACAGTGTTGCATTATAGTTGGCATGCATACTTGGCATGTAGGCATTGAGATGCATTTTCCTCATGCGGTACGGCATTGCGACATTCATGACTTCACATGCACAAGCACATGTAGGCGTAGAGATGTACTTTCCTCATGCCATCTGATAATGAAACATCTTATCTGTTATCGAAAGTTGTTTTTGGAAAAAATCAGAGTTTTCAGATTTACTCATATTTTGGTGATTTTGGTGATTTCGGTGAATGATTTGGGATTTACTGTTATATTTGAAAAGCATGCCTATTTTTTGTAACTTTGAGTTATTACTTGTACTACTTTATTAATATTGTTACGAGTTGTTCCTGGCTGTTGGTGTTGGACTCTGACCATTGTCCAAGCTCGTCACTACTTTCAATCTAAGGTTAGTTATTTTAATTATTGAGTACATGGGGTCGGTTGTACTCATTCTATACTTCTACACCTTGCGTGCAGATTTTGGATGCTGATGTTGTTGTGTATGGCGGGAGCTGGCATTAAAGACGTACATGTGTTTCGGTCATAGCTGCCTCTTGTTCTTGGTAGCTTTAGAACTATTAATTTGTTCATGTAAATTTCAAATAGATTGTAAACTCTAAATCTTAGCAGCTCATGATTTGTACTACCAATCATTGGGAAGTGTATAAAAGATTAGTTATATTATCATTATTTCTCTCAGTAAATCTTAATTAAATTGGATTGTTGCTAATTGGCTTACCTAGCGGGTTGAGTTATGTGCCATCACGACTAGTTGGACTTTGGGTCGTGAAAAATGGTTGTATCTTCAGTTTCATCATCATTATTCTTTATCCAGAGGTCAAATGCAGTGACCTGTTGACATTAGGGTTTAACCGCTGGATCGAGGGCTTCAACAGTCGACCTTTCTCATGCTCAGGTAAAAGATATCTACTGTTTTCCCCTCTTTCTCTTCTGATTTCACCTCTATGCTATCATCATCCTACCTTCGTCACTATCCACTATCGATTTTGAATCTGACCAGAACCCTAAGTGACTTGAATGCCACTATAAATAGGGCATTCAATGTTCTCACCTAACAGACATGAATACACTTAACAATACTGGCAAAAACATAGAAAGAATTAAAAAAGTTCAAGTTTTCAGCTAAGTATTAAGTTCTTGTAGCTTCTCCCTAATTTCTCTTTTTCTCTTTTCATTCCTGCTCGAGTTTGATCCTTATACATGATTTGTTTTGGGTTTAGACTCCTAAACGGCAAGCATACGACTCTTGCTTGGTTTATTGCTCTGCAAAAGGTTAGTGTACACTGACCCTCTCCCTATCTTTGATTGACTGTACTATTTTTTGTTTATGATGTTTTCTCTATTGATTACCCTCCGTTTATGATGTATATTAGTAACTTATAATTGTGTTTATTATGTTCAATTTTCCTATGCTATCTTCACTGATTGAGTTGATTATTTCCTGATGAGTTATGATCAATTTGGTACTGCTGACCAACTTGTATTTTTAATAAACTTCATCTCCTTTAACATAACTAGACAAATATTTTCTGTAATGATTGATATAAGCCCCGCTAAACCTTTGTCACTAGCTAAGCTAAAATCTTGTGATAATTTTATGTATGCTCTATCTCTGTCAGTTAAATAACAACTAGATTACCATGATTAATTTAATTGAACTATGCTTTTAGACCCCTGCCAATAGCCTGTTAAGAGTTCATATTTGTTGCATGGTTCTGTATTGATCCTTGCATTAGTAAAGTTATACCATACCGTTTTGATTCAATAAAAGTGATCCTCATCATAGTTCATGTCATATCTTTGACCTGTTTGCTTTGACTGAATAATTTGTTATTGAAACCATGCATGTTGTATACACTTAACAATTCATATAAATCTTTCATTATAACTTATGTAATGAACTCATTAGCATAGTCATCACACTGTCTGCTCATCTGATATGTCCTTATTTATGACATGAAACTCTGTAGAAACCTCACTGTATGCTGGTTGAGTAACTCACATGACCTCAGTGCTTGTGCTTGTCCGGTGATGTTCATGAACCATTACATGCTTTTCACTTGAGAAAGTTTCATGCTTAAACTACTATACTCTTCATTTGGAAACTGATCTATAGAATAAGAAAGTTAAACCCTTTTATGCCTTAATAACTTAACAACTTGAGTAACATAGGATCTAAAATTGAAGTTTACTGGAAACATGATCTCTCATAGACTTAAGTAAACTCATTAAGACTTTTTATTTCCTGTATTCATCCACTAAGAATGGACATACCTACCCACTGCCCCATATCTGGTTGATATCCTTGTCTATAAAGATTCAATTATGAACCTGAATTAGTTTGAGAACTTGATAGACTAGATGGCATGCTACTAAGTTTAAACTAGATTAAAATTGACTTTCCTACCTACATCGATGTCTCTGCTGGTTTTTTTTACCTTTAGGGAGCCTGGACAAGGTTGTTAGTGTAGGTGTTTAGTGGAGTAAGGACTCAATCATGTACATGCTTACTTTTGATTGTTCTAAAGATAACTTAAATGCTTGTTGAAGTGCTCTGAACCTAGTTAAAGATCCTAAAATGTTGAACCCCATTAGGACTAATGAAATTAATGTATATGTCTTCCCTATAACTTACCAATACTTAGATCATTTAACCAGGCACTTCAAAACTTGAATTGGTTTACTGATAATCTGCCACTAATTCTCCTTGTTTTACATCTGCGTGATAACCTTCCTAAGTATCTTAATGTATGATGTAAATAAGTTTAAGGTCATTGATATCACTAGATACGGCAAGTTTACTTGCAGTGGCTTACCTTCATATTTTAGGTTCTGATCCTAAAGTTAATGTTGTAATTCTAATCTGCTCATATTCTTTCACTCCATGGATAATATCCTCTATAGTTTCTGTTGAAATTTTGAGTGTCTGAACCCTTGTGTTTGTTGCTGCTTTCATGTCAATTACTAAGTTAATACCTCATTCGTGTCTAAACCTTTGATGAAGAGTAAATGTGGGTGGTTAGGGGTATTTGGAGTGGAACATGGTTTGTGGTTAAGATGCCCTTCCCTAACACAAGCACTTCTCGGGGTCCATGAGACCCTTGTGAACTCTGAAGTGCCAGGTGTCCAAAGGGGGATTTTGTCCATGAATAAGGTTTTACTCTAAGTCTTTGATCATTGACTCTTATTAATCCTCCTAGGATTAACACAAATAAAGTTGGTATCACGACCCCAATATTTCTCAGTAGGATGTCCTAATTGCACCGAGTCACTAAGACTAGGTAAGCATGAAACTAAATTTTTTATAGTAAACCAATAATCCCGAGTGCAATACAATACCCAAAACCGGTAGTACAAGTCATAAGCTCTACAGAGTTTAATAGAACAAATCTTCTAAGTACAACTGTACCGGAATAGATATAGACAGTACAAGTACAATATCAGAAGGTGACTCTGAGGCATGCGAACGCGACGACAGGTATACCTTGAGTCTCCACAGCAAAACTTGAACAACTAGCTAGTGATCAACCAACTCCAAAGTACCTGGATCTGCACAAAAATGTGCAAAAAGTGTAGCATGAGTAAACCACAGTGGTACCTAGTAAGTATCAAGACTAACCTCGGTAGAGTAGTGACGAGGGACAGTCAAGACACCTACTAGACTATACAACTTGTACAAGAATGAATGTGAACTAACAGGGAAACAATGTTAATATAAAGCTAAGCATTGTTAAGATAACAAAATAATACTCGCAATAAAACATTAGAAACAACGATTAGCAATAGGGAACAAACAGGTAATAATGCCGTAGAGTAATCAAAACACAATGTAATTCCGATGAAACCAAATAAATAGAACAAGTAAAACCTCAATAAAAGCAACCAGCTTTCACACAAGAATCATTCAAGGATTTTCCCGAGGTACCTCACCTCATAGTCACATTTCACGGGACCCAATTCATGAACCCAAATCACTTGGAATTTGGTTCCCCCATCACAATTCACAACTGCATGGACGACTCATGTGCCAAGAAGGTGACAATATCTCCTATCCGGACAGACAACTCACGTGCCAATAATAACAATGACTCATGACCGCACGGACAACTCACGTGCTAATAGAATAACTCTCACACAGAAGGAAAGTAAACGAGAGTACATATAAATGATCAATATCATCAGGATTCATCTTCTTAAATAGAAATGGGTGATTAATTATGTGTGCTTGTGCAAGTGTTCTATCACAACTCAAGTCAACAAGTAAGAGTAGAGACAACGAATGGCACATAGGAACTAATCACCACAAAATGTACAATGTATAACTCACAAAAGTTAGGCACACAACTACACAAATATCGTCAATAACAATGCCACCAGGCCATCACAAGTCATCACAAATCATTCCCCGACATAGCCCACATTATCTCGCCACATGCACAACAATAAAGTAAATGTCTGCCTTGTCTCACCGCACGCGCATAAGAATATTCCCACCTTGTCTCGCCACATGCGCAAACCCACATATATACCCCGCCTTGTCATGCCGCATGTGCAAATATCAATAATAACAATAGCACGGACAACTCACGTGCGAACACCCCGATAATCCTCTCAATAATATCACGCGTGCCACAAACATAACAACACAATATAAGGTCTTTCACCACATGTGCCCATATGCCATAACTTTTCCTCAAAACAATTTCAATACCAAAACCACGCATAGCCCTTGGCTCAACAATACTGAGTACAAAAACAACAACAACAACAATAACATGAGAGTACAACAAGTAAACCAAAACAAGAACTTCAGAACACAAAGAAATGGAGGAACAAGCTCATAATGAAAGACATAACAGGGAATAATAGTTTCAATAAGAAAATATCAACAAGGGGAGAGATAATGTGCAATAATAATTCCACATAAGTACAACTCGACGATAAGAGAGATAGCATGAATCAATGACTCCAAATAAGGATAAGTCAACAATGAAAGGGATAACAAAACTTCTATTAAAGTTAAGTAATTACGAAAAAGACAACGATAACTTCAATTAAGGTTAAGCAATTACGGAAAAGACAACAATAACTTCAATTAATGTTAAGCAATTACAAAATAGACAATATGGCAATAAAATAGGCGACAACTTCAATTAAGGCACATAAGAGTTTATTGTCAACAAGGGTAGAACATGAATCAATCAACTCCAAATAAGACACATTAGGGTAAATTTAGTAAATGGAGGATTTAATGTGATAAGACAACTTCATTTTTAATGGACAAAAGAACCTAAAATGGTCAAATTCCCACAAATAAGCCCGAGTATGTGTTTGTTACCTCGCGTACACGGCCTTCACATGACACAATTAGCACAATTGACTCAAATCCTAAGGGATAGTTCCCCCACACAAAGTTAGGCAAGATACGTACCTCAAAAAAGCTAGACCGATACTCTAAAATGACCTTCTCGCGTGAAACAACCTCCGGACGACTCAAATCTAGCCAAAGTAACTTAACATCATAAATAAAAATCATAGGAAACGATTTCGGATAATAAAGAATCGATCTTGAAAGAGAAATAAAAAGTCAACTCTGAGCACGTGTCTCGGAAACCGACCAAAATTACCAAATCCAAACACCCATTCGATAACAAGTCCAACCATACAAGAAATACTCAAATCCGACCTCAAATATCCTTTCAAATCTCCAAACTTTCGTCTAAGAAGTTTTCACAATTTTCCCCCAAATTTTCAACTTAAATCACTAATTAAATGATGAAAATAATAATGGATTCATGAAATATAATAAGATTCGGGTAAAGAACACTTACCCCAATGAATTTCCTGAAAAACCCACGAAAGATCGCTAATAACCGAGCTCCCTAGGTCCAAAAATGAGTAATGAAATCAAACCCTCGAATTTAAACCTTTCTGTCCAGCACTTCCGCTTTTGCGGACTCCGAATCGCATATTTGAAGACGCACCTGCAGAATATTCATCGCAGGTGCACAAATGGCAAAAATCTCAGATGGCCGCACCTGCGCCCCAAGGCACCGCACATGCGGTGTCGCTTCTACGAACCAAGAAGCGCACCTGCGAAGACTTGCAATCATCTCACGTCCGCACCTGCGCCTTCCCTCTCACGCCTACGAAGCCACATTTGCGGGAATGACATCACAGATGCTAAAAACCCCAGATCCCAACCATCTCGCTTATGCACCTTCATCTCCGTACCTGTGACCATCGTACCTGGGCCCAGTGGTCCGCAGGTGCGACCACACCAGAACTCTGCCAAAACTAACCTCACCCAATATGATCCAATTGATCCGAAACTCGTCTGAAACATACTCGGGGCCCCCCAGAACCCCGTCCGAATATGCCACCAAGTTCCATAACATAACGCAGACCTGCTCGAGGCCTCAAATCGCATCAAACAACATCAAAATGATAAATCGTACCACAAATCGAACTTAATGACCTTATGAACTTCCAAATTCTACAACTCGAGTCGAAACATATCAAATCAACCCGGAATGACGCCAAACTATAGTCAACTCTTACCGCTTAAGCTTCTAAAACAAGAATCATCCTTCTAAGCCAATCCTGAAACATCCGAAAATCGAACTCGACCACACATGCAAGTCATAATACACAATACGGAGCTACTCGAGACCTTAAGCCACCGAACGGAACGCTAATTTCCAAAATGACTGGTCGGGTCGTTATAGTTGGTTTCACTGCACTCTTTAGCTTTACTTACTTAATGAAGTTTTTATTGTGCCTTACATTGATTTCACTAAATATCTCTTATTCTTTCATATGCATGTTTGAAATGGGCATGTTGAGATCCTTGGAACTCAGGGCCAAGTTCTAGTCTGGGATGCCTTTCGCTAGATGGACTCTGTTGTTGCGCATAAAGTCTGATGGGCCTGAATTTCCATCGGCCGAACGTCCAAAGTACAGCCCTTTCCTTCCTCTTACATATTTAGACAATAATCATTGTTAGTTAGTTATTCTGTGAATGTGTTTATTGGAAGCTAACAATGCTATTAAATATTATTCGATGCTTTGCTTGTTTAGGAGACACAGGCAAACCAAGGCCCATAGGTAAAAAATCCAAATTTGAAGTTATGTTCGCCTTAACACTTCAATGCTTTGATCACTTAATTTCTTAACCAATAAAAAGATTTTGTCTTGTTATCGCCAACCATTTTCAATAAGGTTTGGGTTCGAACTGATTTGAAAAGCGAAATGACTTCTCTTTGAAAAGATCAGAATCAAAAGCATAATCATAAGGATAATTCTTCAAGAAAAAAATAATACCAAACATAGCCGGTGATTGCAAACTAAACAAACCACAATGAGTTTCAAAAATAGAACTTCGATTGTGACTAATTTTCCAAAAGAGGTATACCCATCTCAACCTATGGTATATTTTCTAGTGGACTTCTGTTTTTTTTTTTTTGCCAAATTATACATAAACATTCAAACTTTCCTTCAAAAAATATAGAAGTCCTTTACAAGATTTTCTTCTTAATTTTGTAGGCATAAACATCTCCAAAGGATTTTCAAGAATATAAAACCTTAAAATCTATAACTCCTTTTTTCAAGGAACATACACAATCCTCTTTACAAAACAGTAGATTTTTAAAACTAGACATAGACTATTTGACAGACCTTAAGAACTTGACCAAACATGATATAGACATTCCTTCCTCAAACCTAGCCTAAGTTTAAGGAGCCACCTCGGGTAGATTCTAAGGGATGCCTAACACTTTTTCTTTAGAATAACTAGAACCTTTACCCAAACTCTCACCGGTTAGTGGTCCATTAGGATATTAATTTTACAAACCCATGGGTACCCTAATATACCTTAAATATTAGGTGCCAACTCACTTTTATCAATATCAAAAGAACCACTAGTTGAATCTTGTATTGACCTGTGCAAAATAGGGTACAACAACATGGCGACCATGCTGGGATGTTACACTTAGTTTCTGATGTTAGCAGACTTAGGCTAGATCTGAAATTTGGGGATGTTTATTTATATGATACTTTAACTGTTCTTAATTTTGCAAATATGTGTTTACTTGTCTTACTTGTTTGTATTTCTATAACATGTCAAACATGTACTTATTTGCATCCTTTTAATATTACTACTGCTGCCACAATTATCTATTACCGCTTTATACATTGTCATCACATTTTTTCTATCGAGTCTTGGCCGTACATAATAACACAAATATGACATGTGAGGGTTGTATTTTACACCCATCTGAACTTTCTTTCAAAACTCTTTAGTTTCAGAGAACGTCTTTGTCAGGTCAACTAACATAACGTCTCACATTTATTCAGTCTAACTCTAAAACTAGGAAACACTCTACTCTAGCAAACATAGGTCATACTACATAAACCTTAGGTGAGTCAGTCCTTGGTATTCACTCACGATTAAGAAATTCAGCTTAATGTCAACGGGTCATGCACCCAACGACATGCCTTTTGTGGAACGACGAACCAATCCAGATAAGAAGCTAAAGATTTGGATCAAACACTTACCAAACCTTTTTACTTCTTTTGATGGAAATCAACCACCACGTCCCCGAAACTAACATGGTCATGGGTGCACCACCCAAGCTGTAATAGTGGTGAAGAAACATTCACCGAGAGCATAGGGATGAGATCAGAAAATATCTGGGATCACTGCCTGTCTTGATGAACATCCTGACAAAGTCCTTACCAGGCTGCTAATAGAGTTTTGGGACCCAGCTAAGGTGGTCTCCAAGTTTGTCGATTGTGAATCGGCACCAACACTGGAGGAAATCACTAGCTTCACGGAGTTACCATTTGCTGAGCAGAAATGAATACTACTAGTTATCATGCCTGACCACAGGTTCCTTCATGCATTGGGTCTAACAAATAATAGAAACTTGAGAAACGTTGAAGAAGGATGGGTGAGTTTGCAACAACTGTTCGACAGATTCAGACACCGGGAAAGTTGCGAGTAGCACCTTGAAGAATTTCAATGCGATCAAGCAGCATGGGAGAGTCTCCGCCCCCTAACCTTTTCTCTGGCATTGTTGGGATTATTAGTTTTCCCACAAAGAAAAGTAAGAATCAACATCAACATGCTACCCCTGTTCTTGGCAACCTTTCAAGAAAATCTGCAAGTCACCCTTGTTTCCATGATATTGGCAGAGACATTCTGGGCACTGTCAGTATGTTCTAGAGGATATGATTTTTTCTAAGGCTGCAACTTACTACTCCAGATATGGGCCACAGAATATTTCATTCAGAGGGAGTCAATTCTTGATTATTTTGTGGGCATCAGTAACATGATCACGAGCCATAACTAAAGGATGAGACACTGGGTTACATAGCATGGGCAAGAGGAGTGGCGAGATATGTTGACCCATATGAGTGGAGATTTTGTGAACTTGAAACTTTCATGGGTAAGTGACATGTCAATCTTGAGGAGCCCGATAAAGTACTTCATCGATTTAGCGATACTTGAAGGAATTCAGTCGCATGCACCTCTGAGGGCTCTAAGGCAATTTGGTCTGATTCAAGATGTGTCCCTCTTGTCAAGGAAAACTTTGTATGAAGATGATTACAATGGACGAATTCCAATCCCGAGGGTGATGAGGCTTCAAGATGAATGGAACAACTTGATCATGATGCCAATGGGGCAGAATTCCTTGTGCACGCCTGAGTACTTCGTGTGGATCAACGAGGAGGATGCGTTGGCCCGACCTAGCAACAAAGGATTGACCGGATTGGAGGATGCAGCAGCAGCTCTACAGATATATCACAAGATTTTGCCCCACTATATCAGTACCACCGCCATGCATCAACAGGCGGTTCTAGTGTCGGTCGACCACATGTTGTCGCCATTAAAGGACTAAAACTAGGTAATTGAGTACATATAGATTGAGTCAGAAACAAAGTCGAAGGAGGATCCCGAGGAAGAACCAGAGTACAACAATGACGAGGAAGAAGAGGAAGTTGAAGAGGACATTGAGGAGGAACCTGAAGAAGAAAGCTTGGGAGGTGACTCTGGGACGATTTTTAAGTGGCTGGTTGATTTCCCTTTATCTTGTACCCCCCCTTTTTCATTTCCCTAAGAGCGAGCCTATGAGCCCATGTAGCTTTTTTGAACTTTGAAAACAATGTTGTAACCACCGCTCCCATCTATTTTAATCCAAACCCTATCAATGAAAACTAAAATTTGCTCCGGATCGAAATGTGTCAAAATCTGATTGTTCGTCAAACATTTCGCGACATAGGCCTACCTCCAGCAAAGAGATGTCCCTCATATTTTAGGAAATGCGCTTATCTGAATACATGAATTAATTACTCTATGCACTCATATTTGTGCAAATCTCTGAAACAAACTTTTACTTTTCCTAATTTTCTCGCTTTATTATTTTATTTTATCCCCAAAAATAGAGGTTGGTTATTGTTGATACAAAAAACTGGCTGAGCCACCATACAATCTGAGATCCAAGGGAACGACGCCTGCAACCGATGACCCACCGGAAATGCTCTTGTAATAGCTGACAACCCACAGCAATCAGGGGAAAAGGACGATACCCGAAATGATGAACACATTTTTAGAATGGCGCAGGAAATGGAGTCATTGAGAGAAGAAGTACAGTATATATGAGAGCTGGCACATTGGGCCATGATGACGCTTTCTCAAACACCCCCTTCCCTTCCTTAGATTCAATCCCTGATCATTTCCCTTTAGCAACTCGACAAACAACCAGTACCCCAACTGTTGGACCAGTTGAGTTCCCAATATTGTTTCAAGTGATGGACATTTCGTCTTCGTACAACCTGTTACTGGGAAGGCCCTGGATACATATGGTAGGGGTAGTTCCTTCCACGCTCCACCAATGTATGAAATTCGAGTGGGATTACCAAGAGATTGTGATATATGGGGAGTGGAGCTGGTTAGCTTACCTAGAGCATGTAGTCCCTTTCATAGAAGGATTAGATGGGGTCACGTTTCATGTGGTCGAGATCATGCAAGCACAGCAAATGGAAAAGAGCGAGCAGAACCATGATATGCAGTCACCGTACAAGATGAAGATGGAAATGCAAGAGATGATGAAGTATAGATACCGCAGGGATCGGGCTGGGAGCCCGATCAGATGGGATAACAGAGCCAATTGAACCAAAAGGACATAAAGGTACAACTGGCTTGGGGTATCAACCTACAACTGGAAAGACCTATAACAGCAACCCTAGGAAGAAGGATTTTGTACCAGAGCATCTTCCGGGCCTGTGTCAAAGCTCACCACCAGAGGATGACATCATTGATGGAACAGGAAGATTGTTCATGACTATGATCGAGGAATATAGCGGCGAAGCTGATATCAAGACACCGACTATTCAGGATGCCAAACGAGGAAAGACCTTGCAGAATTGGACCGCCAGTCCATCTCTGGTTTGCCGGGAGTCTTGTAATCAAATCGATAACAACCCGCATTTTGTGATTGTGACATATAATGAAACCCTTGAGCAAAATGATCCAGACTACGAAGAGCACGATGAGAGCATGATGCCTGAGAACCTCCCGCAAGAGATCGAGAAGCTAGAGAGCTAGAAGAAGCCCAACCTTGAAGAAACAAAAGTAATTAACTTGGGAAGTGAAGAAGACATGAAAGAAATGTGAATCAGCATCAATATGAAGATGGAACAGAAGAAAGAATTGGTAGAGCTCCTCCAACAATACATCGATATATTTGCTTGGTCATATGATGACATGCACGGATTAAGTACCGACATCGTCTCGCACCGATTACCTACCGATCCTGCCAGGCCACCTGTCAAGTAGAAACCTAGAAATTTCAAGCTAGATTTGAGTCTAAGGATAAAAGAAGAAGTCACCAAGCAAATAGAAGAGAATGTGGTAAGGGTCACCAATTATCCTGCATGGTTGGCAAACATTGTACCGGTACCGAAGAAGGATGGGAAGATTAGGATACGTGTACTATCAAGATCTCAAAAAAGTTAGTCCAAAGGATGATTTTCCTCTACCAAATATTCATATCCTTATCGACAATTACGCGAAGCACGAATTGCAATCGTTCATGGATTATTTTGCCTGATACCACCAGATTCTGATGCATGAAGAAGACACGGAGAAAATAGCATTCACCATGCCATGGGGAGTTTGATGCTATAGGGTCATGCCATTTGGTCTCAAGAATGCCGGTACTACCTATAAGAGGTCCATGATGACCCTGTTTCACGACATGATCCACAAGAAAATTAAGGTATATGTGGATGATGTCATCATCAAGTCTCGAAAGAGTGCAGATCATTTGAGTGACTTAAAGATGTTCTTTAAACAATTTTGGAGGTACAGTTTGAAGTTGAATCCCGTGAAGTGTGCATTTGAAGTCCCTGCAGAAAAACTATTCGGATTCATCGTCAAAAGAAAAGGGATAGAGTTGGATCCCTCAAAGATAAAGGCTATTCAAGACTTGCCTCCACCCAAAAGCAAGAAGGATGTGATGAGCTTTCTCGGTATACTCAACTACATAAGCATGTTCATAGCCCAGTCAACAGTAATCTGTGAGCCAATTTTCAAATTGTTGAAGAAAGACGCTGCTACAAAGTGGACAGAAGATTGTCAGAAAGCTTTCGACAAGATCAAGGAGTATTTGTCGAATCCACCAGTGTTAGTTCCTCCGGAACCAAGGAATCCGCTATTACTATACTTGTCCATTTTGGATAATGCATTCGGATGCGTGTTGGGACAACACGACAAAACTGGAAAGAAGGAGCAAGTTATCTATCACCTTAGCAAGAAATTCCATCTTTGGTTTTAGAATTTAATTAATGAATGAAAGTGAAGAAATGGAGGATTTTAGTAAAAACTTCCTAAAGTGAAAATTAAGGATTTGAAGGTCGAATCGAGCTCGAAATTGGATGAAATTAGTATGGTTGAACTCGTAACTGAATGGGTATTCGAAATTTGTAAATTTGACCGAGTTTCAAGGTACGGGCCTGAGGTTGACTTTTTTTCATTTTCATAAAGATCGAAACTTTATAGTTTGATGTTGTTTCCTACTATATTATTTGTTCATATTAAGTTATTTTTGACTAGATTTGAGTCGTTCGGAGGCCGATTCACGAAGGAGGAGCTTCTTGGGGCATTGATTTACGCGTTTTGAGGTAAGTAACACATCTAAATTTGGAATTGAGGGTATTTAACCTTAGAAATTAAGTTATATGAAAGGTATTGGGGTGATGTATGCGCGAGGTGAGGGGCGTGTGTACGTGCACCGGTGTGTTCCTGATTTGAGTTGGCTTTTAGACTATTACCGACAACTATGTTGCTATCAAGCATTATTATACCCGTGTTTTCCCTACTTGTTTGGTTATTTGAACTGTGATTCATGTTAGACATTATTTCTAGGCTACGTGCTATTTATTTGAGACTTGATAGGGTTATACTTGCCATTTCTGAGCTATTTGCCTTATTTGTACACATGTTTTCAGTCCTATGACATATCTGTTTATGATATCTATGTCTTAGTAGTTCTTATTTGATTCCTCACATGTTGTTGATGCCTCATATGTGTAACACTGTTAAACTGAGCATTGTGAAATGTGTTATCTAAGACTTAAATGGTAAATGACTGAGTTTGGTCCATATAGCCGAATTGGTATTGATTTTTGAGGTGACGTGTACGCCAGGCCCATATTGGGCTAAGTGCTATTGTTTTGGGGAGACGCATGCACCAGACCTCACTATTGGGCTATATGATTATGATAAGCGCTAAGGCAGGATCCGTCCCGCCAGAATCTGACATGCCAGCAATGGGCGCAGGCATAGTGTTTTATATACATGCTTGATGATGGGCAGATATGACAGAAACCCGTACAGTGCTAAGTATGAATATTTTGATGGATCCACTGTGATATTATTAATTTGACATGTATACTTAACATGTAGGCATAGAGATGTACCTTTCTCATGCTAACTACTAGATGAAATGCTTTACATGTGTTGGGCTTAACTGTTACAAGTGAAATCATGCCTAAATTTTTGAAATGTGAACAAGCTGAACATTGTATCATTGAGCTACATGTTTCTACTATTTCCCTTTATATTCTGAACTGTTACTGGTTATTGATATTGGCATCTAACTATTGTTTCAGAGCTCGTCATTACTTTCATCCCAAGGTTAGTGTTGTTACTTATTGAGTACATGGGGTCGGTTGTACTCATATTACACTCTGCACTTTGTGTGCAGATCCAGGTATATTCGGTCGAGGCGATTTCTACAGTTGAGTTGCTAGTAACTGTTAGGAGACTACTAGGTAGCTGTTATGTCGTCCGCAATCCTTGAAGTTCTCTTTCAGTTATTTTTATCTTTACTATTCTATTGTTCAGACAGTTGTATTAGAGGATTTTGCTTGTACCTTGTATTTTAGTAGTGCTCGTGTACTCGTTTTCACCAGATTTTGGGGATGGTTGTAGCAATATTATGGTTATATTCTTAGATATTTCATGATATTTCTCAGTTGTTGAGTTATTAAACCATATTATTTGATTTTATAGTTATTATGTGACTATTGTCTTACCTAGCGAGTTGAGTTAAGTGCCATCACGACTAGTGGATTTGGGGTCGTCACATTGTACCACTAAGGAAGGTAATTGGGGTATGTCTGCTAAACTCTTTTTTATAGGAATATTTACCTCCAAGTTCCCATACCTTTTTCCAAAAGTTATGGATCTGACGTGTCACATCCTATATAATAAGAGTTATAAATGTGTCAAATTTCTACATGTCCAACGTGTTGACGCAATGTATTTCTTTTTTCTTTTTTGGATTTGAACATGTCTTTCTATACCTACTTTCAAACGTTGTAGTCACACATACTATATCTCACATAATGAAATGATTTGCATGTCTCCAAGTATTTAGATGAAATGTTCACAATGATTAATTGTTTTCATGAACTCAAAAATGCCTCCATGGCTTTCAAGTGAAAAATGTAAAAAGTTTCAAAATGCATGATGATATGATGTGGCTAATGATCCTAACTCTAAGGAAGTGTGCTAAATGCCAAAAGTGGCAAATAAAATAAAATGTTTTGTAAAATGTTTTGGGAGTTTTGTTATGAAACCGAGAAGTTATTGGTCGAAAGGGCCAAAATTCAAAACTACACATGTCGGTGTAGGACTACAGTCACCCATGGTTCCGTTCCCTTGCATCATAACAAATTGCTAGAAAATTAATATCAATCCAAACGACACTGTGGTGAGATGGTCTAGTCAATTATGCCGAGATTAGATGTCATGTCGTACATATTATGGTATAACAAAATGGTCGATACTCCCACTAAACGATCACGCTACTTAAAGTTAAGTTTTCTATTATTTTATGATATGAACATGTTCATTTACTTATTTGCACCTTACTTTCCATGTCCTTCCGCTTTTATCTGATTGTTTCCTTGTTCCAATGTGAGAGAGCTTACGATACATACAAGTATTATTCTTCCTGTATTCACGTCCTTTTTGTCGGGGTGCTACAGCTTTTCATAGATGCAGGCACGGCTAGTTAGGACAATGTAGACCCTCACCAGGTTCCCCTCTCATATCCGCTACTACTTGATGAGCCTCATCTCATCCTCGGGGTGATTGTTTTTTTGGTATTTTTGACTTAGTATTTTGTTCGGTATAGTCGGGTCCCTATTAGCGGCATTTTATTTCTTTTCCTTTCTATGTTGTCATAGAGGCTCTATAGACATATATGATTTAGACTATGTATTTTGTTAAATTCTATTAAAGACTCATGGCATGTATAACAACTACTTTATTATGTAATATTTTCAAAACTAATGGAAGACATTGTTTTAAATATATAATTTAGATGTTTAAGTCATTAATGGGCTATGGATAGTATGTAACTCAATGACTGGTCCAACAGGTCATAAGTTTAAGGCATCGAGTGTCGTGTCCCGCTCTCTAAGTTTGGGGCGTGACAAACTTGATATCTGAGCCTAAGGTTTAAGAGTATCCTAGAATGTCTTAGAGCCGTGTGTAGTAGAGTCCTTCTTATCGTTGTGTTATCAATTAAATCTATAATTAGGAGGCTATATGGAATTTAAGAATGTTACCCATTTTTCAATACTCTAAGTCGTGCAATAGAACTTGATTTTAAAATTGATTTCTTACTCGTGCATTATTTTGATTCTCAAAACATGTACACTAAAGTGAACTAACAACAATAGCCGAAGGGCTAATGATGCTCCATAATTGGTAACCAATGAAGTGCCCAATAGTAACTTGTGCCCAAACAGAGGGCGGAGGTCATCCACTAGCTATTATATCCCCTTCCCCAGGTATTCTTATTAAGGAAGCACCCAAAGATGTTTGCATGCCTTCTCCACTTCCTCCACCGACAACTCAAGATCCACCTCCTTCTTTCTCTCCTAGGGGAGTCATGTAGTTTCTTACTCAAATTGTGGCTTCCCAAGCTTCTTGTAGTAGGCCACCTTCGACCATTCACCAAGGGGATCCTACAAGTTCTAGAGTGAATAAATTCTCCAGTTAGATCCTCTGATGTTCACGGGTACTATAAGTCCCCGTAAAAGTTCGCCAAGGATTTAAGGTTTTATAGTGCCAAAGTCAAGCTAATGTGTTTGGAAGATTGTAGATGATTTTCACAGCGAGCTTACGTGTCGCGGTACAAATTTGTGGACTGTGCAATGCATCGTGGAGTAGGTAGAAGAATTTGCAGAAAATGGTAATTCTACGGTCAGTTATGTGGACTGCAGATTGATTTCGCTAACTGCACATCCATCGCGGACCGATTCAGAAGCAACTTGATTTTGAGGGTCATTTAGCGGAGGGTTATGCAGACCGCATAGCCATTCCGTGGACCGCGTATCTATTACGAAATAAGCATGGGGATTTTTAGAAGGAGACTTTGCGGTCCGATCTGCGGACTACAGAACCATTCCCCAGACCGCGAATCCACCGCATACCTGACTAGACCCAACCCATATTTAGAGGCCCATTTCGCAGTTGATTTCAAGGACCACATAGCCTTTTCGCGGTGCATTTTGTGATCGCGGATTAGTCATTGGGGGTTATTTTTAGGAGTTTCCTAACTCGACCCTATTTTAATAAAAAAGCTTAAGGGCTTATTTTAGAGTGAGAATCTGATCATTTTGAAGAGAGGGGGGAAATTTAGAGAGAGGGAGGAAGAAGCTCCAAGCCTTTTACTCTTCAATTCCTTGCTCATCTTGGAGATTCAAGGAAGATACCCACAAGGTCTTCAATTAACCGGGTAAGATTTCATCCCTAAGTTTTCATGCAAAGTTTTGTGATGAGTTTAAGTAAGATTATATTATGTTGGGGTTTAGGAGATGGCGATCGGAAGCCATAATCCCTTAATCTCGAATTTGGGGCATATGAGAAGAATGGGGTGTGATTCTTAAGTTGGGAGTAAGTCGTTTTTTATGCATGTGCCAATGGACATGATATGAAGATTGTTGAACTATTATGGGCGAATTGTTGACTTGGGGATTGGTTGTAGGGTAAAGAAATCCCATAGTAGAGAATTGTAGTCAAGTATGCACACTATGTGTTTGATAAAATTCCTATATGACCTAGACTATGAACACCCTTCTAATAATGGTTCAATGGGATTATGTTGCTATAGATTGAAGTATTTTGAGTAGCAGAACTTCGTAGGAATCCTAAGGGAAGCTTAATTAAGGTACGTTGGTTAAACCCCTCCGTAGAATCGGATTCCATGAACTCCTCATGATCTCCAACAATGTTCCAATTTCTATTGTGATGCCCATGTATTCAAGTCTTGTTTAAATTGCCATCCTTAAGCTCTCTTTTGAGGAATAATTTAAATGTGATTGATTTATCGAATATCTATGAATTCATTCCATGTTTCAATTGAAATTGGTATACTCTCCTTTGGGAAACATTTCTAGTATTTT
Source organism: Nicotiana tomentosiformis (assembly GCF_000390325.3). Lineage (NCBI taxonomy): Eukaryota > Viridiplantae > Streptophyta > Magnoliopsida > Solanales > Solanaceae > Nicotiana > Nicotiana tomentosiformis. The sequence goes on along the minus strand of NC_090814.1, from coordinate 43,075,987 downwards.
AAGCTCTTGTATACTCGAGTATTGCACTTATGATTCTCCAATGTTCTAAATCCCTTAAATGTTCTATTACGATCCATAGTAAGAAAGTAAGTGAAAGCATGATAATGAAAAGTGGCCATTTGCTAAAATGAGAATGATGATGTATTATATGTCCAAAGGGACAATGAAAAGAAAAGGCTTTCATGAAATAATTTATATATGAAATATTTTGGGAATATTTTTATGTAACCGAGAAGTTGTAGGCGAAAAAGCCTATACCCGAAACTACATGTGCCAGTGTAGGAGTTGATTGGGACAAGTCCCTTTCGCACCATTATGAGATAATGCCCCAATATTGGGATGATGTATTATATTGATATCATAGACACGTCGATCCGCACGGTATTGCGAAGAGACGGCTTAGCTGAGATTGGACGTCATGTCGTGCACATGGCAGTTATATACGTATAGCATCATGTCGGTAACTAATGATCTCCCAACCAAAAAGTTGATGCTCATTTGAAGTTTTTACTTATTTGCAACTCTTTATCATGTTTTCAACTTGGCATTTTAAATATTGTTGGCTCCTATTTTTACTTCCATGTATCTCTTTTTCCATGTTGGCATTTCATTCCATGTGAGAGTACTTAACTTTACATACTAGTACTATTCTATATATATTAACGTCTTTTTCACTGGGGAATTCCATACTACTCTCACATTTACTTAGAGGCTTTGTAGGTGTACTGTGAGTTATGGTAGTATGAAGGGAAATTTAAAGTGCTATTTTGGTTATTTATTACCACTTGTAATCTAAGAATTTGTACTTATTTGGTTATCTACCAAATGTAACTTCTTTAATTAATGTAAAATCGATGTTGCATATTTCATCCCCTCGATTGACTATCTTTTGTCTGTTAGTCATGAATCATCCATGGGCAAGGTTGGGTAGTAGGCATCAAGTAGGCTTGCTTGACTAGGCTATCTCGGTTGAGCATCGGTCCCACTCCCAAGGTCCGGGTGTGACAAGCTTGGTATCATAGCCTAAGGTTTTAAAGAGTCCTAGGATGTCTCGCAGCCGTGTCTAGTATATTCCTTATTATCAGTGTGAAGTCGACCACATATATACTTAGGAGGCTATTTTGGCTTTTAGAAATGTCAACATTCTTTGATATTCTAGTTTGTGCGATAGAGCTTGATTATAAAATAGTCCTTTTTTAACTCATGCATTGTTCTAATTTTTAGTACATGGCGCCTAGGAAGAAGGCGAAGAGTGGTCAAAGGGACAATGCCAACTCAAGAGTGGAAGTTGATATAATACCTGATGTTGCGGGTGAGCAACCAAGGGGTGAAGACACTTCCCCAACCACAAACCCTACTGTTTTTACTACTTCTGCTTAGAATGTACATGTTCCTCCTCCAATTGATACTCCAGTTGCACCTCCAGCTTCAACCTCCGGTCCTAGTGTTTCTGATGGGGACCTCAGGTGAGCTATATAATTGTTGACTCAGATAGTAGCTTCTCAAGCCCAGATATTTAATGTTACATGTACTTCCTCTAGTCGATAAGGGGATTCAGCTAGTTCTAGGGTGAACAGATTCCTCCAGTTGGATCCTCCGGTATTCATGGGTACTAAGCCCGAGGAGGACCCACAAGGGTTCATTGATAAAATACACAAGACCCTTTGTGTTATGCATGCCACTGAGACAAAATCAGTGTAATTGGCCTCCTGTCACCTGAAAGAAGTGACGTATACCTGGTATAAATTTTGGGAAGAGTCCTATGAGGAGGGTAGCTCTCCGACAAAGTTGAACGAGTTTGCGGTTGCTTTTATGGATTATTTCTTGCCTGCCGAGACTAGGGTGGCATGTCCCGCCAAGTTTGAGAATTTGAAACAAGGCATTATGAGTATGTTGGACTACCATCTGAGATTTGCGGATCTTTCGAAGTATGCTCTGCATGTTGCCAAATATGGAGGCTAGAGTGCACCGGTTCGTGCAAGGCCTTAGTCCTATGGTTATCAATGAGGCCGCTACAACCGCTTTAAACTCTGACATGAATTATGGGAAGATGGTGGCATATGATCAGGCCACGGAGACGCAGAAGCTGAAAAATAGGATGGAGCGAGATAGTAACAAGAAGTCCCAGTCCATGGAAAACTTTGGTGGTTCCTTTAGTAGTGATAGTGATGGAAAGACATTGTTCAGGAGAGGTTTATCTGGACCATCGCAGTATGTTACTCAGTCTTCGGCTAGCACACTGCCATCAGGGCCTACTCAGCAGCAGTATTGGGGTTATTTTAGGCCCAGTTAGGGCAACAGAGGACCTTATCACCAAGCTCAGCCAGGTGGGAGTTTACAGTCACAGTAGAGGCCCCCCATGTCCTAAGTGTGAGAGGAAGCATTCAAAAATATTATTTATAGGTTCAGGTCTGTGATATGGGTGCGGTCTTAGGGGTCAAATTCAGAGAGACTGCCCTACATCCCGACAAAATGCAGTAGAGGTATGGCATAGCCGACGAGTTTAGTGGCTACTACTTCCAAAACACCTCCTTTGGCTCGAGCTACTCTAGCACCCGCAAGGTGTGGTGCAGCTAGGGGTGGTGCACAGAGTTCAGGAGGGCTCGGTAGATTCTATGCCATGATGGGCCGCCAGAGTTTAGAGGCTTCTCCAAATATTGTTAGAGGTATATTGATCGTTCAATCTCATGATGTGTATGCTCTTATAGACTGGTTCCATATTATCATATGTCACTCCTTATGTTGCTATGGAATTCATGATAGAACCGGAACAGCTTCGTGAGTCATCCTATGTATCTACTCCAATGGGCAAACCTATTGTAGCCACGTAGGTTTATAGGGATTGTATTTTCACAATGCGTGGTGGAGACACCACAGTTCATCTCGTTGAATTGATGATGGTTGATTTTGATGTGATAGTTGGGATAGACTAGCTTTACTCATGTTTTGCCAAGCTTGATTGCTGAACCAGAACCATTAGGTTTGAGATTCCATGCGTGCCAGTCATTGAATGGAAGGGGAATGATGTTATGCCAAAGGGTAGGTTTATTTCTTACCTGAAGGCCCGCAAAAATGATCAATAAGGGGTGTATCTAAAATTTAGTCTGAGTCACGAAAACAGATGCTGAGGCACCAACACTTCAGTCTCTGCAAGTTGTGAATGCATTTCCGAGGTCTTTCTTGATAAGCTTCCTAGAGTCCTACCGGACAATGAGATTGACTTCGAGATCGATGTTTTGTCGGGCACATAGCCTATATCAATTCCACCTTATAGAATGACTCTGGTAGAATTGAAGAAACTGAAGAAGCAATTGAAGGACCTGCTAGAGAAGGGTTTCATCTTACCGAGTGTGTCACCTTGGGGCACATCAGTTCTCTTCTTAAGGAAGAACGATGGGTCATTGAGGATTTGTATCGATTATCAACAGCTCAACAAAGGTCACAATCAAGAATAAGCACTCTTTGCCTAGGATAGATGACATGTTTGATCAGTTGCAAGGTGCCAAGTACTTATCTAAGATTGATTTATGATCGGTATATCACCAATTGAAGATCAGGGAGCAGGACATTCCGAAAATAGCTTTCAGGACCCGATATGGGCACTTTGAATTTCTAGTGATGTCTTTTGGGCTAACAAATACTCATGTAGCTTTCATGGAACTTATGAATTGGGTCTTCAAGCCTTTACTCGACCCTTTTGTAATAGTGTTCATTGACGACATCCTTGTGTATTCACGAAGTCGAGAGGACCAAGTCGATCATCGCAGGACAATTTTGCGAACTCTGTAACATCACAAGTTGTATGCGAAGTTTTCAAAATGTGAATTTTGGCCCAAGTCCATCACTTTCTTGGGTCATGTTGTCTCTAGTGAGGGAATCAAGGTTGATCCTGAAAAGATAGCAGCTGTAAAGAATTGGCCTAGACCTATAACTTCGATAAAGATCTGTAGTTTCTTGGGCTTAGCTGGGGATTACAGGAGGTTCATGGAGGGGTTCTCTTCTCTTGCCTCTACATTGAATAAGTTACTACAAAAGGCAGCTAAATTCCAGTGGTCTGATGCTTGTGAAAGGAGCTTCTAAGAGTTGAAGTCAAATTTTACCTTGGCATCGGTGTTGACCTTGCCGGAAGGTATGGATGGTTTTGCCATATATTGTGATGCTTTAAGAGTGGGACTTGGATGTTTATTAATGCAACATGGAATGGTGATCGCTTATGCTTCTAGGCAACTCAAGAACTATGAAAAGAATTATCCAACACATGACTTAGAGCTTGTGGCAGTGGTGTTTGCATTGAAGATTTGGCGTCATTATTTGTATGGGGTCCATGTAGACATATTCATGGACCATAAGAGTCTTCAATACATCTACAAGCAAAAGGAGTTGAATCTAAGGCAAAAAAACATGGCTTGAGTTACTCAAGGACTACGATATCGACATTCTCTATCATTCGGGGAAAGCTAATGTTGTGGCAGATACTCTTATCCGGAAAACAATGGGTAGTCTGGCTCACTTGGAGGCACCCCAAAGGCCGGTGGCCAAGAAAGTTCACCGGTTGGCCAGTTTTGGAGTCCGGCTTGCAGACTCTAGCGAAGGTAGGGTGATCATGAAAAATAGAGCCGACTTATTGCTAGTAGTGGAGGTCAAGGAGAAACAATATTATGATCCTTTTTTGGTGCAATTGAAGGAGGGGATTCATAAAAACAAGACCACGACTTATTCTCTTGGCATGAATGATGGTACGCTAAGGTACCAAGGGCGATTATGTGTTTCAAATGTGGATGGTCTCCCGGAGAGAATCATGACTGAGGCTCATAGCACCAAGTATTTCTTACACCCAGGATCTATGAAGATGTACCACGACCTCAAGGAAGTCTACTGATGGAATGACAAGAAAAGGGATATAGCGAACATTGTGGCTAAATGCCTAAATTACCAGCAGGTAAAGGCCGAGCATCAGAGGCCTGGCAGTTTGGCACATAATATAGAAATTCCAATGTGGAAGTGGGATATGATCAACATAGATTTTGTAGTAGGTCTACCTCACACGCCTCTTATGTTTGAATCAAATTGGGTGATTGTGGATCGACTCATGAAATCAGCACACGTCTTGCCCGTTAAGGCCACCGACATAGCGGAACATTATGCTCAGTGTATATCAAGGAAATAGTCGGATTGCATGGCACTCTAGTTTCCATCATCTCAGATCGAGGGGCACAGTTCACCGCTAACTTTTGGCTGAAATTTCAGCAAGGTTTGGGTACTCAGGTGAATCTTAGTACAACTTTCCATCCACAGACCAACGGGCAAGTAGAGCGGACTGGACTAACGCTTGAGGATATGTTGTGTGCTTGTGTTCTTTACTTCAATGGTAGCTGGGATGACCATTTTTCACTTATAGAATTTTTTTGCAACAACATCTATCATGCCAGCATTCAAATGGCGTCGTTTGAAGCTCTATATGGTAGGAGATGTAGATCTCCCATTGGTTGGTTTGAAGTCAAAGAAGCAGAATTGATAGGGCCAAACCTCGTGCATCAAGCTATGGAGAATGTCAAGATAATTAAGGAGTGGTTGAAAACCACTTAGAGTCGCAAGAATTCCTACTCAAATGTGCATCGCATAGATTTGGAGTTCAAAGAGGATAATTGGGTGTTCTTGAAAGTTTCCCCCATGAAAAGCAAAATATGATTTGGGAAGAAAGGGAAATTGAGTCCAAGGTATATCAGACCGTACAGAATCTTGCAGAGGGTTGGTCAATTGGCTTACAGGATCGAATTACCTCCAGAGATGTCCTTAGTGCACCCGGTGTTTCATGTGTCTATGTTGAAGGAGGTGGTTGGAGATCCATCGCTCATCATCCCGGGGGAGGCTATTGAAGTTAATAAAGAATTGACTTATGAGGAGATTATGGTTGCCATTCTTAATATATAAGTTTGAAAGTTGAGGAATAAAGAAATCGCCTCCGTCAAAGTGACATGGCGAAACCAACAAGCTGAAGAGGCCACCTGGGAGGCCGAGGAAGATATGAAGAGGAAATATCCCCACTTGATTGTGTAACCAAATTATTGTGTTTAAAAGAATATCACAAGTTTACTTTCTTTGAGTCATATTCAAAACCTATACAGTTTATGCTAAGATGTCCCTTTTGGCAATGTAATACTTATAATGTTATGGTTGGTGTTGTTTTCATGTTATGATGCGTCGTTGTGTTGTGAATGTGTTGTTAGGATTGGTTTATGTGGCTCTGATATGTAGATAGGCTCAAATATAGCGGAAACTCTTCCGAAATTTCTGGATATTTGGGGAGTTATCCAAATTTGGAGTTTTTGGTGTGTGAATGAAGAGTTAAGTCATGTTGGATATATATGGCAGACTATAACCCTCATTTGAAGATGAATTATCCTAATCAGGAGAGGATGTAAGGCCCTATAAAAGTTCGCCAAGGATTTAAGGTTTAATAGTGCCAAAGTCAAGCTAATGTGTTTAGAAGGCTATCGCGGTATGGATTTGGACTGTGTAATAAATCGTGGAGTAAGTACAAGAATTTGCAGAAAATGGTGATTATGCGGTCAATTATGTGGACCCCTGATCGGTTTCACTAACCACATAACCATCGCAGACCGAGTCAGAAGCAACTAGATTTTGAGGGTCATTTCGCTGAGGGTTATGCGGACTGCATAACAATTCCGCGGACTGCGTATCCATCACGATATAAGCATGGCAAATTTTGGAAGGAGACTTCGCGGTCTGATGTGCGGACCACAAAACCATTTCGTGGACTGCGGATCCATTGCATACCTGACCAAACCAACCCAGATTTAGAGGCCCATTTTGTGGTCCATTTCGCGGACCACGTAGCCTTTTCGAGGTGCATTCCTTGATCGTGGGTTTGTCATCGGGGGTTATTTTTGGCAGTTTCCTAATCCAACACTATTTCAATAAAAACGCTTAAGGGCTTATTTTAGAGTGGGAATCTGATCATTTTGAAGAGAGGGGAGAAATTTAGAGGGGGGGGGGGAAGCTCCAAGCCTTTTACTTTTCAATTCCTTGCTCATCTTAGAGATTCAAGGAAGATATTCACAAGGTCTTCAACTAACCAGGTAAAATTTCATCCCTAAGCTTTCATGCAAAGTTTTGTGATAGGTTTATGATTGTCAATAGCACACTCCCCCACTTGGCTCGAAGCCATATAACCCATCATTTGTAACCCGCAGTACCCTTCCTTCATAGCTACCCCGATCTCTCACTATTAATCAGCTAAATACTTCATAAACTCATATGACTCTAGTCATAAAACACTCAAAAGACTCTGCCAAGTGCATACTCATCCTTGTGACAGTCGTGCGAACTTCCTAAAATGATCCAAACTCTGGTCATAGCATATACATCTCACTGGGTAGAAGGAGAACTCTTCATAGCATCCCTCATAAGAATCACATAACCTCAAACCTTCTCGCAGAAGATAACCCACCTACTTAGCCTCCAACTTACATCTCTCTATGACCCTACTATGGTCACAACCACTATGCACTCAATCAGTCTTCCCGAGTCTACGCTCCTTAACAAGATACAAGAATTTGCTTCATCCTACAAATGAACAACTGAAAGATCTATTATGCATCCGCTTCCAAGACTAGTATCGAGTGCTCAACATCATATACGGATGAATAGGAAGAAATCAAAGATACATGCTTCAAGTTGAATTAAGGTCGCACGATAAGGAAATAAAGAAGGGAAGTTTCCTAGATGCCTTGTAGCCTATCGAATATAGGTATGGACGTCATCATGTCGATCCACAAGACTCTGCTAGACACTTGCTTGTGACCCGCAGAACCTTTGAACCTAGAGCTCTGATACCAACTTGTCATGACCCAAAATTCTACCAAGTCGTGATGGCACCTAATCCAACCCGCTAGGTACGCCAAACAGTATAAGTCACTACTATAATGAGAAATCATCAATATTATTAATAGAACTGCAAAAGAATTCAATACAACTATCCCAAGGTCTTGTAATACAAGTCATGAGCCACTATGATTTAGATCTATGAAGCTGATAAAACAAATAAATACAAACATCCGTTTGAAGTTTAGATAAACATAAAAGAAGTCGTAAACTACCCTGAACAAGAGGTAGCTTCAATCGGAATGCTGGTACGTCTCCAATGCAAGGCTTCGTCTTCCACGGCCAATCAGCTTCAGAATATGCACGCAAGGTACAGAAGTGTAGTATGAGTACAACCGGCCCCATGTACTTAGTAAGTATCTTGACTAACCTTAGAGAAGTAGTGATGAGATTTTTAAGTCGAAAAAATACTCACATAACCTGTGTGGCTCAACAACATAAATAACACAAAGAATAATCCAAGGAAGCAGTCACAAAATTATGGATATCAAATAGTAAGAGTGCACAACTGAGATAAGGATAATAAACTGATTTTTCCAATTACACAGATCATGAAATTACAACTTGTATCAACTCCGCACAATAAGATACTTGCACTGAATAGTGTGTGGTCAAATTCTCAAATATAACCATGGGGTGTCGATGCATAACAATGGCCCAATTCTATATTAATTGCCAAATAATGTGTTCATGAGAATCTTACAAGAAACCAATATATCAATGCATGATGACAACTTTCTTATCACATCGATCTGATACGCTACCGACAACTCCACAAATATGAGATAACAACCCAACATAGGGAAAATTCATCTTGACAACTAAATCGTCAAATACAACAGAGGCATAAATTAACATGTTAGATGCCACACAAAAATCATTTAAAAATGCATGATAAACATAAAGAATTCATACGCATAATCAAAAATATCACCCTCGTACCATCACATAAACATCATAAAAAAGAATACCCTCAAACCATCACATAACATCATCAATAATGCCGCCCTTATTTTGCCGCATGTGTAATATCAATAAATGCCATACTTATTTTTCCATAATGCAAATATCACCACCCTTATTTAACCAGATGGGAAGCCCGAGAAATTCCACCCTTGTTTCGCCCCATGTGCATAATAATCATAATTGCACGGCAAAGACCTCGTGCCAACACCCAATCAATCCATCCAATATGTCCACATTTGCCATAATTATTGCAAAGCAATATGCCAAATTTCTATTAAAGATATAAGCCTGTAATTTATAACAAGATGCACAAGGACATGAAAATAATAAAATACGGATGGGTATTATATATAAAGCATGACTAAGGCTAAATCAATTGTCTCAATCAAGTTCAAGTCGTCATACAAAGGATCACATATGTGTCACAGAGTGCACATGTTCCAATAAGGCACAACACAAGAACAAGTACGAATGTGTATTTACAACATATATGTATCTCTGTCCTAGGAAAGTATATTATAAATCTCAAGATTAGTTTACCATGTTCAAACTAAGGAACCAATAGCCTTAGCATTAACTCTAGCATGGTTTATTGTGCTCAGGTAGTCAATCAATTGAATAACACATAGAAATGTAGAACACACGGCCAAACAAGGCATAGAGTAATCTAGAATCTACCCCGATCATGAATACTCATGGCATATGTATATAAGTTTGTCACCTCATATATATATCACCTTTGCATGTAGCAACCAATATCAATTATTAGGAAAATTTCACTTAACCAAAGCTATGGAAGACACTTACCTCATCTGGGCTAGTCCAAAGCTCCAAATCACATTTCATTGAGAAATCACCTCTAACCGGCTCAAATATAGCCAAATATCAACCATGTAAGTCAACCAACGCCATAGGAAGTAACCCTAGTCAATAACTCTTTGATCTTTGAAGAATTCTCAAAAAATCAACAAATGTCAATACGGGCCCGCGTGCCCAAAATATGAAACCAATACAAAAATATGATGAACCATAATTGGCGAGTCCAAATATGTGATTAGTTTCCAAATCTAAGTTCAAATTAGTATTCAAAATTCCAAAATACACTTTTTTATCTTGTAGACAAAAACCCCAAATTTCATGTTAAAAATTCATATTTTAGGTGTAGAAATCCATGAGGAATCAATATATATAACCAAATCCAAGTACAAATTACTTACCCACAAAGTAGAGATGAAAATTTCCTCAAATATTGCCTCTTTCCGAGCTCCAAAACTTTATGAAAAAAGTGACTAAATCCCGAAACAAGTAAAAAAATACAGCAACTATCCCAACCTGAATCAGATGCTAGCTGACCCTAAAACTCACTATCATGACCTGAAACCCCAACTGTGGTGTCGTGATGGCGCCTAACATTCACCTGCTAGGCAAGCCGACGTTAGCTAATTAATTAATAATTTTTAGCAATTTAATAACAGAACATTAACAATACAAAATTGAAATAACTGACATAGGTGTGATAAATACAAATGTAGCGCACTCTAAACATATCCCAGAAATACGGAGTCATGAATACATGAGCATCTAGAATACTACAGATATGGTCTGAAATAAAGTATAACTATCTGAAACTAGATAAACATTAAAACATGATAGAAGGGGACTTCAGGGACTGCGAACACCAACAGCTCTACCTCAAGTCTCTTGTAGCAGTTGATTCTGAGCAGTCTCCACTATGCGCTGCTAGGACAAACACTGGGATCTGCACAAGAAGTGCAGAAGTGTAGCATGAGTACAACCAACCCCATATACTCTGTAAGTGCCGAGCCTAACCTCGACGAAGTAGTGATGAGGCTATGGCAAGACACTCACAATAAATATGTATGAATAATAATAACATAATACAAAAATAGAAATAAAGCAGTAAACTCATATAAACGGACCCGAAGGTCAACTACCAGAGGGCCCAAGAATAACATGTTCTCAATTTTCATATCACAATACCGCGATAAAACTCTACAATACAACACATCAAACTATGTTGCGGCATGCAACCCAATCCCAACAATTAACACAACACCGTATTGTGGTGTGCAACCTGATCCTAACATTCATCAAAATATCTGTTGCGGCGTGCAACCCAATCTCAATATCATATCATTTTAATACTATTGCGACGCGTAACTCGTTCCTAATATCAACGCATTAAACATAACAACTTAACACAACTAGTTAAACAATCTCAACACAAAAGGGAAATGAACAAACGGAACATAAAGGATCTACCAGTACAAAAGTTGAATAACCAATACCTCGTAATCCCCAAACCTTGGCAATACATTAATACAGGAATATCTAAATGGCTCACATAAGCAGAATAATGTAATAAATTGCATCACGTAATATACGGACAGATAAATCAAGTAAAACATGAGATAAGGAAATTATACAATTAATGCAAGTAGGAACATGTAGCAGGTAAGAAGATATTGAGTGAGAAATGCACAGATAAAAATAAGTAACAATTAAATAACAGATAACAAGTAAAGCATGGATAACAAGTAAGAACATGTATTAGTCAAAGCATGTAACAAGAGATAACATGGAATAAATGAAGACATGGAAGTAAATAGCCCAATCATGCATGCTTTAATCCCATGAGGGAGAATATACACTTGTCACCTCGCATATACGATGTTTCCCCACATAATTCACATAACAAATAAACCAACAAGTCCTAATTTCCTCAGGTCAAAGTTAGACACGACACTTACCTTACTTCGGAACCAAATCAATCAACCAACCACGGCCTTGCCTTTCGAACAAGCCTCCAAACCAACCGAATCTAGTGAATTATTGTTCAAACAATTCAAAATAAGCTTTAGAAATTACTCATTAATGAAAAAAGTTCAATCTTTGATGAAATTGAATAATTCAACAAAAGTCAACACTAGGCTCGCTTGGTAAAAATCCGAGATCCAGACCAAAATCCGATTACCCATTCACCCCGAGATCGGTTATGTGATTTATTTCAAAATTTGACCTCAATTTGAGGTCTAAATCTCAATTTTGCAAAATCTCTAAATTCTACCCAAATCCCTAATTTCTACCATGGAAATCCTAAATTTGATGTTAAAAACTTGTAAAAAGTAATGGGAATTGAAAGAAAGTGGATTAGAGTTGCTTACCAATGAATTTTGGAAGAAAGGGTTCATAAAAGATCGCCTCTAGAGTATTTGAGGTTGAGAAATGGTGTAAAATGAGCTAACTCCCGATTTTTCCCTCTTTTACCCAGCTGCATGTATCACAATTATGAACTCTTATTCGTAATTGTGGCAATCGTAGATGTGAAACACTGGTAGCAAATGCGAACAATGCCTCAGATCACCCAACATCACAAATGCGACAAAAGACTCGCAATTGCGAGGAATCCCCTCATCGCAAATGCGAGCTAAGTTTTGCATTTGCGAAGCTTCCAACCCCCATTTCCTAATCGCAAAAGAGACTCTATGATCGCAAATGCGACCACCCACCGTCCGCAAACGCGATAGTTTTCTTAGCAAATGCGAATAACCAGTTCCCATATCGCAAATGCGATCTCTTGATCGCAAATGTGAGCCAGACCTCGCATTTGCGACATCTGTAATAGACACCAGTAACACGAAATGTACCATTAGTTGCATACTTACCCAAACTCATCAGAAATACACCCGAGCCCCTCGACTCCAAACCAAACATGCATAAAAGTGTAATAACATCCTATAAACTTACTCGCCACCTCAAATCACCAAAATAACATAAAATAACATGAATCGATCTTCAAAAATCATGATTTTCAACTTTTGTTTTTGGTCCACTAGGCAAGGTGCCTAGGGCTAGTTTTGTATATAATAATAAAAATAACAACAATGTAGCAGATTGTTTTACATAGCATGAGACGATATGTCATTGTAATTACATATCCCCTAGTACCAATTTTGTATAGGTTATATCCAAACTTGGCATTACATATTGATCTAAAAATTGTAAAACACTGCAACCTATATAGGTATAAACTAAGCAGAATGTTACTAGCCATGTGGATGTACGACGTATGAACGACCAACATCTCAATCTTTGCGCCATACTTTGCCCATTACTAGGCGGCATCTTCTCGTTCCTTGAATTGTGTCTTGGCATTCGAATTTGTGTTGAAAATTATTGTGGTACAGCATCCTTTATTATATCGTTAAGGCCATATCTTCCATTCAGGCTCATCAAATCCAGTTCACAAGCATTAATTTGTCGTGTCGTTGTATCATTGTTGCTCGATTGTCTATCTTTCCAATTCTTTTGTGTGGTTCCTGTAAAGTTGTGTATTGTCCAAGGAATGGTATCTTCCGTGTGAACCATACCTGATGAAAGTAGTTGGCAAATAATCCCACATTCCTTCCGATATTGCACAGCTCTGTTCAATAAGTCACGTTCCAATTGAACATTGGGCAAAAACTCCTAGTGTTGCCTGTTACTGGACTTAGCTGGAGCTGGTATCACCCAGCTGTTGTGTTTCTCTTTTAATGATCCCCTTATGTATGTTACAAAGTGCATGGACAGTGTTGCATTGAAGAGACTTATCTTCATCTCTACTTTTATTGTGAAAAACTGCCCATCATTCTCCATTGCTAACATGCTTGGGCTTATCAATGAATTTTCTCTAAGGGAATAAGCACTAAGTGCTAATACCACCCTTTGAGGTTGAGTCAATAGATAAGGCATGTTCACAGTAACTTTCCCTGGGCCACTCGTAATTATAGGGAAGTGCTCTGTCCAGGACTGAACAGGAACAATGTTTTTGTATCTAATTTCTCGTGGCCTTTCTTTGAGTCTTGGTGAAAGTTTTGCACTAAAACCATGCTCAAGTGTTGTTCTACTCTGCTGCATTAAGATTTTACTCCATAATTCATCCATCGTGCTCAAATTCTATCGGTAACATATGTACCTTAACTGTCCTGAAACTGGGCATTTCTTTCCAGTTGTTGTTTGTATCCTTACATCGATGGCATTGGCCTTCAGGATGTTATGTAGAGCACTAGGGAGATTGAGATATATATATCAAACCTTCTATAGCTGAAGGTACGTATATGGAATCTAGTCCCTAGTATCTTGACGATCATTCCTTCTTCCATGCTTGTGCCTATCCTTGCCTCCCCACCAATGGAATTAGTACCAAGTACTAATACCACCAATTGAAGGTTAGCCAAGAGATAAGGCATGGATACAGTATGTTTCCTACAAAAAAGAACACATAGTTAGTGAAATAAATAATCACTATATTCGCCTCCCTAAGGATTCGAGAGAGATGATTCTGTTTGTTCAAAATCTTCTTCACCATCAGCCTTGTCCTTCCTCCTGTATCCCTTCTTATCTCCTTAATACTTTGACTCTTAAATATGGACATTGAAGCTTATCCCCATTCACTAACCTCCTGCATTATGAATCCAAATGATGAAAACCATGACATTCTATAAGTCTTTGGTCAAGAGCATAGTTTGCCAAATGGTCTGCCAGTTTATTCCCCTCTCTGAATATATGAGATACCTTACCATTGCACATTACTAGCATCTTCTTTACCTCCTCCACTTGTTCATCAATGACCCAAGGTTTCTTCTAAATTCCTCCAATAACATTTTTAAGCAACATAGAATCCGTTTGTAGCCATATTTGAGTTAAGTTATTATGAATGCAATACTTCAATACCTCCAGAATTGCTATAGCCTTTGTCTGTGTATTCGTCACCTCCTGAATTTCTTTCCCAGGCGCATATATTATATCTCCATGTTCATCCCTCAAACAATATCCAATTGAACTTCTGCCTCGATTGCCTTTTGATGCCCTATCGGTGTTGATTTTTATCCACCCAGGCATAGGAAATTCCCATAGTACCTTGTTAATCTTCAATCTAGGTGTGTAGTTAAACTATCTAGCTATCTATATGGTACACTGCTAATACATGTCTTCCTCACCTTAATAAGCGACTGGATGTTGGTGCAAACTTGTTCAACTTCAAAACTCATTTTCACAATTTTTCACATAACATGCTGAAATGCGCTCGGATCACCCCGAACCCTAATCAAAAGTGCGTACAAGTCTAAAAACATCATACGAACCTACTGGAATCCTCAAAATATTGATCTAAGGTTGTTTACCAATAATGTTGACCGTGGTCAACTCAAGTTCCATTTTAAGCCTAAAATCACTTTTTATTCATATTTTTATGTAAAAACTTTCCAAAAGATTGCACGGACCATGCACGCAAATCAAGAAACATCAAACTAAGTTAATAGAGGTCTCATAACAAGAAAATAAGGGCTAGTACTCAAAACGTGTCGTCACATTCTCCACCTCTAAAAGAAATGTTCCTACTCGAACGGACATAGAAAAGTACCTGGAGTGGTAAAAAGGTTGGGGTAAATACTCCACATATTGGACTTGGACTCCTACGTAGCCTCCTCAATCGGATGACCCCTCCATTGCACTTTCACATAAGGAAAACTCGTGGATCTTTAATTATTCTTGTTATTAAATGTTTCCAAAGGGATTAGCTAATCCTAGGACTCACCCATTCACTTCGAATTAATTTTGGAAAAAATAATTCGGGGTTGAAAAAGATTAATTAACATGAACTTGAGGCGTTAACCCTCATTTTATAGATTCTACTGAGGAATAGGATTGAACTACTTGTAGCCTTATTCGGGTGTGTTTAATCTCTTAATTATTTTAGGGATAATTCAATTAAGAAGTCTTGTTAGATTTCGGAAGAATCTAATATAGAATTATTACCCGATGCTAATTAATATAAACTCGCTCATATGTGTAAAATCGTGAAATATATTGGATCGTTACTTGAGTGTAATTCCCAATGCATCCATGCTTGAAGCCATTGATCATTTTACTTGCTTTCTAGGTTAGTTTATATTTTCGCATTTAGTCATAAATATTTTTTAAAACCTTTCTAAGTATTTGGCTTAGTATAATAAGTGACAATTCTCTTACACGCCTAATCGCCTACATATTGTTCTCTGTGGGATTCGACGCCGACTCATAGCTGGGTAAATTATATTGCATGTGACCGTATTTATTTACCTTTTAGTAGTGGATTTGGACGCCATTAAATTTGGCGCCGTTGCCGAGGATTAATTTGGCGTATTTAGGTTGTTTGAGAAATAAGCGTACGTGCTCTGGTCCAAACTTATGAATATTTGTGTAATTATTTTCTTATCTTTGTTTATTTTTCTTGTTTATTTTCATAATTTTTTAAAATGGCATCACATAATGAAAATTGGCCGGATGGTAGTTGTTCATACTTTGATGACCCTTGTCCTTATTGTGGAGGACCACACTCATGGCAAAATTATTTAAATTCTCCCAGGGGCGGATTGTGCACACAATCTCAAACCCATGAGTGGAGTATTTGTGATAAGTGTGGTAATCAAAATGGTCATTGGGATAATTGTGCTTATTTGTCCTTCCCTTCCTCGAACCCCCGCTATGATGATTCTACTTTTTGTGATAACAAGTATAGGGATATGGAAGTGGAAGAAGTTGAGCATGATCAAAATGGAGAGTTCAAGCTCATGTTGGAATGCCTACTTGAAGGACGAAACAAAGTGCAAAATGACTTGGAAGAGCTTTTGGAGAATAGTCTCCAAAATAATTTGGCGCTTGAAAGGTTGAACTCACAGACGGGAGAAATGCTTGAAGCTTTAGATGTCCAAAAAGCCTTGGAAGTGAATGATATCCAAGAACCTTCCTTAGATGTTATAGCCGAAAATCCTTCTTTGGTACTTGATCAAAATCAAGGAGAACTCTCAAATGCTCAAAATGAGAGGATGGTGCTCATGTTGGATTCCACTCTTGAAAATGAGGAGAAGCACAACTTGGCACTCGAGGATTTGAAATAAGTTTTGATTCAAAATGATGAGAATATCCGCACTTTGGAAGCTCAAATAAAAATATTGGGTGGAAGTGTGGAAAGAGCTCAAAAAAAGTCCAACTTCGAGGAAGAAAGTGAGCTTTATTTTGAGGAATCAAGAACTGAACACCTGCCAAGCGACTCCATGCTTGTTGGTGATGACAAGAAAAATATATAATTGGAGTCAATCGGTGTAATTAAAAATATGGTTGAATTTGACTCTATTCGGGGGACCAAGAGGATGTCAAAATCCGGCAAGAATTGTAATTCGGAGGCTTGATGTCACATTCCAAGTATTTCTCATCACTGGATTTTTGTGTGGTGATATGGGAATTGAACTACACTAATCAATGAAGGATTGCGAAGAGAAAAGGCAAAGGTCATACATTTTACAATTTGAAAGTTCAAGAAGGCAAAATGACATTCCTCACATAAAAGCCAAGAAAATGCAAAATGAAAAAAATTAACGTTTGGCTTGATCATTTACTTACCACCCCCCGTTGTTCGTGGTCACAAACTTGATTCCAAGTTAGGTGCCTAATTCATATCGTCCAAGTGGCGATAAAAGTGATAAAATTGATTCGCGTCGTGCCACGACATTAAATGTGGCACTTGGTGGGTGGCAACCTATTATTTTCAAAATTTTTAGTCTTTTCTGAAATTTTCTTTTTTAGAATAGTTTAGTATATTATTTTTGACTAATTTGCTAAGTTTCAGATTTTTTGGAAATGGAATGAGGAGTTTGAAGTGTTAGAGTGAACAAATACAGTGGCTGCCCAGTTATGCCATTGAGGAATTTGGTGAATCCACATCTCCGGAACTTTTCACGCAGATGCGTCCATGCAAAAGCGCCAAACACATCGCAGATGCACCCCAATCATAGAAGCGAACTTTTCTTCGCAGGAGCGAAGACCCAGAAGCGTGTTTTAAACCGCAGATGCGGTAGATTCACAAAAGCGGTTCCCAAGCCGCACAAGCGATGTCGCAGAAGCGAATTACATTCCGCAGAAGCTACTAGTCGGGTAAATTTTATAGAGTCCATATACTTCAACAGGTAAAATTCAAAACCCTCCTTCCCCAAAGTCTAACTCCTCTCATTTCTCACATTCTATCTCCACTGCTCGTGCGCTCTATTTCTCTCGTACAAGACAACTCATGTAGAATCTTTATCTCTACTCTCCTTCTTTTCTCTCCTTTTTCTTCTTCTTCATCTATGTTTTTTTTCTCTATGACTGTTTTTCCCATAGCCCTTGTTTTCCCTTCTCATTCATTGTAAGCTTTAGGGGTGAGGGAAATTGGTTGATGTAGTCATGTGTGCTATTGTTGTTCGAAAAAAAACATTTGGAGGAAATCTGAGTACCCAATTTCTTAAAAGAAGCATAACTTCTCTTTGTTTGTCATGTGTTCGACGAATTATCCAAGAGAAATACTCTAGCCATTGACCTTAAAATCAGGATTAATCAATTCATGTAATCATCTAGTGCACTAATTTAGAAGTCTTGAGTATAAATTATATGCCAAAATCATGTTTGGAATAATAAAAATTAAGCAGTTTTTGGTTTTTTGGGAAACCCTAATGAACACCGTAGAAGCGGACATGTCGTCGCAGAAGCAGGTTCGTACCTGCGATGACTTGTCCGCGGGTGCGAGATTTGGCCAACAGTCATAATTCACAGATGCGACATAATTTACGCAGAAGCGGAACCGCACCTGCGAGGCCTTTTCCGCAGGTGTGGTAACTGTGCAGATTGTGCAGAACCAGTAGTTATGTAATTTTGGCTTGCTGGGCCCATTTGGCTTTGTTCTTTAGCCTAATTGCATTGTTTTAAATTTCTTAACATGATTATAATTCCCGACTAAACTTGGTTTTGATTTTTTTAGGTACTTTAAGCTTCAAAAATGGAACGAAACACAAATGAAAGTGTTGCATTTCATTATAAAATTGAGGAAGAAACTGAGGCGGAACAATTCGACACTGAACAATTCATGTTTGCTGATTGTCATCGCCGATATTATGACAACATTCTTACAAAGAAGGTCATACTTAAAGAAGGAATATCCGAGGATAAATTGGCTGAATTACTTCCAGACCTTTATGGCCGTCTACAGACCACTGGCTGGTCGTGTTTCATTCCTACTCCGTGTAAGGCCAATGAGGAGTGGGTTGGTGAGTTTTATGCAAACCTAAAGCATACAAACTTCAACGACCCACAACTCACCATCAGAGGCAAAATAGTGAGGTGTGGAACTGAACAAATCAATGATATTCTAGGGTTGCCTGGCCATTCACTTGTGCTGGTGCGAGAAAAAGATCATTGCTCAAACGGAGATTGGCTAGTTTCCAAACTTTATCCAGCAGACAAGAGAGCAAAGTGGGCAAACAAGAGAAAGTTTTTGAAGTCTATCGACTTCACAGCTGAGGCCAAAATGTGGCTCTACATCATCTGCAACAGAGTATCACCCTGTGGAAATATTTCGGATGTTTCATATGGCAGAGCCTTGATGATTGCATGCATACTAGATGGCATTCATGTGAATGTCGGCCATTATATCCTTCAGGAGCTGAAAGAGTATTTTCTAGATGACAGCCCAGGCTTGATGTTCCCTTCACTGATTACAGAGTTGTACCGGAAGGCAGATGTTAAGGTGCGTAGCAACGATCGATGGTTACCGGCTGACAAACCCTTTCATTCGTTGAGAGTAATGGGCGAGGGTAGTGTAGTAAAGAGTAAGAAGAGGAAAGTCACCACTGCTGCCGGACCAGAGTCTTCCTCACAGGCAACCCTGCCTGACAGACCATTTGGGATGTTAAACTCACATCTTGTCTCCATCCGTGACTTAGTGTCACAGCTCCCTAGTGGGCCCTCACACTCTTATTCTACGCCTGAGTATTTTACCAAGGAAGAAATGAAGACCTACCTGGAGAACCAGAAGAAGCAATCAGAGTCGCAGGAGAAGTTGGCAGCTTCTGTTAGCAGGCTCGAGGCAGCTTATGGCAACATGGCCAAGGCACATGTAGATCTTCAGGAAGATTTCTACAAGGAGAAAGAGAAAAACAAGAAGAAGAGCAAGTTCATGATAAAGATGTGGAGAGGCATCAAGGTCATCTTCAAATGGGAGCAGCCGAACAGGAAGATACCGGCCGAGGACAAAGATGATAGTGAAGAGTATCCCTTCTTGTCAAGTGTTGTTGATGATGATACTGATGCTACCGATGATGATGAGGCCAAGAGCTCCACACGGCAGTGATTAGCTTTTTCCCGTAGTCTGCTAGTCTGATGCAGACCTCAGGGAGACCCTCAAACTACTCTTATTTTATCTTGATATTGTACAGTGAGGACACAAAAGTGTTTTTAGTTGGGGGATGGCTTTAGGGAATACACATTATTTGTACATTGATGCTTACCTTGTGCCCTTGCCGGGCTTATACTTTTGTATGGATATTGTGTGCCCTTACCGGGCTTTTATATGAATATTATGTGTCCTTGCCGGGTTTGTTTTACTATTGTTTATCATATGCCTTTACCAGGCGTAGCTTGTGATTGATGATATAATTGCGGATTAGTCGCTTTTGTTATTCTATTTTATTTTTTTATTTTCTTTAGTAGTTTTTAGTTTATGTTATTTTTGTTCCGTTAATATTAGTCTCTTTTGTTATTCTATTTATTTTTTTATTTTCTTTAGTAGTTTTTAGTTTATGTTATTTTTGTTCCGTCAATATTAGTCGCTTTTGGTATTCTATTTTATTTTTTTTGTTTTTTCTTTTTACTTATTTATTTTCTTTAGTAATTTTTAGTTATTTTATTTTTATCCCTTTAGTTTTTATTCTATTTTCTTTAGTAGTTTTTAGCTTATATTATTTTTATCTCTTTAGTAATATACGTTTCAATAAATTTTCTTAGGTTTTCTTTATGCTACGGTTCTTTCCCGAGGAATATTTTTGTGTCGAACCGGGTGACTTTTCCCTATGATGGATGGCGTGAAACTTTTCTTAAGGGAATTAGTCTTGTTTTGGTATGTGGAGACTTTTAGATTGTTTGGTACTAATAAAATTAGTCTCTTGTATGTGAAGCATGAATTAAGAATACCCCTCTGAATTTTGGTTGTAAACTGAAAGAATAAGTTGCATTTAGAAGAAAACTTTTGGTGATAACCTTTTGGCTCATTTGGTGACTCTTTGCCCACTAGTTGGCATGATATTGCTCTAATTGTTCTTATTAAAATGTGAAATTGATCCGTCTTGATTAGTTCATGTGACATGTATGTTAGTTTTTGTTAAAAATAATTCTTGTGTTTACTTTTATCATCTAGAACTTGCCCGGCTGGTTTTTCAATGCTAATGTTAATTATGTTTGGTTAGAGGGATGACCTGAGGCATTCTTTGTGATCTTTGAAAAAGCCTCTTTAGTCTTTCGAGCCTACCATTACATAAATATTATCACTAGTTAACCTTATTTGAGTCTTTAACCTTTTCTTCGACTAACACATTACAAACCTTTACCCTTTTTTTGTGAAATAATTTCCTCTTTTGAACCCATCCCTCCTTGAATGTTGAGAATGAGGCTAAAAGCCTAAGTTAGGGGTGTTGGTATTAATTGGGAAATGGT
Organism: Nicotiana tomentosiformis; assembly: GCF_000390325.3. Classification (NCBI taxonomy): domain Eukaryota; kingdom Viridiplantae; phylum Streptophyta; class Magnoliopsida; order Solanales; family Solanaceae; genus Nicotiana; species Nicotiana tomentosiformis. Next base: position 43,054,561 of record NC_090814.1, on the reverse strand, counting down.
GAAGATGTACATTATGTGTAGAAGCAAATACCTCAAAGTTATGTTAGATGAAGATACTCAAGCTCCAATAAAAAAAACAAAAGAAAATCTATGTGTGTGTGTGTGTGTGTGTGTGTGTGTGTGTGTGTGTGTGTGTATAATTAAAAAAAAAGTTTTGGAGTCTTGAAAAATTTAGAGAGGTACTTTAAGGTGGTTCTATGTTGGTAACTAGATGTCAATAAGGACTATGTAGTTTAAAAAGAAGCAAAGTGCAAAAAGAAAGACAAATGTGAGTAGTGTTTAAGGAGGGTGTAGTCACTTTTATCCCAAATTTTTATCCTACCCTTCCCTAAGCCTACATTACAAGCTTAAAAAGTCCTTATGAGATCTCCAGCCGAATGTTCTTAAATAGGCGGCGAATTAAAATAAAGGCAAACTTATAGTATGATATTTTGTAACACTTGAAATTCTTTGTTGAGAGTGAGTGTCTTTGTGTATTTGTCCCTTGTGTTGTTATCATAAATATGATAATTTTGGGACTTTCTTTCTTGTGAGGGCACGTGGATTATAATGGATTAGTGACATTGATATATTCTGAATTGAGTAAATTGAGCATATATGGTAGACTAATGCTTTTGAGTCATTTCTTGAGGCTTGGTTGTTGTCACTTGATTATTTTGAAACTCCATTGCATTCTTGAAGTTTTTTGTAAATGAGGGTGTTATTTGGGTGAGATTCATGCTTGAGCAAAATTATTAGTACCACCCAAATCCATAAGTGTTGTGCTTAACTGGAGAATGTGATTTGAAGATGATAACAATGGTAATTGACCTTAAAATGTTAGAGCCTCATTGAGTACTTGGTTTTGATTTGCTTAAGGACAAGAAAAAGCTTTAAGTTGGGGGTGTTGATGAGTGGTGATTTTACCACTTATTCTAGTCTCCTTTATTTAGTTTTTGTGTCTTTTAATTATAAATGAGATGATTTATAGTGTGCATTGCTAGATTTTCAGGTAAATGAAGTCTCGAAGAGAATTGAAATTAAATAAAGAGTAATCGGGCAAAAAGAGTGAAAGAAATGCAAAACTTCCAGTGAAATTGCATATGCAGCGTAGATTTATCTGCATATGCGGTCTCGCATCTGCGAGAAATGTTGCGCATTTGGGGAAGAAGATATGCGAGGCAAAAATCGCATCTACGATTCACAAACCGCTTTTGCGGTCACGCTTCTGCACTTGGGGGTCTGCATTTGCGAAGCCGCTTCTGCGGCGATATTGGGCTAGCTGATTGAAAACAGATCTTTGGCATCTTGGGCAGCTTTTATCGGTTTTTGGAGCTAGAGTTCTTGCACACACACTTGGGTCTTGATGATTTGGAGCTTTTGGTTGAGAATCTCTTACCCATTTATGTTCAATTCTTCATTTCCTTGCTTTTATTGAATATCTAACTGTGTAGTATTTTTTCCAGCATTTAAATCTTGTTTATGGGGATATTCATATTTAAAGTATGGATTAAATACCTTGTTGTGCTTGTGTTTTGAACAATTTTTATTTATTATGAAGTGAGTTATTATTTCTTTAATTATTCTTGTTATTAAATATTTCCAAAGGGATTAGCTAACTCTAGGACTCGCCCATTCACTTCGAATTAATTTTGGAAAAAATAATTCGGGGTTGGGAAAGATTAATTAACATGAACTTGAGGCGTTAACCCTCATTTTATAGATTCTACCTAGGAATAGGATTGAACTACTTGCAGCCTTATTCGGGTGTGCTTAATCTCTTAATTGTTTTAAGGATAATTCAATTATAAGTCTTGTTAGTTTTCGGCAGAATCTAATATAGAATTATTACTCGAGGCTAATTAACATAAACTCGCTCATATGTGTAAAATCGTGAAATATATTGGATCATTACTTGAGTGTAATTCCTAGTGCATCCATGCTTGAAGCCGTTTATCATTTTACTTTCTTTCTAGGTTAGTTTACATTTTCGCAATTAGTTATAAATATTTTCTAAAACCTTTCTAAGTGTTTGGCTTAGCATAATAAGTGACAATTCTCTTACACGCCTAATCGCCTACATATTGTTCTCTGTGGGATTCGACCCCGACTCATAGTTGGATAAATTATATTGCATGCGACCGTATCCATTTACTTTTTAGTAGTTGAATTGGACATCATCAAAGACCATCACAAAAGAATCCAAATAGGGCTTGAACACCTGGTTCCTCAAATCCATAAAGGATGTTGGGGAATTAGTCAAGCCAAATGACATCACTAAGAACTCGTAGTGACCATATCGAGTCCATAAAATTGTCTTAGGGGCACCCCATGTCCTAATATTCAACTGATGGTAGCCCGATCCCAAATCAATCTTCAAAAATACCTTGGCACCCTAAAGCTGGTCAAATAAGTCATCAATCCTCGGCAATAGATACTTATTCTTGATAGTGACTTTGTTCAAATGTCGATAATCTATGCACATCCTTATCGTTCCATCATTCTTCTTCACAAACAACACCAGTGCACTCCAAGGCGAGACACTAGGCCTAGTGAATCCCTTATCAAGCAAATCCTACAATTGCTCCTTTAATTCTTTCAATTCAACCGGGGCCACACAATTTGGTGCGGTAAAAATGGGTTGAGTGCCCGAAACCAAATCAATGCATAAGTCGATATCTCTGTCGGGTGGCATACCCGGTAAATCTGTAGGAAACACCTCTGGAAACTCGCGCACGACTGGTATTGAATCCATGGAAGGAACCTCCACACTAAGATCGCGGATATAGGCCAAATATGCCAGACACCCCTTCTCGACCATACGCTGAACCGTCACATATGAAATGACCCTGCTAGTAGAATGACCAGAAGTCCCTCTCCACTCCAATCGAGGCAACCCCGGCATGGATAATGTCACGGTCTTGGAGTGACAATCCAAAATAGCATGATAAGGTGACAACCAATCTATGCCTAAGATCACGTCAAAATCCACCATACAAGAAGTAGAAGGTCTACCCTGGTATTATAGCTCCTGAATGTGACCAAACATACACGATATACCCCGTCTACCATAATAGAATCTCTGACAGGCGTAGACACATAAACAGGAGCACTCAAGGAATCATGAGACATATCCAAACATAAAGCAAAATAGGATGACACATATGAATAAGTGGAAACCGGATCAAATAGAAATGATGCATCTCTATGGCAAACTGGAATAATACATGTGATGACCGCATCCGACGACTCTACCTCAGGTCTAGCTGGGAATGCATAAAAACGGGGATGAGCCCCACCACTTTGACCTCCGCCTCTCAGACGGCCTCTAACTGGCTGGCCTCCACCTCTAAAGGTCTGACCACCACCTCTAGCTGGCTGAGCGGGCGGTAGGGAAACCGGTGCTGGAATCATGACACAAGTACCCTAATATGGTCTGATGCTCCTCAATTAGGACAGTACCTCCTGATATGACCTGCATTGCCGCACTCAAAGCAACCCCGCGGCTGGACTAATGATCACCGAAGTAACTCTATAGTAACTGCTAAGTCTGAGTTAATCCCTGATGACCCGAATAACCATCGTCGTAACTCTGTAGCTATGGTGCACTAATAGAAACTGAAGGTGTACTAAATACTGGCTGCTCAAGACAAGACCCACAAGAACCACGAGTGCCCGAAGCACCGTATGTTGCCTGAAGTGCTAACTAAATCGTCTTGTGAGGATGGCCTCTACCAAATGAATACTTGCCTCCAGATGAGGCACCACTGAAACCACCAAAATTACGAGGCCTATTCTTAGATATCGCCTCTTTATCGTGACCAGGAATCCTCTCGATCCATTTAGCAATCTCTACAAACCACTGGAAAGAAATATCATCCCCAGTCTCATTGGCCACATGTAGCCTAATACCAAAAGTAAGGCCATTTATGAATCTCCTCACCCTCCCTTTCTTAGTAGGGATCAAGATAAGTGCATGGCGAGATAGGTCCACAAATCTAGTCTCGTACTAGGTAACAGTCATGCTACCCTGTTGTAGACGCTCAAACTGGCTGCGGTACTCCTTCCTCAGAGTAAAAGGAATGAACTTCTACAAAAATAGTTATGAGAACTGATCCTAAGTGAGTGGAGGAGAACCTGTTGGTCTGCCTCGAACATAGTCCTGCCACCATCTCTTGGTAGAGCTGGCCATCTGAAACACTGCGAAGTCGACTCCATTGAAAGGTCCAAGTAGTCTTGTGGGTCCTCAGAAGGTGCACCACCAAAATGAATAGGAAAGAGCTTGGTGAATTTATCCAACCTCTTTAGCCCCTCAGAAGCCATCGCGGGCCTCTCCCCAGACTGTGTAGTAATAACGGGCTGAACTACTCCAACTGTTGGAACCGCCGAAGTCTGATATATGGGAGCCATCTACTCTGGAGTGTGAGTAGCAGAAGTCTGGGGGCCTCCCTCAGCCTAAGAGATAGCTAGTGCCAT